>NC_087549.1:53335920-53637417 GCF_036250125.1 Pseudopipra pipra
ATGGCATTCATCCTTCCTTCCATACAAAATCCATTCATTCAGTTCCATACCCAAGCAATTCTTTTCAAGGATTATGTTCTTAATGCCAGAAACCAGAGTATTACAGAATTTCTGGAAAACTCTTGTATGGGTAAAATAATCTACAAAAATCCTATGACTAACAGATAAACGATAAGTTGTCTGATGAGAGGCATGGAGCAGAATACAAGTTAATGTCCTTTCCAGAATTAGGACCTGGTGACAAAATGCAATTTAAATAAGGGATTTTGTCTGATTGCTGATTTTAAGATGTTATGAGAGTATCAAAGCTTACTATGGCTGGGTCAAAATGTGATAGTGAAAAGGTTATTAGAAAACTTATTATTTCTAGTATTCACAAGACATAGTAATTTGAACATAAAAACCTCTGGTACCAATGTGTTTTCTTTTGAAGAGCTAGATTATTACATGTGGAACATGCAGTCACCATGTCATATTTCTGTTTCTTTACAACATTTAAACTGTTTGATGGCTTTTTCCATAAAAAAGTAGTTCATTTTTGTAATGATTCTGTTAAAAATCATTGAAAACAAAAAGCCAGTGGTAAAATGAGGATTGCCTGTATAGTTTGCAGTAGAACAGAATCAGAAATCCCAGGTTCAGTGATCAAAAATGACGGAAATCAAATCTGGGAAATTAACCATAAAATATTCACAAATTCAGGGTTAAAGTTGTCATGACAGGTCCAGTAAATCAGGATTTAAAAAAAAAAAGAGTTAGATTTAATTGGCTTTGGTTTGAAAATAATGCAGCAGAACAGAATCTTAATGGGTTGCACATGATTTTTATAATTTTTATTATTGAATTATTATTTTTATAATAATTCATATAACATTGACTTCCCTAGCTGATTAGAGATAGGCTTTTCATACAATTAATTGTCTTAGGATAAGCTGAATAATATACTGAGTGCATGTGAAGCAAATACAGAGCTGGGCGTCGCCTGACATATGCTGACATTTTACATGTGCCAAAACAAAGCACTGTGCTGCAACCACTTCTGGCCTATGGGAAAGTGAGACCTCTAAAAACATATGATGGGCATGCAGTAATCCACTCTGGGAATCTGTGCTGATATTTCAGTTGCAGAGATGGCTCCAGAGCCTGTGTAAGTGGAATGTGTCTTGAATACAGCTGGACTAGTTTAAATTTGCAAGTGAGATCTAGAAAGGCAGTAGGGAAACTATATACTAAAACTCATTTCTGAAAGGGGGACATACAATCTGCCCATACCTAGAAGGCCTTATTCAATTCAGTAACCGACAGTTCAGGATGTAGGATGCTCCTGACAAATTTCATCCTTTGCGCAAAGTAAAAAATGTTATGAGAGCTCATATTTTCTCCTGGAAGACTCCTTTTTGCACTCAGAACATTTAACATCATAGAGGAAACCCAGCTGCTTTTAGGCAATAGTTCAGTCACTCAGCAGGCCAGAGGAGAGAATAGGAAACTCATAGGACAAGATAAAGACAGTTTAATAGATGAAGGAAAGATAAAAGAAAAAAGATAGAAAGGCACTCACCACCTCCCACAGGCAGACCAGCACTCAGCCAGTCTCAAAGCAATGGCTACTTCCCCACAGAGCCTCTTCCCCTAAGTTTTTATTGCCGAGTATGGTGTTATATGGCATGAAATAGGCTTTCGGCCAGTTTGGGTCAGCTGTCCCAGCTGAGTCCCCTCCCAACTTCTCTCCCAAACTACTCTCTTGAGGAACAGAGTGGGAAAAAGAGAAAGGCTTGGTGTTGTATAGGCTCAGCAACAGCCAAAATACTGATATGTTATCAACACTGGTATGATCACAAATCCAAAACACAGCACCATACACGCTACTGTGAACAAAATGAACTCCATTCCAGTCAGACACTGACACAGACCAAGTACTTTTCTAGCTGTTAACCTCACCTAATGCAAGAAACTCATTATCTTCTACCTGAAAAACTTATCTGTTGCTTTTATAGGTCTGTGCCCTTGTCCCACATTTTTGCCATGAGCACTGAGATATATCACAAATGTGAGCACTTCAGGTTTTGACACTGATGAGAGCGCTCACTGTCAACATTTTTTCTGGCAAGTTTAAAGTAGAAATGTTTTTATTTTAATTGTAAGAAAGTGATGAAAGTTTTCAAGTGCTTTGTTTCAAAGTATACTTACAAGTATAATGGAAAATCACTAATATTCATTTTTCACTTGTCCTAACTCTCTCTTTCAGTGGGCATAATGGTTTTTCAAGATGAAGACATAATGTATTGTGCATATCATTACAAGAACAGAATACATTAAAGCTGTGCCAGCAACATGCTATTGGAAGTTACTATTGCTCCTTCACAGCAGTGATATATAAGCCAGCATTTCTGGGAAAAGTTCTCTGTGAATATCACTGAAATGCTTTTTGGAAAACTCATGAGTTGTTGCTGTTTCCTTAATTTAGATTGACTGTCTCCCTTTTGGTTTCATACACAACTTGTAGAGTTTACATAGTGCAAGAGCAATTGTACCACAGCTCAGCTGTTCCAGTAAAAGTTACCACAATTTTTTTGCAACACAAATTGTGTAATATTTCAAAGGGCTCCTCTAAAAAAGTGTATTGCTCAGGAATACCTATTGCTTTTGAAGTTCATGGTCTATCTGTCTTCAGCTTCCCTTGCAGTGATAAGATGAGCCCTTGGTTCTGATGCAGGATGGTATGCTCAATAATAATACTGCTGTCCTCCTGGAAGCAATTTTAAGCAGATCATACTTTGGTAGCCACTTACAGGTAAACTGTCAGTGTTAAAATCTTACAGAGAGTTCTGTCTGTAAATGTCATAATCAATACAGTTTCCCTTTACTAAATCATCAGAAGGTAGTCAAGTCTATGCCACAGGTAAAGGTCACTGCTCTAGGCAAATTTTCTTCCTTGCTCTGAAAGCAGCAAAATCAGTTTAGATTTAATACACTGAGCCATTTTGCAAAACCCAGGCCAAGAGATGATAATGATGAAGGAGAAGATAGGTTTCCCCTGCAATTGATTCTGTGCTCTCACAAAATGTCCTTCACTTTATGATTAGCTTTTCCTCACTCCTGTCTGTATGTTTTTATTCTATTCTTTATATGATTCTGCATATCTCTTATCAGTATGCCTGACATCTAACTTTAATTGTTACCTCATATTCAAATATATGAGCAGGAGTGCTAAGCAGGTTAGAAAACATGAAGAAGTTATAATAATATGGAGATTATGTTGTCATGTAAGGTGTGAACTCAGAATTGTACTGTCAACACTGTAAAAGTTAACATTTCTACGTAATTAACTATGCATAATTATACAGACAAGCATGAACCAAAACACTCAAAACCAGATAACTTTTATATCATGGAAACCAACTGAATAAGACTATTTAGTAAACCTGAATAATAACCACCCACCCCTGGAAAAAAGTAGAGTTGATCTTCCCAATAGCATAACTTTTTGGATGAACACAAATTGTTGCTAGAATAGAACTTACTTTAGAAATTTCAAGGTTTGGATAAAAATTGTTGCTAGAATATAACATCAGAATATATATATATATATAAAAATATATTATATATATACAAGTCTAACAACATGGAATCATTTTAATTTTTGATTGGAACTTCAGGGATCAGCAAAATTAACAATCTGTTTAATATAGAAACCATTAAAGTCCTGATCTTACAAATATTTACACGCACAAATTCAAGTGGAGATTTAACTGTACTTGACTTCTAGACCTCTTCTTCAGCTGTTTAATATAGAAACTATTAAGGTTCTGATCTTGCAAATATTTACACCCACAAATTCAAGTAGAGATTTGACTGTACTTGACTCCTAGACCCCTTCTTCAGCTGTCTTCCCCGACACAATGAAAAACCTCATGTAATGGTTAGCCAGACAACAGCTGTCATGATCATTTCGCTTTTTTTATTCTCTCCCTTTGTTTCTATCTAATGACACACTCCTTTTCTGCTGCACAAAAATCTGTCAATGATTTCACCCCAGTTATATTTACAGCCTGTTCCTTCTTCCTCTCTCATTCAGTAACAAAATTAGATACCTGTCCACTGAGCTCATTTTCAGAGTTTTCACCTTCACGTTAGGGGAATACCGTATAAACATTCACCAATTCCCATTCAGGTTTCCTTTTAAAGATGCTCCTCCCAAAACTGTCTCTCTCCACAATACTGCCATAACTTTGTAAAGGGGCAGAAAACATGCATGTTGCTACCACTGCTGGTAGCAGTGACTTGTTGGATCTCATGGGTGCGCTGTTGTGCACTCCTACCTTTCCACTGCTCTAAATATCAGATAAGTCATTTCAAGAAGTCAGAAGCATTTGGACAATGCTCTCACGCACATGGTGTGATTCTTGGGGTGGTCCTGTGAAGGGCCAGGAGTTGGACTTTAATGATCTTTGTGGGTCCCTTCCAATTCAAGGTATTCTATGATTATTTTAGTCTAAACTTGTAAATGTTTCAGGCCAGGCTTCTGCTTTTGTTCTCTGTTGCACAGTATATATGTGAAGAATTTCTTCCTGCCCTAAATGTGGCCTGGCCTCCTGTTTTTGCTGATGGTGTGAGTAAGTATGTTTGCTGTGTAGATTCTGAAGGTCTAGCAAACTTGTGTGCCAATTTCTTTGTGTAACAAGGGTAGAAGGTACATGGGGGTTTTGAATGACAGATGAAATCTGCATCAAAAGGAAGAAAGTTGGGAATGGGGCTGACGGAACAGCATGGACTTCTATTCCTTCTTGAAGAAATGGGTGTCGAGCGAAATCCCAATGCTATTCATGAATAGATGCAAAAGGTTCTTCATACTCCTAGATTTCTCCTAGGAGATAAGAGGTATGAAAAAAGTTCCTGGGAAAGAAAGACAGATCCAATGGATTATATGACCTAGCAAAAATATGAGCATCAAAAGATGTAACGTGCAAATAATCTTTGTGCTTAAAGAATATCCAGCAGTGTTTGTGCCATTCAGAAATGAAGAGCATGGTCTGCCTGAGAGAGCATTGGTTATTACCTGAGGAGAAACTGAGTCTAAATATCTGTAGAGCAACTGGTGATAGCCCAATTTATCTACAATCATGGGCCTATGAGCCTGATATTCCTTATGGTCAAACAGCTCATTCTTGTCCTAGTTTAAGGAAACATTGTACGAATTTCCCTTGCTCAGGAGTACACTACAATGCCATCCAGCTTCATGGGATTATTACACCCATTAGCTAGATATACTGCCTGCAACTGTCTTACCATCAACACTCTATCAAACTGCAGCCAACTAAGCACAGAACCTTCTATGTGGTAACTTCGAAAAATTTAACTCAGAAACTTGAAGGAAGGTAATGACGTGCTTTAGTGCTTATCTGTCCTTGCAAATTATTGGTGTTCAATGAAAGGTTTGAGCCTAAAGTACATTAATTCCAGTCGATGTTGTCAAGCCCTAAAAAGCTACAGACTCAAAAATTTAGTCTATAGCATACAGAATAGAAGGAACAGAAAATAAGAAGGAACACTTAAGCTGATCTTGCCTGTAAAATTGTCTCAGTTTTTTGCATATGTGGACATATCAATCACTGTTCAAGTCACAGCATTTTAACAAGGTACAATATATGCATCTGGTGGACAACAAACACCTAAAATGTTTTCTGTTTCAGAGCAAACAAATTACGCTCGTGTATTGTTTTATTTTTCCTTAACATTTATTTCTCGCACATTTATTGCAAATGTGAGAGAAAAGTATTTTTTATGATTTCAAGAAAACTTCTTGAGTAAAAGCCATTCCTTTTGTAATGTGAATTACATGTAGGATAACCAGCTATTCATATAGTGCCTAAAACAGAAACCACTTTCTGGAGGAAAGTGTGCCCTTTTAAAGTGTGCCATTAGAAGGTTCACTCTGTGTGCTGCATTGTCTTTTCTCTTGGTTTTGTTTTTTTTAAAAATTTCTGGTAATTGCTTTAAAAGAACAAAGCTCTTTGTTTAAGGGTAGCTTAGGGACATCGTAATTGCTATAAGGTACAAGACTGTTTCCAAGTATTTCTGAATTGCTTCTCTTCTGTATTAAATATTTAATGTCTAATGTTTAGCCAAACTGTAGAAATTCCCTCTGGAACATGGGTGATGACTTCAGGAAGAGAATCAAGACCTGTCAATTCAATTTTCAATATGACTCTCTTTAGAAAACCACAGCTATTAAAGAGTGGGTTTTTTTAAAGAAAAATAATTCCAGGAGTACATGAAAATGTCCTCAGTGAAAAACATCCAGCAATTAATTCCATGCCTTTGAATACAATAGTTTCACAGACCATGAATTTAATAAGGTGATAATCGTGCTTTTCGTAAGGAAGGTTTTTGTTTTAGTTTGGTTTTTTTAAGGATTGTCATTAATGTAACCTAGTTGTTCATATCTCCCCCTCCCCCTCATGTATGCAGTTCCTCATGGATTTTGTCAGACAGACTTCTTACTCTTATCTCCAACTAGAGCCAAGAGTGACGTTATCTGGTGGCATCCGGCTGCAAGGCCATAACCCAACAGCCCAGGAGGGAAGTGTGTCAAGGCCTCTATTGACCAGTAAAATCCTGCTGTATCAGCTAAACGGCACCTGCCCCTTGTTCAAATGTTTTCCTTCCAGATGTCTTTTTTTCACCTAAGAGACCAGTGAGTCCCAGGAGAGCTGACTACTACTTTTTCATTGTATTAAAACCTGACAGCGCACTGGGAATAAACCATTTCAAAGCCTAATGAAAACAAGCATGTGCTTCCTTCCTAGATGATGATACACTCTGATGTGAACGCAGATGATCACAAAACATATGCTAAACATTACAAAAGCATCTTACAAAATTGCATATTGTACATTGTACAAAGTAAAAAAAACATTACATCATTCTGAAACTCTGAAAGTTGCTACTATTTCCTGGGCTATTTTGGCTTCTGGATACCATTGTGCTACCCACCCATGATTGCTAACTTATCTTCAATATGCAGCTAAATATAGTAGGAACTGATGACAGCATTCAAAGAGCTATAACACCACCTTATTGCAACTGCTCAGGAAAGCCTCAGGTAGGGCATATAAACCAGTGTATTGAACTGACTTCTAAAATCAGCAGAAGAACCGAACTTATGCCAGTCAGGATGTATTGAAATTTCCCTATTTAGTAGTAATATTAATTCACACACATTGCATGTTGCATGTCAAAATTAAATACATTTATAATTTCATATATATTACTATTCATAGCTTTAAGTATAGAGAAAGAAATAGGAGGTTTAGTACTGCCGTTTTAGTGTTACTCAAAAATATGCATTAAATATCTTGCCTTTTTTTGATCATTGTAGTGTGTCCTCTAACAGATTATCAAAATAGCCTTCACATTTAGTCTTACAGTGTCCCTTTTACATATAACTGTTCTTAATACAGCAGATGCTCACAGTAAAGAAGGTTGGTTGGTTGATTGGTTGGTTAATGTATGAAGGTTCAGTTGCTTCTGAACTAGCTAGTTTTCCACCTTTCTCCTCCCTCTCCCTTCTTTTGCATATTCATTCCAAGTTACCCAAGAGCAAGCTACACATTCAATGTGCTGACAAGAAAACTGACCACAGGTAAGGATTAACAGAGTCTGGAAATGCATTGCTTAATTCAACGGAGAAATGTTCTCCACAGAGAAGCCATTCTCCTGGGTTGTCCCCAGACCCCAGGCTTGCACAACCTCTCTGCAATCCAAGAAAAGAGTAAGCTGGAGATCCTAAATTAGAACCCAGGTTCAGTTCTCAAACTGAATTCTGGGGATCCAGTAAAATTTAGTCCTTCTGAAATTTGATTTCCTCACACTGAAGCATGCCACATACAACTGCCAAGCCACAGGCTAGACCCAAAACAAATATTTTAAAAATGGTGAATGAAATAAGTAGCTTCTAAATTTAGATTTAAAGGTCCCCAATGTTGGCACATTCCTTACTTCTGCCGGCAATGAATTTTAAAAGTGAGTGTCTGTTCCATAATCTAAGTAACAGTTAATAGTTCAGTGTCTGCTGATCTCTAATAGACATGCTTGTAGGTGAGAGTTTGTGCACACATGAAAGGATGAGGAGCAAACCAATGAGTCTTCTGTATTTATTGAGACAATCTGTTGACATATGATTGAACCCTTAGGAGCTTCATACGTAGTCAAATATCACCATGCTTTTGGAATCAATGTCACACAATCAGGAACAGGATTTGGAGCAGGTTAGTGTTTAGCAACACATTAAAGGAACCCCTCTGACATCCAGAGTGAGCTGACACACTTGGGTCTAACACACTTCCTTAATACTTGGTTTCAAGAGCAGCTAAGGGTCCTAAATGTTTCTGAGAACAAAGTATCTCAGATAGGTCACCCAAAAATTGTGTCACATGAAACTATTGAACACTTCTGGAAACTTGGCCTGGCTGTTGGAAACTAGCGTTCTTAACAGTATGCAAGCTAAAATAAATACTGGGAAACTAAAATGCAAAATTATTATAAAACAAGCCCACCTAAAAGTTCAAGCTCAAAGTAAAAACATCTTTAAACAACCTAATTAAAATATGCTAAAACCTATTTTTAAATACAATCTTAAAATCTAAAGGCTGAGCCAGCAATAGGAGAAAGTAGAAGCCAAGCCACAATCTTGCTAGAAGACACCAGAGTATATAATGCCACACACTTTTTCCATACTTGAACATGAGAAATTTGGACTGCACTTCTCCAGTTTTGGTACCTAGGTATTGAACATGATTGTTTTACCACATTGTTTAAGCTCTCTGCCAACAAGCCACATAGCTTGAGAATGGTTGAATGAAATTCAAAACAATTAGATACAAAATATATTATATATGACACAAATGTCATGTCAGTTTCTTAAAGCAAAAATAATCTCCATTATTTACATATACCTTTCATTAGCAGCCAAAAAACTAAGTCTGTAGGTTAAACCCTATTCTCTATGTAGTGTTATCACCTGCATAAAGGTTTTCCAACAGGAATGGAACAATAGAATCCCTTTTGAACTGAAACATTATAGAACTAGAAGATCCACATAATTTTATTTTTTTTCTCCCTAATCTTAAATGATGGAGCATTTAGATGCGCTTTTATAATCACAACACCACGACTGCTACAAATGAGGATTACTCCTCTGTCTGATTCCAATTTTATCCAGACAGGAGTCAGACAGGGAGGTAAAGTCTTTGTTTCTAATAAAATAATAGAATCTGACAAAAAGATGTGCAATAACTTTGAAGTTCCTCTTGGCATTTTTTTAAAAATATGAACAGAGATGATCACTGTTAGTGCATAGGACTTTATTGGAAAGCAAATCCTTTGTCCAACTTACAAAATTTTTTAACTGTGAACCAAAACTATTTATAAACTTATCCTTCCTGCTCTTTAGATTTCTACCACAACTGCTATTCAGATTTATTCATGACTTCCTTTTATTAGAGACATGCCAAATCTGCTATATTGTCCACCTGGAAAGCTACCCACTTAGTAGTCAGATATTAATCTTAATAATTTGCATTGTAGCCATCCTAAGTCTTTCCAGTCTTATGGAAGTTTTAGAACAATGTATTATTTTTAAAAATGTTTTTTAGAACACTTTCTTATGAAAATGATTTCTCTGACTGGAAGGTTTTGTCTCCTTTATACAAATTATTTCTGTACAAATCTTATTTTGTATAAAAACTTGTGGTTCCAAAGCTGTCTGGAGTCTCAGAACGCAGAATTCCTTTTAGGGAAATCAGAGAAACTTTTCCTATGTAAGCACTGGTTTTAATTAGATACTGCTGGGTGGTGACATAAGTAAAACAAAAAACACACACACACACAAAATCAAGTAAAAATGAGCAATGATATTTCACAGCCTTAAAAAATTTTTAAAAATTAAAGTCAGTAGTATGACCAGTAAAGATGAGTCAAATTATTTTCAATTTGGGTTGCAAATGTTCGGA
Source organism: Pseudopipra pipra (assembly GCF_036250125.1). Classification (NCBI taxonomy): domain Eukaryota; kingdom Metazoa; phylum Chordata; class Aves; order Passeriformes; family Pipridae; genus Pseudopipra; species Pseudopipra pipra. The sequence continues at coordinate 53,345,934 of NC_087549.1, forward strand.
TGCAGACATCTAAAGAGATCTAATATAGTATGTAAGTAGGTTCTTCATTTATCTACACAAAGGATCAAAAGGGATTGAAGACAAAAGAGGAAAGCTCTAGCATCCCTACTGAAAATTAGATAAGGTCTGTGTAAATATGGTTAGCCATACCATCTTTCTTGTCAATGCTGATCTTTTTTAGATTTCTAACCAAATCAATATTAAGGATAAAGCATGAAAAGCTGATGGCATAGACAAGACGAGTTAGAACCACCCTCTTAGAAATCCAGCTTTCATAGTGGCAAAGATACATTTGGAGTTTATTAAAACAAAAGGAGAAAACACACAGTACATGTAGTGTTTTGAATAGTACTACACACATTCTATCACTCATATGTTGCAATTTCCCTTGCAGAGACTCAGTGTTCAGTCCCAAATCAATAGTAAATAGCAAAATGAAGTTTATATGCAATAATGCTCTATTGAGGGGTTAGATCATTACAGAGCAGAATCTGTGGGAAAAAACCCACTTGTGCAGACGTACCACAATGCTGCTGTAAGCAGCCCTAAATGACCAGCTGGCAAGTCAAAATGGTCCTTAAAGAGTCAGGGTTCCTGAGGTGGGCAGGCAGACAGAAGGAGCCCCAGGATCCTAGAAGCAGTCAGACAGAGTAGGCAGACCCCTGTTCCAGGCAGAATCATTTCCCCCACCTGCCAGCTACAATGGATATCTTCTCCTCACATAAAGCTTTTCAGCTTCTGGACAATTCTATCCACTTATCTATATGCTGCCTGATCCAACACCTGAGGGTGTTGCTCTCCCGGGCTGCATCAGGTGCCTTGCCCTGTTGGTCAGCTACATTTTCTTGCTTCACTGCTGCTTCTTTCCTTTGTTACCTCCTAGCTCTTGAGGATACTCCTCAGTGTTGAAGACTTTACTACCAAGGAGTTACTTATGAGACCTGCTTCCCACCTTGGCACATATTTTCAAGACCTTTGTTATTATTCCACATTTGAACACCACATCATAACAGGACACAATTTGTATCAAGCTCTTAACTCACAGAGGCAGTCCATATAAGAAGTTAATAAATGAACAGGATAAGACCCGGAGCTGGACTCTGTGATCCTTGTGGGACCCTTCCAACTCAGGACATTCTACGAGTTTATGATTCAAGGCCAGGATGGAGACTCTTGTCCAATTAGTATTAAGCTTTTAATCTGTTACTAGAAGTGACAACACCGTTTTTAATGGACAACTGTGCAGCACGTGTAGTCACTTGAAACCCAGCTCAGTGTTACTCATGAACTTCTACATTTTGGTTCAGGGTTTATGTTTGAACTCTGCTATGCTTTTCTGACTGCCAGTTTTGAGAAAATCGTTCTAGACTTTTAGCACACTAGGAGATGCTTCGTTTCTTTGCAAGCTTTTATATGGGGAAACTTAGCTGATCTTTCCAGTTCCGCCCATTTCCAGTTGCTACTTGAAAGCTTCCACAGCTCAGCATCTTGACCTTACAGCCTTGAAATTAATGCTGAGAACATTCTCTGGTGCCTGAACTCTAGGTTGAATGGTTTCCAGGAAGCCCAGATGTATGTTGCTTTTGCACCAATTCTGCCTCGCTTCCCACTGTTGCCCATTGTCTATGTGTCTCAGAAGAGCTTTCGTTGATCTGATAAATCTTGGTTGCTTTTTTGGAAAAAAAAAAAAAAAACAACAACCAAGGGTCCACAAAATTTAATATAAACTTCAGAATTAAAGGAAGACTTCAAAACAGCAAAGAAGAATCTTATAATTCATTATAGTTCACAAGTTTTAAGCAAACCTTAATTTTGAAAGTTTTTATTTCAGGATGGGGAAGGACCTGTCCTAGAAGAGAAAAGTGTGGTTACTTTCTTCTACTTCAGCAGATGAGGTGGGAAAGTTCACAAAAGACCCATTTATGACAGCACTAGCTATATCATGAATTTTACCTCAGAAGTCTGTGTTCCTGCAACTAAGTCACAATACAGCAACTCCAATACATAAACATTCAATGGGACTTTCTAAATTGAATATAAATGTCCATTTTGAAGTACATTTGCACTGGAGATTTCTCTCACTCCAGATCTCATTCATGCATCATAGACCATTACAGAAAAGGCTATGTAATGGGAAATGGTCTACTGTCATGCAAAGCAAATAGTTTGCTCTGAGTTCCAGGGTGGATAGGTGTGATGGGGGAGGAGGTGTTAGATTATTGCTGGAATCAATTCTAGGTCATAGTGAAATAAAGTGAGCTTCAGTAGGAGCCAGCAGCAGTAACTAGGAATCTACGGTATGTTGTATGGAGATTTGCTTCTATTTTTTGACATTTATCCAGAATATAGAAATTCTCCATGTCAGGATCTCAAACCTAGGCCAGTAATCCTTTATACACTCACAAGAAAAATACAAAAGCATCTCCCTATGTGTAGCCAAAAGACTTTGGCACTTTGCTGCATTAGATGAATTTTTTTGATAACTGCACCAGGATATTTCAGTCTGACAAGGTCATCTGAGAGTTCTCTCACCTGTAGAAAGGAATCAAGGGAGACTTTCAACAGTTGTTTTGAAAATTATTAAATATTTTTCCAGATGGAAAGCTAGACAGAGACAGGAAAGCAATAAGAGATCAAGCCACTTTTATGCCTATGTTGCTTTATTATCAAAGGTTTGAACTAAGGAGCAGAGATTGATTTCTGCTTCTGAGAGGATAAAATATAGAAAAATATGGATATTGTTGTTTAACATTTATATCCATTACTTTTAAACAGGCCCCGGGAAGCTAAAGTTAATTCAAAAAGAGACTGTGAATTAGAAACTATTCACCAAATTGCTGTTAAAAAAGACAACAGTATATTCCCATTATCTCCATTTATCCCCAAAATAGCAGCAAAGAGAAAGAAATAATCACAGTACATTACTAGTTCTTAGAATAAATGGATCATGAATGAAAAAATTTAGTTTGTGCCCTACTCCAGATAAAAATGTCATCCATACAGTCTGAATAGAAGTACTTTGTAGTTGGCAAAATGTGAGGTGGAGCTTAACAGGTTGCTGATGCTGAGATGTTACAGAGGACAGCATATTGACAGACAGAATATTGACAGACGGCATCTGAAGAAAACAGAATTAAAGCCAGTTTGATTTCACTCTCCCTTCACCAGCATATTTGCACAGGTCAAACATATGTTGGTGGGACCAGAACTTACACCTGCATCATCCCATCATCCCATCACCACTGGCTACCCATTCATTATTAAATCACTTCACAATTTGCAAAGCATCTCAGTCCAGACAGCACATGAAAAGGAAAAAAAAAAAAAAAAAGGAGCAGCAATGTATTTCACAAGAGAATATCATTCAGTTACAACCACTGGTGGAGTTAGCATGAGAGCTGAAGAAGTGTCCTCTACTTACACCTAGGGAGAATATTTTAAAGCTTTTATTTGGACCGTCCTGATTCTAGCTACTGAAAATAAGGCAAGTGTTGCAGCTGTTTGGGATACCTCTTTCCTTGCATGAGCACACTGTAGAGCATTTTCTTTTTTCTTCCCTACTACCACTTTGACTTCTTTCAATCTCTGTGTTTCAAAAGCATGGCCCCTAATGGCCCATGAAAAAGTTCAAAGTGGGTCACAGACTGCTGTGGGGTGAGAACAGACTCTATTAATTGTCTGCAATGGGGAAACTGAGTTGCTACCAGCAATTAAAGGAGGCTAATAGTTCTTTGGCTGATGTAAACACTTGTAGCCAGTAATTACAGCTGTTGCATATTCCCCAGACCTGAAGAAATTGAACTGATGCCATTTTGTCTGAGAAGTGGTAACTGACAGCTTAATTGACATTTTTAGATGGAGAATGGGAATTCAAGCTACATGCTAACAGTAAAGTTACTAATTGTAAATCAACAGAATTTTTAGAGGCAGAGAAGTTTTTAAAAAGAAACATGTGCAATGTGGATTTAAGTTCAGGGGTCTCAGGAGTCTAGCAACAACACTCAAGGAAAAGAACTTCATCTCAATAATTTGAGAGGCACTGTTCTGTCACACAACCTACCACACAAAAAGTACAATCAGGGCAAGGAAGAAGCAAAAGAAGGATAAAAATTTTGGAAAATATCAAGCATATTTAGGTGAGATACATTAAAGGAATGAAGGAAGAAGTAAAAAATATCACTTTGTTGGATTTTTAGACACATTCACAAATACATAGGCATAGCTAGCAAAGACTTTTGAGGAGGGAAGGAAATACAAATGCAAAGAAATACCAAGTAATTATTTTGCCCCTCCCCATTACCCAGGCAATTCAGCAATGCTCCTCTACTCAAACCCTTGTCAGTCCAGTTTGACAAGCAGCTTTCTTCTGTGTGACACTAGTTCCTGTTCTTGCGCCATGAGTTTTGGTTTATCCTTACTTTCTCTGCTCCTTGTTTCTCTGCTATTATTGACTAAACTGCTGGGATGAGAAAAGACATTAGCAGAGAAGCATGAGGAAGTTGGGGACAGACAGGTCTGGGGGTTTCTTGAATTTGCAAGAAGATAAAATAAGCTGAAAAATCTGGTGAAGAACGTTGAGCTGTTCAAGCTTTTTGTTCTTCTGCAGAAGGAACAACATGTAACATTCCACTAAGGGTATGCAGAAAGGAAACAATTAAAGAGAACTTGACTATGGATTCAAGAAAGGTGGAAGATATTCATTGTTCCTATTTTCTACTCTCCAAACACTCCTATCTACAAGTTTCCTCTCCTTGAAAGTCCAAAAGCTTTTCTTCAGAGACCCAGCCTCATCCCCACAGGCAGGAACACTCAGTGTTGAGAAGGTGAAGGAAACAAGAATTATAAGAGCAAAAAGGATTTTGCATTGCCATTCACAGAAAAGGACATTCCTACTGTTTTCTCTCACCTGTTCTTGTGTTCCTGCAGGATTTGTCCTTAGACTTCCCATTCACTTTGACTATACAGAAAATTAGAGTGGGAGCTAGTGGTCTCCTGGCTTATCATAGAATCATGTAAAGGTTTGAGTTGGAAGGGATCTTAAAGATCATCTAGTTGCAACCTCCCTGACATGGGCAGGGACGCCTTCCACTAGACCAGGTTGCTCAAAGCCCCAGGTTACTCCAACATGGTCTTGAACTCTTTCAGTGATGGGGCATTCACAACTTCTCTGGGCAATGTTCTCATGAACCTCATTGTAAAAATTTCTTCCTTAGGTCCAGTCTAAATCCACCCTTGTTCAGATTCAAAACACTGCTCCTTTTCGTGTTGCTACAGGCTCTGATAAAGACACTGTCCATGGAGCCTTCTCTTCTCCAGGCCGAACAGCGACAGCCTCTTCAGTCTTTCTTCACAGCAGTCATACTCCAGCCCTCTGACCATTTCTGTGGCCCTTCTTTGGAACCCCTCTAACAGTTCCATATCTTTCTTATGCTGCAGAGCCCAGAGCTGGATGCAGCACTCCAGATGGTTTCTCACCAGAGGAAGTAGAGGGTGAGAATCACCTCGCTTGACCTGGTGGTCACGTTGCTTTTGATGCAGCCCAGAATACAGTTGGCTTTCTGGACACATTGTTGGGTTGTATTGGTTTTTTCATTCACTGATACCCCCAAGCCATTATCTACAGGGGTGCTCTCAATCCCTTCATTTGCTAGTCTATATTAAAATTAGGGATTGCCTTGATGCAGGTGCAGGACCTTGCACTTGGCCTTGTTGAACCACAGGAGGAACCACAGGAGGTATCCATGGGCCCACTACTCGAGCCTGTCAAGGCCCCTTGACATCCAAGGCCCCTTGGATGGCATCCCTTCCCTCAGGTGAATCAACTGCACTGCTCACTTGGTGTCACCTGCAAACTTGCTGAGGGTGCACTTGATCCCACTGTCACTTTTGTTAATGAAGATGTTAAACAGTACTGGTACCTGTAACAAGGAAGGGATGAAGGGATCTTGCTTAAAGGGAAAAGCCTTCAGCTCCTTCAGGTCAATAAAATATGAAATTCCAATGAACGTGTCCCTTCTGTGACAAGCCTTTTACTGCCAGAGCCCAGAGACTCTGCAGCAGGATATTAAGAAATAGAAAATTCCATTTCAGGTGACCCCTACAGTTTTTTCAATAATACATATAACATCTAATAAAACCAACAAGAAAAGATACCCTATATTAATTCCCACTTCAGTGAATATATTTCTTTCTTTCCTGTTCCTGCCTACAAAACCCATGTAATAGGGAATTTCTGGAAATAGTAGATCAGGTTTGGTCAGACAGCACAGCACTAATACAGCTGCAATATTAGCCACAGAGCTATTTTTAGTGCACAATTTCCTTTGCTTTAGGTTTGAATATCATGCATGTGAAATCTAAAAATCATGTTTTGCTGACTGTGCCCTTAGAACACCTAAGCTCATTTTGCAAGTCTTACGTCTTGTCCAAAGACCCCTGGTTTCATAGGAGCTATAGTAATTAATGTTGTTAATCACTGTGAAGCCTACCATTTCAGTACTATTAGGCACCTGATAAAACGTGAAGCTGAAAACTACGTATGCAAAGGTAAACTCCATGAGTTAAGTTGCACAGCAGGAACATAAGAGATAGATAGAAAATGTGTTAAAGAGATGTAGCTGGGTATTTTCCAGTTCTTTAATATACAATATACAGTCAAGGTAGAAGCAGTGGGTCTGACATCCTGAAAGGTTACTAAATTGCATGCTACCTACTCTAGGAAGAAATCTGAATTTAGTCATGATCTAACCTGAGGTCTTCGAGTACCATGGTAAGTTTTCTTAGTCTAAGAAATATAATGAGTTGGGAAGACACAACATAGCCAGAGACTCACAGCTGCCTTCCTTATATCATGTAGAAGTCAGCCACCATCCTGAGAATGGAGGAAATCCAAAAAGTTAAATGCATTAGAAAAGTATCTTGATAGTAACAGCTAATTATTAGTGCAATTTGCTAATAATTTGCTAATTATTAGCAGCAAATTATTGGATTGGATTATTATTAGCAGCAAATCCTACAGTGGATCTGTAGGATTGGTAACCATCCTTAGGTTTTAGGCTTTCCTTCTTCTGCTACACTTGCAGTTTACTATATAAACTGTTTCCTGGTTTGTTTTGATAGCGATAAAGTGCCTTCTAAAATGCAAGATCATCAATCCATACCACTATTTCCATACCTCTAATGATAAGACTGTGAGACCTAAAAATGCCAACATGATCTAATCAAGATATGTAATATAATGGATCAGAAAAGGTGATAACAGTAACAAAATACTGAACATATTTCCCATCTTATTGAACACTGTAATGGTAGCTTCATCTTGCTCAGCATTATTAAAGAGCAAGTGCTCTCATCTACTCCATTTTGTTGTATCAAAAAGGGAATATGGTTGGTGAACAGAGTGACTTACAGGAGATGCTTTTTTATTATCACTAGCATTGATGTTCATGCAAGCAAATCTCGGCATAATGAGTCTTCATTCCTTAATGGCAGTTGTGCTTAATGGAATCACTGAAATAGTAAATTTTACGGCTTCAAAATTAGACCATATAATTCTATGACTAGTATTAGGATGTGCATTATTTCTTAGGTAATCTGATAATATTCATAAAAATTAAAAAATAAAATTCAAAAGTTAAAAATATAGGATGACAGTACAGAAAACTGCAACATAATGTTTTTAGCAATGCAATACTTGGAACGATTGCTGCAAAAATGAGTTTCACAGAGTACCTAGAACTTAGGAGTCCGAAAATTGATTAAATATCAGTTGAAAGTTTCTCGTCACCAACAAAGAATAGCCTCACACAATGACATTCAAATTTTCTTTTAAATATTTATGAAGTTTCAGTGTGGGAGCAGAACACTATCTGCAGCATTTTTGTGAACAATGGTTGAAAAGAGACCTGTTGCAAGAAACATAGTGGAGGCCCCTACCCAGACAGTGGTGAATGTTTACCAGTAGCCCCCTCAGCCCTGACAGGCTCTTCATAGTGCTGTATCACCCAAGCACTCAATAGTTCATGAAATTCCTGACATATTGTACGACTGGTCCTGAGTGATCAGTGTGAATTTCATGGCATGAAAGACAATGGCAGTCACTAGAAAATGGTGATGTTCCTTGCAAAGTTATGCGAGGTTGTTAAAGTATCTACATTAAAACCAGGTTGCTGAAGGCTTTTCTTTTGTACATATGGAAAAAAGAATTGACCACAACCCCCATTCCCTGTCCCCCGTGCTACCTGTAGGGAGGAGATAGAGAAAATTGGGAATGAAGTTGAACTCAGGAAGAAGGGAGGAGTAGGGTAAAGAGATTTGTAAGATTTAGTTTTATTTCTTATTACCCTACTCTGATTTGATTGCAAATACATTAAATTAATTAATTTTACCAAATCAGGTGTGTTTTGCCCGAGACAGTAGTTGACGAATGATCTCTCCCTGTCCTTATCTCAAACCATGAGCCTTTCGTTATATTTTCTGTCTCCTGTCCAGCTGAGGGGAGAAGTGATAGTGCAGCCTTGGTAGCATAGAGCAACATCCAGCCATAGTAACCCACCACAGCACATAGCAAAGAAATTGTTCCTCCTTACATGCTGAATGTAATTAAAAAAAAATCCCCGAAAAGGTAAGGTATCTACTTATCTCACAAAATATCTTATCTGCTGCTGAAGATGTCAGACTAAGATTCATAAATGTTAGATTAGTCTGCTCAAAAGTAGGCATCTCAAAAGAGAGGGACTTCTAGACATAATATCTTTTCTTAAAGTAGATATTTCAAATGGTTACTTGAATTAAGACAGCATCTTCTATTTCATCTTGGAAATCTAGAAAATAGTCTCAGTACTAGACATGTACAATATAATGTTACTGAATCCCACCTTAAATGTCACTGAATGTGTATCATGGGACAGAAACCTACACAGGTAAGGCAAAGATCAGAGCAAGATTTTTTTACACGTAAATATGTTCAAAAAAAACCCTCAAGAGATGCCAAACAGAAGAATTTATAATGTAATCTATCTCTGTCAGATCTTTGGTCAAAACGTGCCATAAATTTCATGTCCATATTCTTGGAAGATGCAAACAGATTCTGCATTATTATTCTTGCTTACTAGCAACAGAATTATTAGATAATACAATTGCTGAATATAAATTCTCAGGTTGATGCTAAGCTATTGAATGGACAATTAAACAGTTAGGATATTAAGATTTTCATTTGTCACTGCACTATTTTTTTCTGAAACATTTAGTCTTGGAATGAAACAATTTGATTATATATCACTGGTGATGAAAACAGAAGTATCAAAAATTTTCCCCAAACCCCTTTTACTAAGAAGTGAATGAACAGAACAAATATTTTAAGCAAAAAATAATAATTTCCTATCAAGTTGTTCTTTGCTCCTTAAACCAAAGAAAGGCAGTTTAGTATGGAGTGTGAGGCACAAAAACCTCTCCCACAAAAGAATAAAAAAGACACCTGTCTTCTTTTTTTTGCCAAAAATATCAGAAAAAAAGCAGGCCACAGATGAGCCAGTGGATTACATGGCAGAAGAGAAAAGACCAAGGAGAACAGAGTACAGAGTAAACCCTGAAAGGATTTTGAGATCCAAATGATAAAGGAAACTGACTTTACTATATTAATTATAATTATAATTATAATAATATTCAATATTGCATTTTTCAAAAAGAAAACAGAGCAACAGCAATTGAACTTTTGAAAGTGGAAAACTCAGGTTTACTAAACACAAGCTCAGACTAGCTCATGCACTTAAATATAGAGGCCTCTACTCTCTTGTAGAAGCTCTTTTCTTTGATGTTTGCTCAGTACATTAATACAATAAAAGTCTGTCATATGTGTAAGCTCAGATCTAGATTTTTCACTTACCATTACCTGAGAACATTCTATTTGTCTTTTGATACTCCTTTACAGCAATTCAATCAATAATTTTTTAACCTGCAACATCTTTCAAAACTCTTCAAAAATTACATATATTTTTATAAAAAGCAAATGGAACAGGCTTGCCACAAATGCTGGTTTAGGCTGTCAGGAAAGAGAGTAGCCAAGTGCAAAGGGTAGTGACAAGCTAAAATGTTCCCTCCTACTAAGGCCCCTAAGTTAAAATAGCTCCTTCCATCTCCCCATAAGATTTAAGTTGGCCCAGACTGACAGCATGCCCAAGTTAACATAAAGCTTAAGAGCTGCCTAGTGCTGCAACACCTCAAATGAGTAAGAGTGCTGCACAGTTCCATAGTCAAAACCTGAGGGGATGAAACTGTGACCATAACTGAGATGACAAGGGCCCTAGAAGTGTATTAGGTATGTCTAAGCTAAGATGGAGAGCCCTATTTAGTCACGCAGATCTCGAACTCACAGCCAAACTATGAATGGAAACGGTGAAGACATACATCGATTGACAATGACAAGGCTGCAGCACAGAGATATGCCCAAAAGTTTTCCAGAAAGAGGTGGTAATTGAATTTGTGATTGCAGATGGGACTAGATTTTTTGTCGGGGAGAGAACCAGTGAGAGAACTTTGCATCATCCCCTGCAAAGCAGACGATAGGGATCCGCAAGAACAACATGGGAATCATTTTGTTCACACATATGTTAGTACAACGCTGGAGGTTGCTTCTCCTCTACTTGTTTTCATTTGTCTTTGATTCATATAGTGCAATTTTCTGTTCAGCAAGCGGACGTTGTTCTGAGACACACTGCTTCCTGACCTCACTCTGTGTGTACTCTGCTTCATCTGCCTAAATTTACTCACTGAGAACAAAGACTCCATTGTACACGAGTGATCAATCTCTTCTAGAGAGCTGCTTCAAGTCGCAGTTAGCGCCAGATGTTTCCTAAGGAAGCATCCTCACGGTCAAAATATTGAATATCCTCAGTTCAAATGTATTAGTTGTAAGAAATACCACCAAGCATCTACAATAAAGGTCTTTTCTGCATGCTTTGTTACTATCCTTCCTTAAAGATGGGATAATAGTATTTTGCAGTGAACTGCAACACATTTTCTCATACCACACTTGTCTATTAAAATTTTGAAAAGTTTATGATAGTGTTTTATTTCACTACTCAAAAGAAAAACCTCAAAGCCTTAGTATTTCTTGCAGTGTAAAGCACAGTAGTGATTTCCTTAATGCTGAGAACTTACAAAAAATTGGTGAATGCTCTAAGTTCTTACATGTTTCAATGAAAGTCCTGAAACTTTTCAGAACCCATATTATTCACCTGGCTCCTGTGATACTGCCACTGCTTTCATCCACAATTTTATCAAAGCTTACTAGATCTTGTCATTAAATTGTGCAAAATTAGTAAAATGTGGGCTGTCATCTATAGCCATTTAAATACTGGGTGAAGTCACGCCCGTACAGCTTAGACTGCAGAGTAAAGATTTTTTTTATTTTTTTTTTTTACATAGGAAATCATGAAGTAAAACTTTTTCATTATGCATTCCTTCAATTTCTGTTTGCTTGTTTCTGAATTTGTTTTCCATTTATTTAATCAGCCTGACTCTGTCTTTTGAGACTCCCAAAAGCTCATTCCCTCAATTGTAACACATACGTGAACTGTCTCCTGAGCCATATCTCTGTGCCAAATAACTGTTGAGAAGCCAGTAGAAAGTCCTTGTTTCATTCAAAGCAGGTTTTAAATTTTAGGAAATGTTAGGAAATTTCTCTGGGTTTACTTCCTTTTCCAAATTAACTTTTTTTTTTTTTTTTTACTTTTCAGAAAGTCTGAGAAATTACAAAGCCATTAAATGAAATCCAAATAAGCAGAGATGGAGCAGATGTCAATTTTAAAACAGGAGGCAGGTCTTTCTTAATAATTTTATCAAGCTGTCATCTCAGAGTGGCCACCTCTGAGAAGCTGTCAGCTTCACTGATACAAATGAAGGCGGAATAAGGGAAGATTGCCAAGCTCGAGCTACTCCGAAGGACCATAAGCAACTGCATCCACCAAGAGGCAGTGGAGTGTGTTTCAAAGAGTATTCTGGGCATGCCCCAGCACTCTTCAAAACTCTGGGGCCCTGTAGAAAATAGTAGTACTGTTGAATACATTGTGGTGGTATACTGACTATAAAATTTTGTCTTGCACTAGCAATCAAAGTGCAGGTTGCTTCAAGTGGTTTTAATTCTTCTGTTGGTATAATATTTATTCCTACTCTGAATTAGACTGCTTGCATCTTTCCACTGCTGGATCTTATTCCAGTTTGGCCTGCAAGCCCAAAGAGACCATTGTTAAATTTCTGTTCCTCATATACCTTCCAGAATCTTCACTTTCTATCTGTCTTTTTAAATTTTCTTTTTCTTTCAGTGAGGGAGATCAACTTAACAGGCAGGCTCATCTTAAACTTGCTATTATAAAGCATGTTTTCCAATTCTTTAATAATTCTTATGGTTTTCCTTAACTAATGGCCTTCCTTGAATGTGGATATCAAAACCAGAGATAAAATGCCATATGCTCTGCTAAAAGCCAAATGCAAGTCAAAAAGCTTCCCAAATGCTACATTATTTACCTGCCTATGCATCTAAAGATTACATTAATCCTTTCTACACTGCAGTGCTCCAGGAGCTTCTTACTCACCACAAGCTCCATTGTTTGGTCCCACTCTTGCTGCCACTTCCATATTCCTTCCATTTCCGTATGTACATAAGCCAGAGTTCCATTTTTCTAGATGTTTCCCTTCTCTAAATTCAGTTATCCAAATCACTTGGATCACTCTTCCACATTCAGAGTGGAACAGAGTAGAACAGCCTTTTTTTTATTTTTGGGGGGATTTATCAGTCAGCAATAATATGCCTGGTGGTCAGAATATTTTCTCTCTGAATACAAATCCCCATCAGAATTAAAAAAATAATTCACCAGGATTCCTGGTATATAATACAGGAATATGTCAGTTCGTGTGCATTTTGAAGCATTAACAGAAAAGTAACTTATTTATAGACATATTTAAAATATATCTTTCTTTTCAGAAAGTGATGGCTGGTTTTAGGTTTTCACTGCTTCAATGAAAGCACTTTAAAAAAAGCACTATTGGAAATTGAGGCTACAAACTGTAGGGGTGGAGAGTGGTAGAGCGCTAATAAATATAAGACAAAAGAATTGAGTCACCTGAAGGAAGGAAGCAAAAAAGCCGGAAAATGTTAAAAAGAAGAACAGAAGCATATCTTAAAACAATAGGAGAAATTACCCTCAAGTAACAGGCAAGTTGATTACGAGGAGGAAGAGCACATGTTAGGAAGTTACATCCTCAGATAAATGGAAATGGAGGATAACTACACAGCTGCATGAACTTAGCACATTTTTACAGATGTTAAAAAACCTACATACAGATGAGTGGTTTAATGCTAGTGCATACATTTAGCCAGGATATAAAAGGATTGAATATTCATCCAACTAGACATAACGTGTCTGCTCCCAGGTCTGCTATGTGTCTGCATTGGTACTTAACTTTTTCAAATGCAACTTCTCTCAATAGTGTATCGACAAGAAGAAGCAGTAAAATTGCATGTTCAATACTTTTATGTGCATATGCACAGCCACAGTCATCCAAGAGTGGACTGTATGAGAGGTCTGACTGACTTCAACTAAGTAAAACCTCTCTGGTGAATATAATTATTTCTTTAGAGAATTCTGAAATCAGTCATTATGTCATATAATTTTTTTGCTTTGGTTTTTAATGGGCAGTAAAATTATGCCACATATTTAAAACATGTCTGAAAAAGGAACTGTATCATCGCTGTCTTTATTTCCACATGCAAAATGGTGCATTTTTTGTGGTTATGCATGTACTCTTACCCTACACTTCTTCAACCAATAAATATTTTCCAGATGCCTAAGATTATGAGTAATTTAATGGAAAGCATACAGTGAGGTCTGCACTTGTCTATATGGAGAATCTCACTACTTTGCAAGCCCTGAGGGTATTCCGGAGTATCACAAAGGATCTGTTAGAAAAATAAAGTCTCAATCAAAGTAGCCCAAGCAAAGTATCATAATAAAAATTAACAGCTAGTATTGCCAGACATGCAGTAAAAGTGATGCAAATGCAATATTAGGGGCAAAAGATGACTGTAATATTTAAAACTATATTTGCAGCTATTTATAAGACATCCAAATTCTGGAAAACTCATTACTCATCCATTTGCACACAGACCTTGGCTTTAGACTGCATTTTGTTTTGTGGGATCTTCTTAGTCCCAAAAAAAGAAAATTTATAATATTCACGTGACAATATCCATAGAATGCATGTAACAGCATTTTGATGACCAGAATGGCATTTTGACACAATATAATTGTAATGTTTCTAATTTCGTGGTTAGTCAAGTGAGCATGATCAAGTCTATGATGGATTCCATATTTGTTTAATGTAGAAACTTCAACAGTGAAATGAACTGTTCACTTTGTTCAAAAGGAAATACTAGGCATTTCTGAATCTGCATTATATAGTTCCTTCATTTTTCTGACCTTTTCTTGTAGTGACAGAAAAACCCCTTCCTTCCATGTATTTATTGAGCAAATTAAGCAGTTGGATTTCTCATCAGATAAAATGTCAGCTGCAACCATCTTCAAACACTTCCCAGGGTTCTCTTTTTGTTTTCTTAAGAAACATTTTAATCACTCCAGTAAAATCAGAGTTCTTAAATAGTTGATTTTCTGCCTGGATTAAAATTTGTCCCTTCCATGCATGCCACATTAAGTACTTGCACTTGTGTGGGTTTAGATTCACAGACTAACAATATTTCATGAGAGCTACATTTCTTATTTACCGATTTATCAGTATTTCAGACAACTTCCATATCTGTATTGGTTTTAATCTTCATTTGTCATCATATTTTATGAGTTACACTTCAAATGATATTCTTATAGAAAACCATTTTCATAACCAGGCTCCAATTTGGATTACTAATTCCAGAATTTTTCACAAAAAAAATTGTCCCAGGATGTCTAAGAGTTGATAGAGAAAAACCCTTTCTACAGATCAGATACGAAGCAACTTCTCTGTGAAATCTGCAAAAATGTATAAATAAATATGGTGTATTAAAAGATGGGAAGGAATACTGGCTCTAATTTCAGAGAGAAGAGGGTTTGAGAATGTGGCACACAAAAGCTATTGCCTAGCTTAGAGTTTGTTCCCGAGCTCCTGGTTTATCCCTGCCTATCCCTCAGACTTCCAGCTTGATTTATTCCTGGCTTTATCAACCCTAAACCCAGCAGGAACAAACTTTGAAACTTACCTCATAAAAAAAATTAGAACTGAAAGGTGACATGAGAAACCAAAGCACTTATGAAGTAGAATAACTCTCCCAAACTACCCCAATAAAATTAAATAAAATAAAAAAAAATAAATAATAAAAAAAAAAGGCCCCAGGTACTTTTCTGCCTGCGTTAGTTTCCTCTAAGACCAGGAAAGTAGGTCTGACCCCGCACTGACGGCAGGTGCTGCAGTAGCCGCATCGGCTCTGGAGAGCGAGCAGAGCACCCGGGCTGTTTAAATGCGCCCCTCAGCTTGGGTGTCGCTTCTAACTACGGATGTGAAACAATCAAGAAAATGAGAAATAACTGAGAAACTGTTGAACTCGTGAGTAGGAAACATTTTTTCCAACAGCGTTACCTCTGGCTGTTTAGCCCTAGGATAGCTCTCCTGTACTGTTGCAGGTCAAAATGTACTTCCTAGGCATGTTTACACACCCGCTAGGTGCTGCCTCCAGTGTGAGGAAGTCCTAGAAAGGGATTCAGTTCAAGCCATTTTTTCCTATTGCCAGCCACCCGCAAAGCTTCAGCGATTTTCCCCCAGCCTCCTTACAAGGGGTTTCTGGGATACAAACCCCAGAAATAAACACACGGCGGGCGCTGACCGCTCTCGCCTCACCAACAACAGGGTACAAGCTGAGCTTCGACCCTCCCTCTTGATTCATTCCCTTGGACCTCAGTCACTCCGCTCTCCTCGATCTTGAATAAAGTCCTTTCTCTGCTAATGTCACCGACAAAGCCGTGCTCCCCGCGCCGTGCGGGGGCCGCGCATGGCGCTCGCACCCTCTTGTGGTGCTCCGCGGGGACTCAGCTGCTATCAAGTAGATTCGTCTGCCCCTCATCTTTATCTGTCATACACTGACTGGCTGGACAGACAAACAACAAATTTTATGGAAATTGATCAATAAAAGTAATGTAATATATGTCTTTCTAAGACATCTTCATTTAAACCTACTTTTATTTAAAGTGTGTTTTTATTTTAAGGTCAAAAGGAAGGAAAAAATTGAATGGGGAAATAATAACATCTGATTTCAAAGATATGGAAAAAGATTATTTCAATAACAGCTTCTAACACTCCTATTTTTGTTTTACTAAATTTTTTTTAATATTTCCATTAGCATATTTTACCTTGAGGATTTTATGTTAATTTTATTACTTCCAGTTAACTTACTGTACTCTCAGCATTTCAATTCATACATAAAATGCAAATTAACTTATCATGGAAAGCAAAGTGGTACAATTATGTTGTATCACTTAGGGTTTATGTTTTCTCAGTTAGGGTAGTTTTAGTCATTCAGTTGTCGTAACTGAATTCAAATTCAGTTCGTCTAAAAAATATGCCACAGAGAAAGTAGGAGAAAACTACAGGAATAATGCCCTAGAAAATTCGCCCTTCTCCAAGTTAAACGTTCTGTTATGGATCATCATCAATAGTAA
This sequence comes from Pseudopipra pipra, assembly GCF_036250125.1. Taxonomy (NCBI): domain Eukaryota; kingdom Metazoa; phylum Chordata; class Aves; order Passeriformes; family Pipridae; genus Pseudopipra; species Pseudopipra pipra. The sequence continues at coordinate 53,362,631 of NC_087549.1, forward strand.
GGCCTATATAAAGAGATGCCCTCAAGAATTTCCTGCACAATTTCTGAGAAAAATCTTAGAACAGGTGGAAAGAACCAATTAAATCAGCAGGGTCAAAGCCCTTGCTTCATCTTTTTCTTTGGCAAAAACATCTGAATCCTTCTCGAGGTATTAGTGCATTGCTGTAACCCAGAGACAAATTCAGCAGAAGCAGAGCCTTTCTGTAAAAGGCAGCTCATATAGACTGACAATCACTTTTAACTGGATTCATGAGTAGACATTTTACATTCAAGTACAACCCAAGTATAGCATCATAAAGATCACTGTGTATGATTCAGAAGTAGCTTTCTTTTAAAAGAAAAGATCTAGAAATAAAGCTCAATTGCTTTTATATGTACTCACCGCTATATATACACATATATACACACCTCTATAAACATGTATAGTGCATTTGTAAGTGGATAAAATGCAGTTTTGGAAATCTAAGTAAGAGAAAAACAGAAAAAGAGAGAAAAGAGAAAAAATATTCTGGGCCCACAAATTTTAGTAAAAGTTGTGTGAATCAGTAAGTTATTGAGTTGGATGGAGAAACTGAAAGGACACTTTAAATTAACGTCAAAGTTTAGTGAAATGAGAACTCTTGTCCTCCAAGAGTTGTTCACATTTTGGGGGAAGACATTAACCTTTGTTTCCTCTGTTTACCTGCATCTGTGGTTATGAAAAGTCTTCTTTAAATTTAATTTCAAAATTCATTGTCCCAAAGAGAAGACAAAACCCAGAAAGTTAGTCAGGGTGCAATGCCAGCTTATGGTTTTGGCTGGTAGGTTGCCTCCCATGGCCGATTCTTCTTGCTTAACATAGAGCAGTTCTTGAGTTGCACTAAATCCATGGGCAGGAGGAAATTCACATGCCATCTATTCCTCCAATGTGATGGTGAGTTGGTTGCAAAACATCAGTTTAGTCTCTCTCCTTAGGTTTGTGTGATCACTTCAGACAGAGAATCACAAAGTTCCCTGACACATAAAGAAGACTTCCAGTGTAGGGAATTCTCTGGTCAAGAAGTACAAGAATAAGAATATATTTTGGTTAACACTTCCACTGCAGAATGCACATTGAGTGGAATCTCTTGTTAAGATAACTAAATGCAGAAGAGAGCTTAATATGTCACCATGAACTTTCTGTAGAGAACTGTAGAGCAACAAAGCCAGTTTTAAGCACAGAATTTCTAGGCAAACCTTCATAAAGTGGCTGGTTCCAGCAGAAGACTTGAAAAATTATGTCAAGGTCATTATATGTCCTCATATTTCCTTTGCTCTGAACAAGTACCTCTTTCAGCTTGTCTTTGATGCAGAAGAGTCAGAAAGAGGTTTGGTTTTTTGCAATATATTGCATTAGCACTGGCTTTGCCAAGAAAATGTCGATAATCCAGAGACTGCTACTGAACCAATAGAGTTATAAAGAGGTATTACTAATGCACCTCTCTCTGTGGCATCAAAGCATTTGTCTTCATGATCTAAATCAGTTAAATCATTACAGCCGAATCAGCGTATCTACTATACTGTAAAACAAAAAAGTATCCATCTTTTGGGACATTCTATTTTTTACTTCTCCAAATCTCAGAACCTGCTGTGTTTTTCAACAAAAATTCAGACTCTGTATCTTTACTTTTATTCTACTTAGCAATATACCCAAGCTCAGTGGAAAAAAAACAGGATGTTTATACAATATTTGACTATTTTTTTAAATCTTAACCATCTCTACTGCTGCTTGAAAAATATTTCTCAGCCCCAGTTTTCAAAAGCAAAAAAAATCAGACACAGACACACAATTAAAATTTTTGTTTACATAAGTCTGTAATAACTTAAAAATAAAAATAGCCACTATATTTAAAAATAATAAACAGATAACCATTAAATTGTATTATGTCAGTAAACAGCTCTGCCAACATCCAAACTTGTATTTTTTTCCAGATAAGAACATGAATATTTTTGAGTCTCCATTCATAGTCATCTGTGTTTTCTGGTGTTATGGTTTTATGATCTTTGCTCACTACCATTAATAAATGAAAAATAAGCTATAGGTGTTGAAAGCATATAATAATGACTGTTTCATTTTACATTCTAGCCATTCGAGAAGTACTTGGCCTTACCTGATATCAAACCACATCGAACATTAAAGAACAGACTCAGGGAACACATCTCTGTAATGCTGAAAATTAGTCCTTTGTCACAATTATGGAGGTCAGCAATTTCCAAATCACAGAAGGCAAGGGAACTACACTAAAAGCTCTTCATTTCTAGCACACCTTTGCTGTAGCCACACTTAACTGACCTTTTTGTTAACTGTACTTCTCAGTGTGATTCTCTGGGTTATAAAACTGTCCAAATGCACTATCAAGGCAAATGAAGTATCCTCATGTGCCCTTTAGTTCCATTTGGTGCCTGTTTCCTCTGTAACCTCCCAACTCTCAGTTTGAGAACATCCCAAGACCTGCAGCACAAGCCATTGTACACAGCTGCACTGCCTGTGAGAGTTCACACGGATAATGGCTAAAGAATGGGACTGAGATTGTCAAAGAAAACATCTTCTCATTCTCCTGAAGCACTGCAGAAATACAAACACAACACAAAAAACATCTGCAGTAAAAAAATAAGGAGTCTAGTTAATGCCTTTCGTTGTGCCTGCTGCAAGAGAGAATCGCTCTAAATAGGTTTGGCCTCAGCTTGGTCTTGAACACAGAAAAATTGAATCCATTACAAGGACAGAAGAAACAGTTCACCCTGCACAAAAGCATCAATAATGGTGCACATAGCTGCTGCTAGAATGAAGTTATGAGTATTTAAGTGATAATATAGAATACCAAAGGTAGTAGAAGACAGAAGGAAAGTTTTCAGATATCTATGCTATTTAATATGCAGTAAAGGAAATCTCAGGTCTTTTAATTATCTTTTTTTATGGAGATGGATCATTTCTACAGCTCTCATTTTGTTTATTTGTCTAAATAAGACCATTTATCTGTAGTTTTGAGTAAATAGGAGATCTATTACAAAACATAGTGTTGTATCACCATATTTTGGCTCTATCAAATAAAAGATCAGTGACAACAAGACATGATGGGAAAAGTTTTTGAAAGAAGAAAAACCTTTGGATCATGTTACAAAGCCACCCTGAAGTTCACAAAATGGGGGTTTTTTCAGGCTAAAACTAAGCAGGAAGATGCATTCAGGAGCACAGAAAATGCACTTCTGCTAAGTAAAGGGCAGACTGTAAGCCATGGTCTTTAGTTAAATTGTAATCTTTTCCATGCTTAGTTTGCTGTCACGGACCCAGTATAAGCCAGAGGCACAGTTGCATCACTGGAGACTTTTTCTGACCCTCAGCATTATCTCTCTTAAGCAGGGCATATCTCTGAGCTCTGAGCCCTTCTATCTGTTTCAAAGACCTTTGAATCTGGATATCTGAACTCATTCCTAAACAATTTTGGTTGGGTTTGGCTTTTGATTATTGACAGATGAGCAATAACCACTAAGAACAAATATTCGGGGCACACAATGTTTAATGAAATAATTCAGGCATCTTGTACATGGATTCAGAGTTCAAAGAATTGTGAGTCATTGCAACAAGACTGAAAATGAGAGGGTGGCCCTCAGAAAGGCAAAGTTTGGATGTACTTCCTCAGAAAGAAGCCATGCACTGACTGTATTTGGACATCTGCAGCTAAAGTGGGTTGTCATGTTCTTACCCCATTCAAACACAATCATTATAGTGGATTTTAAATAACATAATGGCTTATTTGGACATAGAAGCATATGAAGCACAAAATTGCTATTCTTGAAATTGCCCTTTACCTTCTCATCTCAGTCCTATATATGAAACAGTAGTGCTCTGTTTCTGAGTTGGCTTCAAGTCACTAGTGTGTTTCTCATTTATAAAATACATTTTACAGCCTAATTGGGAGCAGTTTAATTCTCAGATTCTCAGCTCCTTACTACGCCAGTTAAGAGTCCAATTGACTGTAACGATTCAGAAAGAGGCTCTTTGGGAGTCTTTAAAATATGTAATGTATATTGATGTTCAGGGACTCAAAAAATATTTATATTATATTTAACTAGAATGTTATTCACAATAAGAGTTCCATGACCTAGTGGACTGTGGACACTTAGAAAATTGGTCACTGTTCATGGCCTCAAGGCCAGTGAACCTTTTACCTTGGAAAATGGTCACAAATATAGGAATAAGCCCTATATAATATCGCCAGAAAAACTTTGAGAACTCAGATGCTCATTACTTGTCCAGTCATCAAATTCTGTTCCCGACACATTTATCAGTGTTCATGAGTGTCCCGCCTAATATTGTTATAATTATTAAATCATACTTATTCATCATTTCCCTTTGATGACTGGACAAACTAACTGACTTCCTAGATAGGATATATCTTCAGGAGTCCATTCTAAAAGCCCTATTAAAGTCATGTAGTTCTAAACAAAAATATTCAAAATTGTGAAGCTTTTCCTGTTAATATAATTACTACACATTTTTCAGCTATGAAAATAAAAATATTTTTTCAGTAAAATAGAATGAGTTATAATTAAAATATATATATATAAACAGGTTTGAATTTTTTTAAAAGCTATTTCCAAAATAATTTCTTCATTATCTCCTGCACTTTGGCACTAGGATGGTTCTTAGGAGATGTGTTACAGATAGAAGAACTTTTACTGCATGGGTGAACTCCCCAGTAAGAGAGGCAGAACTCATTTCACAGAAATAATCAATACAGATAGCCTTTCTCTTGGAGGCCTTTTAGTACAGAAATAAAAATGGTGCATGTACAGTTCAGGCATTTGAACTGAATAAACCAAGATGCCAAGAGAGACCAGTGGAAGGATTTGGTGGGGGTTCTGCTGCTTTGAAGTGGCAGGACTGGACTTTTTAATTCCATTCCCATAATCATTAATCAGCCGGAAGGTTACAGTGAAAAAAACACCTTCCTCTCTCACTCCTCCAAATCTCCACATCCACCATCTGTGTTGTTTCATTAGATTTTTAATTCCATGGGGCAGGGACTGTTAATATGCATTTGTGGCTTCCAGCAGAACTTATGATACAAGTCATAAATAATAAAATCAGAACATTTTACTGGGAAATTGTCTTGGCATTGCTATTCCTATAAACAAAAGCATTCTTTACCAAACACAGCAAAAATCAATGTTTTGCATATCTGTAAAAAATACAAAGCAGATCTTATATACTTTGCACTGTAAGAATTTTAACCCAATTCTCCTCCCCTTCGTGTTGATAGCAAGTCAATCACCAACTAACTTCGCTGAGAACAGATGTAGGTCATATATTTCTCTTATAAACAAAATGGTAACATCACAACATGCTGTGTGTGATCACTGCAGTCACACAAGGCATCCCTAGTTCCAAGCAGGGAGGAATTGTTTGGCAGAATTTTCCGATAATTATGGTGGTGGTTTTGGTATCAGCTTAAAAAAATAGTTTTAAAAAAATATCCAAAAAAACAAGGAAACATAACTTGGTAGTCCTTAGTCATAGTTCAAACATGCAAACATATAAATAAGCTTAGATTTCCTTTGTGTTTCACCTGCAGATAAAGTATATTTACATGCTCTGAGACACTCAGTGTGCTGTCGTTTTCTAAAGAAAACAGCCATGAATGCACAGCGGTATATAGAAGCCAAGGAACTTTATGCCCCATTCTGTGCCAGACCTTCTAGCCTGGCAGGTTTCCTTTATGTCAAGTCAATGACACAGTAAAACATAAATCACCTGATGCATTTTTGTAAAATTTTGTTCATGTAGTACTGTCTGATTGTGCTGTTCTACACACTAAAATAAGAGAGACATCAAGAGGGTGATGCGATACCACTTTGCATTTAGCTCTAGGGTTCTAGAAGACACAGCATCAGTGCAGCAAGAAGAACCATAGAAGGCACCATACTAAACATACTGCTAAATGTTACATTAAAGATTAGAATGAGAAAGTTAGTGCAGAGCACACCCTGATCTCCTTCTGTTCCAGCCCATGCCCTTGGTGGAATATGCAACAAATATGCAGATTGATGGAATAACAAACTGATGTGTTGTACCGAAAAAGCAGTCTGATTTCAGAAAGTCTAAAGGGGCTACCATGCACTACAAAGGAAACAACTGAGAAATAAAGAAACATTGTTTAATCCATTCTTTCAAAATAGACAACTTTGAAAAGAGAATAGTTTATTTTACCGCAGAAATGGCAGGAACTCAGGGTATATGTGTAGGTAAAATGTTAAAACTAACTTTTTCACAAAAGGTAGCTTTTTCTCACAAGTTTGTGACTACCTTCTGTGTGGACAATTACCTTAAAGTGTATCATATTGATCTGCAATATACTTTGCAAATGTCAATATATACCTAGTCTTGCTGCCTACAGCACATGAGGAAGTGAAATGAAAATGAGTCTGGGCTTAATGACATGTAACCATCTTGGATGAATAATGTATACATGGTCAATCCCCAATTCTCAGGAGACCATCAGCCTAACTTTAATGTTTGAGATAAGCAACTGTATATTTTAGATTTATCACTTGAGTCCTAATGCACTTGCCAAAGGACATTAATATTTAAATATTGAAAAAAACACTATGGGCAGAAAAATACGCAGATTTACAGTTAGGAAGGTTTTCTTTGGTTAGCCTTTAGCACATACCTGTTATTTTTGAGAGTTTAGGAGAACTACTAGTCTTTTCACCTAATTTCATGATATGAAAGATATTTAACTTCCTGCTTTCAGACAAGAAATATTTGCAGAAGCCAATTGTTAGGTAACTGATACAATTGAGGGTCCTCTATAATCTCCCCACTTAAGTCTGGTATATGTATATAAGAATTGTTTAATTGTTTTAGAAATACTTGAACATGAAAAGCTTCTTTTGAAATCGTGAGACCTCAAAACACAGAGAGCCAGAATAATCCAAATCAAGCAATAATGAAATGAGAAGCTATTGTTATTTGCTAACAATAAATTTGTTAGCAAATAAGAAATAATCTTTATTTTTATTCCTGAATCATCCTGGTACCATTTAAAAACATAATATAGTTCCTACAGACTGGATTTGGCTCAGTCTTTGTCTTTACTTCCAGACTAGTAAATGTGACGCTAGCTGACGTATTTGAGAAGTGAATTCCCATATTATTGCTAGAACAGGTACAGAGTGAGAAACACCACAGTATTTGTCTCCAGGCTGCCCAGCAGGCACTGATTCAGCTTTTTTTGGGAGACACAGTCGCTGTTGGTGAAAATATTCAAATTGTGAACCTATTTTACATTTTGTCATACAATAGGATTTGTGGTAGAGGCATGGTTTTCTTCTGCTCCATTGCTCTTCATAGACCGCAGAGAGATTGATTTTACATTCATAATATAAGTGTAAATAGTTATGAGGTATTTCTTCGTATTTGAACTGCATGTTAGAAAAATGTGCCCCACTATACCATGAAGTACAAAGAGATTTGTTTGGTTGTTTGTTTCCCAATGTGATGAGTATAGTTAATAAATAATATATTTTCTGATAACTGAGTGTTCTGTTCATTAGAAGCTTAATGTAAAGAAATACTGAGCAATGACAAACAATTTAGGCCATCTGACAAATTAAGGTTTCAGAAAGTCTAGAGATGAATTCTATTCTCATGAGCTCAATAAGAAAATAAGTTTAACACTAACAGATGGCAAACTCACTTGCCCCACTCTTTTTCCAAAGGTCCTCTGAGGACTCACAAGCAACAAACGTCACAGCAGATGTTGTTGTTAAATAGCAGCAGGTAGAGTGTGACTCCAGGCAACTGGCTAATCCCCCTTGACATGATATAGATGAAGGGATCCAGCGCACTCTCAGCAAGTTTGCAGATGACACCAAGCTGAGTAGTGCAGTTGACACACCTGAAGGATAAGATGATATCCAGAAGGACATAGACAAGCTCAAGAAGTAGAAGTGCTGCACCTGGGTCAGGGCAACCCCCGGTATCAAAACAGTCTGGGGGATGAACAGATCGAGAGCAGCCCTGCCAAGAAGGACTTGGCGGTGCTGATGGATGAGAGGCTGGACCTGAGCTGGCAATGTGCACTTGCAGACCAGAAAGCCAATTGTGTCCTAGGTGGCATCAAAAGCAGTGTGGCAAGCAGGGCAAAGAAGGGGATTCTGCCCCTCTGCTCTGCTCTGGTGAGACCTGACCTGGAATGCTGTGTTCAACTCTGAGGTCCCCAGCATAGGAAGGACATTCACATGTTGGAGTGAGTCCAGAGGAGAGCCACCATGGTGATTACAGAGCTGGAGTACCTCTCTCATGAAGAATGGCTGAGACAGTTGGGATTGTTCAGCCTGGAAAAGAGAAGGCTTCAAGGTGACCTAATTGTGGCCTTCCAGTACCTGAAGGGAGCCTACAAGAAAGATGTAGAAAGAGCACATAGTGACAGGACAAGGGGGAATGGCTTCAAACTGAGAGTAGGTTTAGACTAAATGTTAGAAAGAAATTTTTCACTGTGAGGTGGTGAAGCACAGGTTGCCCAGAGAAGTTGTGGATGCCCTGTCTCTGGAAGTGTACAAGACCAGGCTGGATGGTTCTTCGAATAACCTTGTCTAGTGAAAGCTGTCCCTGTGGAAGGTGTCCTCACCCATGACAGTGGGGTTGAAACTAGATGATCTTTAGGGCCCCTTTCAATCCAAATCATTTTATGATTCTATGAAATTTCTGAGAGATCATGTTTATCTTAATAATGTCTGACACTATACAGTAGTAAAATACTATTCAAATTATATTAAAATATTTATACATTATAAATATATTTTTATATATATATATATATGAATGTTATATAATTTTACGGGTCACAGCATAGCTTTTACAGTCTCCTTTGTCTAGAAGAGAAATATTGAAGTCATCTGCCTGATGGATGAGGGGAAGGCTGTGGATGTGGTCTACCTGGACTTCAGCAAAGCCTTTGACACTGTCTCCCATAGCATACTCCTTAAAAAGCTGGCAGCCCATGCCTTAGACAGGAGCACTCTGTGCTGGGTTAGGAACTGGCTGGAGGGCGGAGCCCAGAGAGTGGTGCTGAACAGTGCTGCATCCAGTTGGCGACCAGTCACTAGTGGTGTTCCCCCGGGATCAGTGTTGGGCCCAGTTCTGTTTAATATCTTTATCAATGATTTAGATGAGGGGATTGAGTCCAACATTAGCAAATTTGCAGATGACACTAAGTTGGGGGGAGTGTCGATCAGCTGGAAGGCAGGAGGGCTCTGCAGAGGGACCTGGACAGACTGGAGAGTTGGGCTGATTCCAGCGGGATGAGGGTCAACAAGGCCAAGTGCCGGGTCCTGCACTTTGGCCACAATAACCCCAGGCAGCGCTACAGGCTGGGGACAGAGTGGCTGGAGAGCAGCCAGGCAGAAAGGGACCTGGGAGTTTGGATTGACAGGAAGCTGAACATGAGCCAGCAGTGTGCCCAGGTGGCCAAGAAGGCCAATGGCATCCTGGCCTGGATCAGGAACAGTGTGGCCAGCAGGACCAGGGAAGTGATTCTTCCCCTGTACTCAGCGCTGGTGAGGCCACACCTGGAGTGCTGTGTGCAGCTCTGGGCCCCTCAGTTCAGGAAGGATATTGAGGTGCTGGAGCAGGTCCAGAGAAGAGCAACAAGATTGGTGAACAGACTTGAGCACAAGTCCTATGAGGAGAGGCTGAGGGAGCAGGGGTTGTTCAGCCTGGAGAAGAAGAGGCTCAGGGGAGACCTCATCACTCTCTACAACTCCCTGAAAGGAGGCTGTAGCCAGGTGGGGGTTGGTCTCTTCTCCCAGACAGTTATCAGTAAGACAAGAGGGCATGGTCTTAAGCTCTGCCAGGGGAGGTTTAGGTTAGATATTAGGAAGAAATTCTTTACAGAGGGTCATCAGGTATTGGAATGGGCTGCCCAGGGTAGTGGTGGATTCTCTGTCCCTGGAGGTTTTTAAGATGAGACTGGATGTGGCACTTAGTGCCATGGTCTAGTAACCGCAGTGGTAGTGGATCAAGGGTTGGACTTGATGATCTCAGAGGTCCCTTCCAACCCAGCTGATTCTATGATTCCATGATCTTTCAGAGTTCTTCCCAAAGCACTGAACCTGCATAAAATGAACATCAGTAGGCTATTACTGTATATAACCTGGTGCACCATGGCATTTACATCCATTTAGAAATCATCTGTGAATCGTAGTTCCCGTGAGCAATAAATTCCCTGTTTGAGGAAGACCCGTCAGTGATTTCTGTTGCCTTAGATGCAGATTCTACAGAACAGTAAGTATTGACCCAGGAAGTTGATTAGTCTTCATAAATAAAATTGCCATTCAATTTATATATTAAAGACTTGAATTTGTGTTCATCATTTAGTGGGGAAAAAAATTATGGTACACGTATTTATGTGTTTTATATCAAATCACAGAAAAAATTAATCCCAAGTGAAAAAAACTACTATGAAAGCTCTAATTTGGTAAATCCATTAGACACCTCAGTTATAAAAGAGGAGGACATCCACTGAAAAATAAGAATTATTTTTTTAAAATTTCATTTTATCTTTCTACTCTGTTCTGGTTTGTATTGTGTCTTTGAACAAGGTATACAGGTATATGTAAAACATTAGTAACCTTTTTTTTTGATTCACACAGAACATCTGAAAAAAATACTTTAAAAAACCCCTACAAAATACACAATATATGTGATCAAAACCATTCAGTCAAAAGAGGAAAAAACAACAAATTGTTATGATGGTGGAATAATAGTTGGATTTACATAGGACAAATATTTTTTTTACAACAAAATATAAGCTCTTTAGTTTACATTTTAGAAAGAGATCAATCTACGCAAAATAAAGATACTGCCTATTATTTAAACTATATATTACTATGCAGTGATGTTAAGGTGTTAGCATTCACTAAGATTTTAGGACATTCACCAAGTTGTAAGTGATATATGTCACTCATCTTTTCAAGGGAAATTCTTTCATTTTATAACCCATATTTTATTCTGAAGCCATCCTTTTAAAACTGTCTACTTCATAAAGACTCTAGGTCACTTTTCTAAGATTTAACAAGAACATCTTCACTACTGAGCATTTCCTAATAACTTTTATGCTACAATTACTAAAATGGCTGAAGCCTCCTTTCAAATGTTGAAATACTGAAGGGCAGGGCTATATAAATTTATTCCATAATAATTTTGCACTGTAAAAGTATTTCAATCAATCTAAAATTTATGGGGGGAACTTTTGTCCATGAATGTTTAACTGACACCACATCTTTTGGGAAGAGATTAATATCCAGAGCAAGAAAGATGAGGCAATAATTTATTTTATAGCCATTCAAGTTTAAAGACGTTTAAAGACTCATTCTGAGACTCAGAGATTTAGTTACAGGAAAGAGGAATGTCTGGAGTCATCTGTAAGTAAATTTTTTATGGAACTACAGAGGTATTATATAAAAGAAACTGAATAAAAGACAACTGAAAATCCTTATAAAATATTGTTCTACGAAAGATCCAGTGCCTCTGCCGTGGGCAGGGACACCTTCCACTTGACCAGGTTGCTCAGAGCTCCATCCAACCTGGTCTTAAACACTTCCAGGGATAAGGCATCCAGAACTCCTCTGGGCAACCTGCCCCAGTGCCTCACCATCCTCTCAGTAAAAAATTCCTTCCTAATAGCTGATCTAAATCTACCAACTTTCAGTTTAAAACTCTTACTCCTCAACACACACTCCCTGATAAAGAGTCCCTCCTCTTTTGGGGGGCCTCTATATTAGCACTTGTCTAGGTAAAATAATAGACTTATGCCCTAAATAGGCTTTAAGCCAAGCACTTCAAACATTTAGACATTTTGAAGGTGAAACTGATCTCACCACTATAAACCACACCCTTAACTCCGTGTAAATCTTGCTAGCCGAAGAGTTAATAACTTTCTTCATTGCTCAAAGCTTGGAAGAGGGAGAGAATGAATTAGGCAGGCTTATTGATGACTAAGGAAAAAGTCTTAAAGAAAACTAACATTTCACTCATACCTAATGTTATTTTTAGACTTACAAGGATAAAAAACTCTCTTCACACAGTCCAGATCTCAAGACCATAGTTAAACAAGCATAGTTATACAGACACAGATCTTTTAAATAAGTTGCTCTGTTCCTAACTTATGAAGTCTCCTGGGAGTTCTTTTTCAATTCTCAGGAACAAATGGATGTGTTAATGATACGCTCATGTAGCTTGGCTGTATTTCCCTTTATTAAAGTTATATCATCCAATTTAGGCATAGTTCACTCTAAATCCCAAACTTAAAGCTCTACAATCAATTAAAAATGTATTTAGAAGGAGTGAAATCCAAATTACCTAGTTTCTCAAAGCCAATGTGCTTGCAAAATGAACCCTCTCATTGCAGCAGGGATAAGTGAAGCTTAAAATGACATTATAAAGAAAATGCATTTTTGCCCTGTGTGGATCAACTATTTTGTGAAATATTCCCTCTCTTCTGAAGAGAGAACAAAAACTGCTGTTTCTGTGAAAAACATGGCTGATTTCACCTAGGGTAGTACAAGATGGGGCCCTTTCAAGCCCAGTATGGCAGCATCTGAGCAGTTCCCAAGTCACAAAAGAGCCAACTGCAAGGGAAGGACATGAAAACAGACACAATAATTAGAGGACTTAATCCATTCAAATTAAAATCAACAGGAAAATGCCTTACATTTTCTTTTTTTATTTCCTACTAGTAATTGTTTGTGCTACTTTTGTCTTATGAAACCCTCCTTTGAGTTTAAGTTGGTCCATGACCAGGCTTTCAATTTGGTGACCCTCCAGTTGGAGACTCTGTTCCTCTTTGAGATCCAGATCATCTCTGCCACATTTTTAACAGAATCAGAGGTCTTTCTGTCTTCTTGTGAGTGTTTTAAGCAGTTACCATTGACTTATAGTTAGAACTTTTTGGTATGCCTCATTAGAGTGCAAGAGATAAGTGGGGTCTATATAAATTTTGCAGGGGGTGGAACAAGCGTAGGAAAATTTTAACTTGGAAACAAGCATATCTACGTGTATTACATTATCGGGGGGGGGGGGGGGGGAAATACCCTTACCTGAAACAAAGGTAGTAAATTTTTAAAAAACTTAAAAAAAAATCTACAGAACAATTCTAGAGGAATCCACAAACCAGTAAATTAGACATGAATTTGTAAAGAAATAAGGTAACAGAAAACCAGATCAGTCTGCTCTCTCTGAAGGATTCTTGTGATCTACATGTTTAATCTTTGTGCCTCTCTCTCTGGCCCTGATAATTAGTTTTCAGAATTAAATGGCTCCTAACTAGAAAAACACCATAAATTTGTTCAGAATTACAGAAATTTTAAAAAGATGATGATAGGAGAGAATTTTGTAATTTTTGAAAACAAAATCAAACAGAAAGATTCATGTAATATGACTAAAAAAGAACATGGCAAAGAAAAAATATGCAATTAAGTTTTCTGAGTGTAAATTACTAGGATGTAAAAAGAATAATTACTGCCTTTGAGGAAAATAATTCATTCAGTGAGGTATAAGTAAGAGTAATTAGAAATCAGAATGGAGAAAACCTGGGAGCAAGGCTTTTGACAAGAAGCTGTCCAAAGGTGTGAAACAGCATCCCAAAGGCAACACTGACATCCCACCACTTTACCTTTCCCATTTGCCCTGGACAAAGCAATTGAAATGAAAAAAAATAAACTTGCAGTTTCAGGGGGAAAGTAACTACTGAGGAGAGGGTTGACATCAACTTCTTATCCTGTCTCAGTAGTCCCATCATAGGAAGACTGTAGGTTAGGAAAGCCATATCCAGGGCAGCAGAAGGTGGTGCACCTGGAAAAGAAGAGCTTCATGAGGCAGATTTAACACCTTCCATGCTTTATATCCTAGGACTGCAAGACTGAAGCACCTGTTACTAGACCAAGGACTATGGATTGACTATCCCTTCTGTTTCAGGCCATGCACACTGTTAGCATTGTTCTAGACAGAAATTTAAATTTGTGTGAAACATCTTTTTCAGTAAGATTTTAAAATATTGTGCTAAGGACTGTATCAACCATTAAGCTGTGCCCTGCAGCTAACACTTTCAGCAGCAAAACATCATTTGTTAAATCTATTGTTTAACTAGATTGGGGCTGGGAGGTGGGAGAAGAGTTCTATATCTGTATTTTTATCAGGTACATACTTATTGGAAGTTTTAAAGCAAGCCCTTATGGCTATGGATAATGGGTTTTTAAATAACTTCCAATGCTAGCTTGAAGCCAAGCATCCTTCTGGAAATATACATATATTGTTTTTAAATCACTAACTGTGAATTGACTATTCAAATAATAATCTAATATTCAGTATGAAATAATAGCAGCAAAAGCTGTGTTAGCTAAAACTCATCACAGCAGCTCAGCAAGATGCCTAAGCTAACTACCAAACAAGTTACTATACAATCAATTACATCCAGATTGGTAAGTTACATTACAGTGAATTTGTTTTTATGTTATTTTTAATAATTAGTTGCCCTCCACTAAAAAGAGATACATATGTATATAGTGATCAAATTATAGGTGATACAGTATTCCAGCTCAGAATGAATGTTATGACATTTCAAGCAAATTTTATCTAAATATCATAAAGCATCAAAGTGATTTTGGTAGAACTACTTCATTCATCTGTTTGTATCTCCAGATGCTCACAAGTTAATGGAGGAGTTACATGCACCGTATCCATTGGTGTAGTGCATCTTCCAAATAGCTTTAATTACAAGGGCACCAGTCCTTGAAAGCAATTTGAAAATTTATTCCATTCCTGTCTCCTTTATTCCGTTACATTTAAAGTACATAGATGATTTTCATGAATGGTCTTATTGCATGGGTTATGTTAATCAAAGACTGCCATATTAATGATTAGGTCAAGCATTATTACTGGTAGGCATTTTTGTCTTTTTTTTAAATTGGTTTTAACTGATGAATGACAAGCCTACTCAAAGGGCTTTTATATTTTATTGTTGTGATTTTTATCCAGTTCTGCTGTCTTTCCAAGTATCATTGACTATTAACAATGGTCTCTACACAGAGAACTCTAAAGAGCAGCTAATGATTCACTTTAAAATATTTTCTTTTCCTTTACCAAGAAGAGATGTAATCATCCAAATAATGGTATTTATATTGCCTCTAAATCTGTTATTTATGAAATATTTTTATACTAAGGGACTTTCACTGGGATTTCATCCATTTTAAAAGAGGTAAAAGCTGAACTAATTCATAGATCTGGCTTTAGCTCAGTAGCGAAAGAAGCCAAAAGAGTCCAGCTACAGAATATTAATCCAACGTATTGGAGAAAGTGACTGAAGGCAGAAAGAAAAAAGTCTAGCTCTTTTCGATATTTGATGCAATTTCATTTTTGAGAATTGGAAGCAAAAACCAGGCTGAAGTGACACATATTTTTATAATCTATAAATATAATTATCCTGCAGTAAAATTATGTAGATAATAATTTGGCTAGTTCATAAATATGACCCAGTGTTGTAAAGCTGCATTCATAAGTCTCACAACATTTTACACCAAACCAGGTGCTTTCAGTAATTTTTGCTGGTAGTAAAAAGGACATTTCTACACGTTAGATAATGGCACAGCCTCCGAGATGAATGAAGAACAGCTTTAACTAGATAGTAAATAAAAAAAATCATATCATTAAAAAAAAAATAAAAATCTGTCCATACATTCCTGGTATTAAGCTGTCTCAGAGAGCATTTTGACAAATAATTAAAAGAAATTGAAATACAGACACTAACAGAACAGTTTCATTTCATACAAATGAGGTTTCTTAAGGAGATGATTCATTGATGCTGTACAACAGGCAGTCTCACAAATAATCTTTTGCTTCTCTCCCTTTATTTTCCATTTTTGCAGGTTAGTTATCTTATAATGTTACAAGCTGTTATCCTCTTAAGAATCATGAATGTCTCAAGAAAGAATTAAATTATTCAAGTAAGCATACTGAGAAAAAAAGGAAAGATGGTATAATTTCAACTGCGAGCCCACTAGCAGGACATAATATATATGCAGGAGAGAAATGCTATAAAAATACAGAAAGAAGGAAAATAGAGTGAACTATAATCATAAAACTAGTGTGATAACTGCACTTGATAAGGCAGACAAAATTTGGTCTGCATAGAGAGCTAAAAATCAATAGAAAACGGAAGTTTTAATAGCATTTGGAATGCATTTGAAACTAATTAAAGGGAAAAGAGTAATGAACTGTGCTGAAAGCAAAAACCATTAAAATGTGAGGACATTACAAATGGCCTTCTGGAGCTGGCTATTTCATATTTTCAGTAATCACTCTGTCCCGCAAACATAAAATAGCAAGTTAAATGCACTCATAATAAAGTTAAGCTTCAGTGCAAACATAGGGCAGGACTGCAAAATGATACAAAAATACAGATTTGAGAAATTGAGTTAGAGAAAACCAATAAGATTTAGTAAATAATGACAAGCTTTTGTGCTATGAAATAAGATCTGGCACAGTAAAAAGAAGATCCACTGGATCCCCTCAGTATCCAACATCAGGATAGCTCTTGGAATACAGAAAGGAATGTTAGGGAAATTAGGGATTGCAGTATACCAGAACAACAACTACAAAAAAGACTAGTTTGTTTAATCCAGAAAAATGAAAGTTGGCAGTAAACACAAAACCACAGAGATAGTTGGGAGGATGTTAAATACAATAAAAAAGGTATTATGTAAAGAACAATTTTGTCTACTAGAAAGTGGATAACAAATCATTCATGAAAATATTTAAAACAGAGACTAGTATGTTCTTTTCGTCAAATGAAACCTTGGAGAAACGAGGAAAAGCAAAAACAAAATTCTTTTACAGTCACCACCAAAACTTACATCTAAGTTATAGTTCTTCAGTCCCTACCCTGATAGTGTTTACATGTTTACTAGGAAAGGTCGATGTCACCATATTAATTCCTCTAATCTTATTGAAATTCCTAGAATAAGATTTATGGCACCTAAGTTTAAACCTTGTAGTAGAAATGTTTGCTTGTCATCTAGTCATCTAATTTCATCATCAAAGAAGAGAAATGCAAAATTCTAGAACAAGATTTATCTGGTCAGTTTGAGTGTCTGTGTGAGACAATTTTCACCCTCAAAACTATTATTCCTTTCTGTTGTTTGCAAAGAGTCCAGACAAGGAGATCAGATATTGTCTGGAGTGTAGAAATGTATGTTTGATACATTGTTGGCGCTGTAAAAGGATCTAAGGACTAAAATGGGAGGACTGTCTTACCATTTTCAGGACACCACATCAAAATTCAGGAAAGATAAACAGAGAAAAAAATATTTCCTTGTACAGAATCCATTTCCCTCTTAATCAATGTATCTGCTTTTACAGCTGGAAAAGAGCACATATTATTGTAATTTTACCAACTAAGATAATATTGAATTTGGAAGTACATTGTGCCACCTCTGTGACAGGGTATAAGAGAAAGCTGTGAACAAATGATTGAAGGCTGGTTTCCACAAATCTCAAAAATTGGTTTTTCTTGCAATATTTCCAGACTTTGTCACTAGAACTAAGACTTCATCATGACTTTTATAGCAAATTTTTATCACTAAGTTTAAAGAAGCTTGAAACGAAATCTTTCTGTACCATGAACCACTCAACAGATTTAATTTAAAAGAATTCAGAACAAACACAGCACAATATGTTCAACCTGCAAGGTCCTGTCAGGAAGCAGCACTTGTTCACCACTTAAATGAGAAAAATATTATTTCAAGTGTATACAGTCCCTTTGGCTTGATAGTTCTTATTTCGTTGGGATGGTTCTAAGGACTAGAATCCCCATATGGAAAATTCATTTGATCCTAAAGATTTTCCTAGGAAATGTGATCTCCCAAGTGTATGTGTGAAGATTCCAAAAGCACATTTGCAAATGTTAGCCTAGAAAGTCAAAGTAAAAGAAATTAAAGCAATGTGGTTAAAACTTCCTCTTCAACTGGTTTGAGACAATCAGAGTAGACTGCAAAAGATTCCATGGACAGTGTTAAAGCAATCACGGTTCAAACAAACCCAGAAACTATTTAGTTTGACAGTATTTCCTAACCAACTTAATGGGTTTTGTGTCGAGGGGATATTGGCTTTTGACATGCAAGCAGAGCACTCACATTTGATGAGCCAGTTTGTCATCCTCCTATGTCCCGCTCACAAATTTCATGGCACTGCATGCTTCAGCACTGCCAAGTCCCACTTCTCTTGTGGCAGCAATGGATTTAAAGATAATAAGCTCAAAAAGTCTGGAAAGAAGACCAATGGCCATGATGCATTTGAAACCATTTCAACAGATTTCTACAAAATACTGTCCCACTGGGTACAGAGAGAGAAGAAATGCTCACACAACAGAGCTGCTTTGTTACACATGTGCTCCAAGATTTCAAGTCAGTTTGCTAAACTAAAGGGGTACCATGCTTTCTCAGGAACAATTTGAGATTATTTTAGTGCAAATAAATACATACATGCTTATTGGGGACATGACTATCATCATGTCTTTGTACTACGCTAGAGAGTCTTGATCTGGTCGATGACCCTTGGTACAACTGCAATATATGGCAGTGTAATAAATCATCACAATCTGTACATTTTACATGTGACATATCAGTCAGTGGCAAAGAAAGAGGGAGTCAAGTCCAAAATCCGCCTTTTGAGTCTCTGCATAAAAGACCATCAGCATACTGATTCACACATGCCCTGGTAGCAAACAAAGGGCTTCCCCTGGTACTTTTCAAACTCTGAGTTAATTCAAAGCTTATTTCAAGACAGCTGCAGCTGAGGAAGGAACTGCAGAAACAGATAAGGAGTGCTGATGGAAAAAATAAATCTTAAAATGGAATTTGAAGCAAAGGACCTTCTTCCCTCACTCAGCTGCTGGGAAGAAACTTAGAACAAAGTACATGCAAACCTGATGGGCTTTGCAGAGATTTAGAATTCAAGCAATATTAGAGGTACAAATCCATCAGAAATAAAAGTAAGATCTGTCTATCCTCTGCTCCTGTTTTATATTGCAATTTTCAAGTTTATTTTACATCCTCATTAACACATACTTATGCATAAATGCAATATTTCAGCCATCTGCTAAGTAGACTTGTGTCCTGTTCCATCTCATGCCCTACACCTATAAGCAAAAGTTAGAGCCAAGCTCTTTCCAAAGCACAGCACATGATAAGGAAATTCATGTTCTTTTTGTTTTCTTATTCCAAAACAAGTCACTAGGATGCATTTCTTTAATCAGCATATTTATCTTAGGTTTTGCTAATTGCAAAATATTTTGAGCATGAAGCAGAAAGTACTCAGAGATCCATGACAATTCTTAGTGTAGTCTCCAGGAGATTTTCTTGGATTATTTTCCTTGATGGAACCTTGTGAATTGTATCTAGGGGGTTTTTAATGTTTTCCTTACCTGCCATAGCCTAAGCAGATCAGTAGGTAAGCCCAGTTAACTCCTGCCTGTTCCCACACCTTCTGGTATGCCTGGGGTTATAGTGCAGAACTCCATAAAATGCAATTTGTTCAGGATGCCTCAGAGTTACAACATAACTACACACCATGCACTCTCTTGGAAGCACTGGACTTACTGCACTCCCGCTGCCTGAGCATGAACTCTACATGTCTAACATGTCGCTGGAGGATCAGATTTACCACACATCTGCAGGCCACTTGTGCTGTGCAAATACAATGAGCTAAAAAGTCATAATATAAAGCTTAATTCTTAGACATTTAACCCATGCTTGTGACACTGTTGTCCACAAAATTTCACTTGGAAAATGTGCTGGGAAAGAGGGGAAAGCTTTAGGTGATACTGCACCTTCTCCTAAGCATAGCACAATATATCGACAGAGGGTGAAAAAGAGTTAAGGCCTCATTAATGTTTCTCAAATGAAGGGCCTTTGTTTTTCATAAAAACTCACAATCTCGGTGTGTTACACAGATGAAGTTACAGAAGTGAGAAAAACACAAGGCTTACAAGATTTTGAAGTCCATAATCATACGCTACCTATGGAACGAAGCTGCGAACAGCAGTTACATCCCTGGCATCTGTGCAGTTTCAAATGAGAGTAGAGATGCCAGTCCTACTCATCCTGCCCTGTATGGCTCCTGCCCACAGCTCACAGGGACCGGCATTAAGGCCACAATACAATTTTATCCCATGGAAAAATAATAGTTTTTAAATGCAAAATTTCAGTTTTACTCTATTTTACTACTTACTTTCAGTTGAGGAAGCCAAGCCTTTTAGAAGAGAGCACGTACATATTGCCAAAATGTAGTTCAGGAGTTCATTAGCAGATAGGCACAGGTGTAGACCATACAATGGCTAAAATTACATTTTTAAAGGGCAACCTAAAGTGATTTTTTTAGACTTTCTGAGGCTCACCCATATTCTAAAAGCTCAAGTTTAAGGGTCTGAAGAAGTGGTCCAGTCATTTTTTTGGGGAAGATTACAAAAACCACTATGACTAAATTCCCAGAAGCTGCAACATGTGAAACACTAGACTTGACAATACCTTCTGAGCTTCCATTGACAAGTAGAAATAGAAAGCAGGATTCATCATATTACTTCCCAAGAGGTTTCTATGGCACAGTAAGAAAAATCTTCAAAGTGTGGGCAAAAATCCTAGTTCTTGTGAAAACTGCACTATAACTTCACAGTCAACATCTGTGCTGTACTTGCTTTGGTAGCTGCCAGCAGGGACCTAAAAAGCAGCATTTCCAAAACCTTGCTTCCAAGTTCTTATTTGCCCTGTAACCAGCCTGGTTCAATCTGATTGCTGATTTTCCTTTCCTGAAGACAACACCGTAGCCTTTCAAGAAAGGGTGCTGGACTGTTTGTCTGCCTAACATCCATCTTCCAGTGCTGTCAGACACCAGCACAACCCATGCAAGAAAACAGCTCACCAAGCATGGAAAGGCAGAGCCCATCCAAACTGCAAGTAATCTGGCCCAAGCAGTGTGCAGATGTGCTGGAGGCTTTCCCCCCAAGTGAACTAGATGTCTTGCTAACAGATACCCCAACAGATAAGCAGTGCAGTTCGTCTGCAGATTAGTTTGTTATAAGCCTTCTCCTCAGTCTTAAAAACGCTATCAAAAGACACTGCAGACTTAAGTTTATTCTATTACACACATCTTTTTAATACGTTATCTCCATTCGAAGAACACGTGGACACAATTTGGAAATTGTTTTAAATCTGGAAAACCCTGAGAGGCTTATGGTGTAGGTGTTATTTTGTTTCCAGAAATTACTGTAACTTATTTCAGGCATATCTTGAGACGTAATAGCAGTCATGTTAAAATGAAATTGTTTTAGCTCCAGCGGACAAGGATGTATTTTTTGTATGAAGGGTGCAAGGCACCTTGACAATGCTGTTAAAAAAATAAAAAGAGATCAAGTCCTGAAGACTCTGCTTAAACAAAAATTCTCCTGGATTCCATTATGTGTTGTGATACAGTAGTTTTATAACATATATTGACTTATTCCCAATTTTCTTGCATATTATATATTTGAATGCATTTTTAATGTTAACTGCATTTTGTAATTTTGATTTTGATCAATTCTATACAACTCCTAAAACTATAGCGTAGGAATTTCTATTACACATTTGAGGAGAATAAGGAAAACTAGAATTAAACACAGTTTCATCAAAAGTATTTTAATTTTTTTCAATCAAAAAGGTAATAGTAAAAAAGATAGCTGAGACTGGTCATTTACCCATTACTGAAATGTGGATGGAACTGAGCTAGAACATATTTTCTACAACAATTTTTTGCAAGGCTGTTTTAGAAACCACCATTTAACAAAACAAAACAGAAAAATATTTTCCAATTCAAACTACCTCTATCGTGTTCTGCAGAAGGCGGGGTATAATTACTCAAATACGCATTTGGCCAGTTTACAGAGTTAACACCCAGTGCCATGAAAAGAGCCCTGGAATTCTGAGGAGGTTGTGAGACCT
Source organism: Pseudopipra pipra (assembly GCF_036250125.1). NCBI lineage: Eukaryota > Metazoa > Chordata > Aves > Passeriformes > Pipridae > Pseudopipra > Pseudopipra pipra. Next base: position 53,384,677 of record NC_087549.1, read on the forward strand.
TGGGTTTTAACACATCTTCCGACACTCACAGCACCTCCCACAGCTGCATGCTGCTCAGTGCAGAGCTATGGCAGGCTCAAAGGGAGGAAAGCTGCCTCCCAAATGCAGAAGAATCACCTTCCCAGCACCATGCCTCGTGGTGATTTGCCTTCACCTTGGTATAATCTGGGTTCTTTTTATAGTAATGTCATAAAACAGAAGCTTCAAAACATATCAGGCTAACATTCAGGTTTTCTGCTCACAGTAAATGACAAAAATCGCAGATGGTTCATTCCCTTTCCTCATAATATTATTCCACATGAGGATCCCAACTGCATACCCCCTTGAAAGAACATCCAGATTCCGCTGACAACATTGCAACTTAACAATAAAAAAACTCTCAGTCTTCATTTCCTATGACTCTGCTTCTTTCTTTCCTTTTTCTTGCCTCCCTATCAGCCCCTCCTAATGCTGACTCCTCTGTGCTCCCTCCTCCCTGGCATTCCTTTCCTCTGCAGATGAAGTGGCAACATCCTTCACCCTCTCCACACACCACTGAGGGTTTCTCTTGGAATTAGTTCTGTTTGCTTTCCTCACACTCATGCACTGTCTCCCCAATCTTTTGTATCATCTCTTTTAAGAGAATAGTTTCCTAGCAGCTTTTATTTTGGGCTAGTGACAAGAGTTAGAGGAAGGCACAAGTACTTCTCCTTCGCTTCCTTTTCTTGGCTCTGGTCTCAGTGGCACAGAGAAGGCAGCTGCAAAACTGGCTGAGGGACTATGAGGGTTTCAAATCATTTAATAAATAAGACATTCAATCAATGCAACTTTAAGAAAAACAAATAATTGTTTTTGAAAACAGTATTGAATATTCCCAATGATACAACAATGACAATTCATCTCTCTCTGTTTTCTGAAAGTATGTACGAATATGTCAAATTAGCTATTTTCTGCCACCTTGGTAACATTATGTTGAATTGATGAAACAGTGTTTCTTGAGAACCAGCATGGCAGCTTTTTCATACAGTCAAACACAGGAGTTTTATATTAAATGGTTGTAGAGAGTTGATCCAAATGTCTGCTATACATGCATAACAGTGCGAAAGAAAAGGAAAAAATAATCAAGACTTTTTTTTTGTTTCTTAGCAGGAATGCTAGAAATTCATGGAAGAGAGATTTATACCTCATTGAATCCCGGATTGAAACGGAAAATATAAATTAAAATGTGTAAAAAGTGTGACCCAATAGCTGCTATAAAGTTTGGAAATCACTGCATATTTCTAATGTAATTATGAAGTTTATGAAAGCTATGACATTCCCTGGGCTGGAATCAGGATGAAAAAATCATTATATACCATCTGGTAGACTCACAACTTTAGTTAAGTAAATTGATGAAAAGTCAGCCCTCCTGTGAAGCAGCTCTATGACAAAGCAGTTCTTTGCTCTTTATGAAATCGGTGTTACTTCTAGCCTTAGGTATGGCATTTAGTTAGACTGAGGGTAAGAGAAAAATTCTCTTTCTAAGGCCGACATTGCCCCCTTCTGCTATAACGGAGCCAAGACATGTAACTCTCCAAAAGTTTGCAGGTGGCTGGGCTTACCTACACAGTAAGGTGAACAACCACCTTTTTGCCTTATTCCATTGTTAAAAAAATACTTGCAGTAGTTATTTTTTAGTATTTTTTATGTTCTTTGAATTTTCAATTCAGAAATGTTAAAACAAAATTTCCTTCTCAAAAACATTTATTCTCTTTCCAGATCAAATACAGAGACCAATTACACAGAAAATGGTTTCTCCCCCTACACTTTTCTATACCTCTAAGGTCCACTACCAAATGACCTATGTAAAGATGGAGAAAAAACAGTGGGAATATGCAAAGATGCTATATGAAAGAGAAACACACACCTCACTGTTATCAGTAATAAGCAAAATAAATAAATGGTGTGCCTGCGAGGCATCATGAAGCCAAGCTGTACTCATAAAACTTTTTGAGACTTCACAGTTGAAAAAGGGCTGGATATTTTGGAAATAATATTTTAATAGTGGATAATAATAGCTAAAGCTATGGTACTATTTGAATGAGAATCTTGATTTCATGCCTATTTTAGTTTACCACATAAAAAGTGGGCTCAAAACCCACTCAAGCTCGAAGTGCTGGGCTCAAAGTCCCCAATAGCAAGTATCATTCCACAAAAAAAAGTCTAGAAATATTTCAAAATAATAAAAAAAATGTGGAGATGGAGCTATTATTAATAAAAATAGCCATTAAATATCAACTTTCCTGACCACTTTTTTCCAATTTCTTCCTAAAGATGCCAGGAAACCTGCCCACAAACTTCCTAAGAAAGGGACCTCATCTCTTTCAACACTAGAAATGAAAACCAAAAAAACATAAGGTTCATCTGGATTAACTAGGCTGCTAAGGCAAGTTAAAATAGTGAAAATTCAGTGAACCATAAAGAGTCATTGTCTTTCTTCTAAGAAGAAGCTGATGTAGTCATCAACCCAATGTTGTTGGGTTATTCTTAATAAAGTGTGATCATGCTGCTTCTGTGGATTTTAATTTAGCTAGCAACAGTAGTCTTCTGCAATTCTCAGTTGTTCTAAATCTTCTGTATCTCAGATAATTTCAGTTGGTCTAATTACTGATATCTTTTCATTTGCATAAATAGAAAAATGAGGATGAAAATGTTTTGCATTCAGAGTATTAGCCCAAACCCAGACACAGAATTAAGTACCAATTTATATTATATTACATAGGAGAAATCTGAGTGTTTATAACACATCTAAAAACTGGGGCATTCTGCTATGTATTCAAAGATGATGTAAAGTTGATCTGTGGTCACTTTCATAACCAAAAAAATCTAGTAACTCACCCAGAGTCCAATAGCAAATATTTTTCCTGAATCCATGAAGGGAAATGAATGGTTGAATTGCTTTCACACAGATGTACTGACATTTTCTTTCTTTTTCCTTGTCTATATTTGGTCACCCTCAAAGACATGTAACATTCCCAGCATATTAATATAGACAAGTTGGATGGATAAAGTTGATCCAGTGAATAAGTACACAATAACTTTTATCTGGGAGTATGGTTGAATCCTGCTGCCTGAGTCATACCGCTAGACACAATATATCTAAACAATTACTTCTGCCCACTTGTTCTTTAATGATAACAGTTGCCAGTCCACTCCACCAATATTTTTCCTGCTTAGTATCTCCTCTTTCGCTGCTTAGATCCTCCATGGTATTGCTGAAGTCTCTAAAGGTATATGTAGGAACTCAAGTCAAAGATTACTTTTAAGTCTGGACATTACCAAGAAAGTCTGAAAGCCTTGCAACCAGTACGTGCAGAAGGCTGTCATCACGAAAGTGACAGTGGATTTATGTGAGAGTGGAATTCAAGCTAAACTGGGTAATTCATAACAAAAAAACCAGCTAATCACCTAATTTTAAATGTGGATTCTAAATTTTGAATGTGTATCTAGTAGGTTCTGTAGTAAGCTGGGCTGTACATTTCTTTCCTGGATCTCACTCATATAGGTTGCTTCAGCATGATTGTTATTTTTTAGAATACCTTATCAGAGAGTGACAGAAGGGCAATATACTGAAGATGAATGTACCCTACCTGAACACAATGTAGAGCCCTAAGTTAACAAAGCACAATATTTTGTAAATTTGAACATTCTATTCTTAGACCTGGGGTTAGTTCAGAGTATCAGTTACGTTCCTTGTAAATAACCATATCACTGAAGCTACAAGCACCAAGTAAAAAACATCATTTTAACAGAGAAACAGATTAAAATGCTGAGCACGATGTAATCAATGAGTTGTAAAAAATAAATGCATGTGAAAAATGGAAATTGATTCTTTCAGTCAATTAAGAAGCAACAGGGGTAATGACGTGCACACTTAACCCTGTTCTTTCACTGCAGTAACAGAGTGATTATTAAGGTAAGATGCTATGATATAGCTGTCAGAGACTGAAATGGTTAATGATTTATGCATTCCAGGAGTTTGCAGGCTTTGACTTTTGCCCTAAAAAAGGCAAGGAGATATCCCAGATGGACAGTTGAGCGCATACCCTCAGTGCTAAGCCCTAAAAAGGCAAGAAGATACCTCAGGTGGGAAATCGGGCCCATCCCTCCCTCCAGTGCTAAACCCTAAAAAGGCAAACAACTCCTCATCCCAGGGAGGTGCAAAAGCATGCTGAGGGTATATAAACTGACTGGTGACTTTGGGACTTTGGGTTCTCCTTCTCCCCCACCGCCTGCGAATCAAGACCATCGCTCTCAAGCATCGCTGGATCCAGTGGGCAGTGACTATGTCCATTTCTTTTGCACTCTCAGCTTCTCTTTTCCCTTACTCTCATCCTGTTTTTTCTCTCCCTAAACAGTTTCTCCCCCCCCAAAAGTTATCTCTATGTTGCATTGTTTTATGGCAACACCCAAAACGCTAGCATACTTGTTGATACAAAATTGTTAAAATAAACTTTGTTTTCAGACACCGATTATTTAGTGTCATTTCACTTTAATCCACCCGAAGGGAATTATTGATGAAAACCTGAGTTACCCCCCCCCCCCTTTTCCTCGTGTGGGTCGTAACAATAGCATATTATGTTATGATACAACCCCTAGGTTTTGCCCTCAGACAACACTAAGTGGTGCACCTCAAGAACTGAGATGGACAGACCTGCACCAGTAAGCTGACAACTTAATAAAGATGAAATAAGCAAAGCTGGAAGAAAGCTAGTATAGAAAAATGTCCCAAACAGTACTGCATCATCTGTGTGACTGCTGGAGCAGAGCCCAGGCCTCACAGCCAGCCATGTGGGGTGTCCAAACAACATCTCCCAAAATGGCTTTTTTTTCCGCTCTGACACAAAACTCCCATTCTGGATGGGATAGGGGGACAGCAAGACCTTGTGTAGGTTCAACAAGGCCAAGTGCTAGGTCCTGCATTTTGGCCACAACAACCCCACGCAGCGCTACAGGCTGGGGACAGAGTGGCTGGAGAGCAGCCAGGCAGAAAGAGACCTGGGAGTTTGGATTGACAAAAACCTGGATTGAACATGAGCCAGCAGTGTTCCCAGGTGGCCAAGAAAGCCAATGGCATCCTGGCCTGTATCGGGAACAGTGTGGCCAGCAGAAATACTTGGCACTAGTTAGGCCACACCTGGAGTACTGTGTCCAGTTCCGGGCCCCTCAGTTCAGGAAGGATATTGAGGTGCTGGAGCAGGTCCAGAGAAGAGCAATAAGGCTGGTGAAGGGACTCGAGGACAAGTCCTATGAGAAGCAGCTGAGGGAGCTGGGGTTGTTTAGCCTGGAGAAGAGGAGGCTCAGGGGAGACCTCATCACTCTCTACAAGTACCTGAAAGGAGGTTGTAACCAGGTGGGCGTCAGTCTCTTCTCCCAGGCAATCAGCAGCAGGACAAGAGGGCACGATATGCTCTGCCAGGGGAAGCTAAGGTTGGATATTAGGAAGAAATTTTTGTTACAGAGAGAGTAATCAGACATTGAAATGGGCTGCCCAGGGAGCTGGTGGTGTATTCACCATCCCTGGAGGATTTTAAGACGAGACTGGATGTGGCACCTAGTGCAATGGTCTAGTAATCACAGCAGTGTTGGATCAAGGGTTGAACTTGATGATCTCGTAGGTCTTTTCCAACCCAGTTGATTCTATTATATGATTCTATGACTAAAACAAACCCCAGCAGAACTCCAGCAGCTCTTTTCCATGTAGGATCGTACCCCCGACTTTGGAGCCCTGCTGCTGCTCCAGGAAGACTGCAGGGTGCTTGCCGCTCCATCAAAGCTGAGACAGGCAAAGTGCCAAAGTGTAACAGGGAGTCTTTTTTTTTTTCTTTATTTCCTCTCTAAAATAAAAATAAACAGTTTTTCCGACACCAACTTTCAACATATACAAGGTTTGAAAACCTGCAGCTATCTTACTCTGCTTCCTTTTGCAGTGTATTTTGGCATGCCTTGTCCTTGCATATTTGCTTGCATATGAAGAGGTCAAATCCCAGATTAATTGTTGCTCTTTGCACACCATAACAAAAAAAAAAAAAAAAACCAAAAATGTGCCATCCAGCTAGACTAAGTATTTGGAGTTTTATAATATTTAAATCTATATTATTTCAGTCAATAAATACTAATATATTCAATGTTATTAGTAATGATAGCCATAATTAATAATTCTATTGCATCATGTTATATATTATAATGTATACTGATATTATTAATAAGTTTAATGAAATCAATATTAATATTACCTCTCGATTAAAATAATTGGCTTTTTATGTTTTAGGGTTTTTAAGTTATTTATGTAAAAACTGTTCATTCTTTGATGTCATTGTAGATGTTATGATACTGTGTCCTGACAATGTCTAAATAGCTGAGCTAAGTTGCCACAGATCATAAAAAAGGCAAAAGAGAGCACTATTCCCCTTTTCATTTTGTTGTGTGCCAAACAGAAATAATTTGGGCCCAAAATCCTTCTAGTGTCCAAAGGTACATACACAGATATTTTTACCACAAATGTTTTATACAAAATGACATTTTTGCCTAGTTGGTTTTCCACTGTTAGTTGAAATTGTCCCCAGATGCTTTGCATAAATTACAAGCTATAATTATTTTCCCTGAAGCTGATCAAAGACAGTCCAGAGAACACAGAGCATGTTTCCTGTGTCTTATTTGAGTACAGGAACAGCTAAAAGCAATCCCATTGGTGTTATGGCTCTGCTCCAAAACAGAGATTTCTAATCATTCCAGCAGAATTTGGCACCTCAGAGGCTGTGGACACTCACACCTACTACACAGTTGCGCAATGAACATCCAGAGAAGAGATTTGGTCCCCAGCAGTGATCAGAGCCATCTTGCTGACAAGGGAACAAGGACATACATTTTATAGCTTCCTATGGCAGCCTTGTCCCTTACAACAACTTATCTGCAAGGAGAACAGAAGAAGAAACTGTTTTGTGTCCTCTGCCTTGGTAGTTGTTGATGGTTGAGTTTTGTTTATCAGAGGCTCCGTCCAAAAGATAACATACTGTGTGTAAGGAGATATGGGTTTTGGGTTTTTCTAACAAGGTTCTCTCACAAGCTTTCTCTGTACTTGAAGTGTTTAGTTGTACTCCTCATTGTGGAAGCTTTTGAATACAAAGTAAATTGAACAGTTCACAAAGGTTTACAAAAAGAGAGCTTGACAGAAATGACCAGTAACCTTTGCACATCTGGCTATCGCTGACAGCTTTCTCTTCTCCTGCAAGCTCAGCTAGCATTGGCTGGTTTTGCCTGGCTATTGGACCTTGCTTCTCATGTACTTTCAACACCATGAGCTAGTCTTCATGAAAGGAAAGTCAGCACCAAATGCCCCTTCTTTATTTTATGGTCCAGATCACATCTTCATCAGTTACTAAGGTTCAGCTTCCTCCTTATTACATTTAACCTGACCCACTAATACAACTCCTACTCTGGAGATGTTAAAGTTCCCTTGGCCTTGTTTAAGAGTGACATTTACCAAACAGGCATTTCATATTATTATTGCACTGGCAAATATAGTACAAAAAACTAAGTTTTCAAGTGGCATGGTGCTTTTAGTCTTGAACTTGAGAAATATTCACACTTTGCTATGAACTCTCTTCATAAACTACTTGATGCATTTCATATAAACATGCATGAAAGGACACAGGACAACAATGCTACTTTACACAGATATACGAATAGGATTAACATATATCAGACTTCTGACAATAAGCAGTCACTTCCGAGTGACAGTGGATTCTAGATGAACTGACCTCTTCCCCCTTATTTTAGGGATATTGTGATAGATTCAAAGAAACCATTTTGCTTTACTTATATCTCAAGGATGTTTTGGAAACATCTGGTGCAGAATCTTCTCTTGTCCCAATAGTTACCTTGTAAATGCACTTGTCAAGAAAAGGTGTGTGCTGAAAAATTAAGCAGCCCATTAAGTCATCTAAACAGACAAAATTTTAACTAGTACAATTAAAAAGTGCAATATAACATCAACTTTATATGGTGTACATGGGCATATTTCTGGAAAAGACTGCATTTATGTTGTGCAGCTTGTTGCATAAGATATGTGACCAAAATGACAGGAAAGTGTGAACATGAAGAGACATACTGTAGATGTTTTTGAATTATCTCATAGACATCACTTTTACTCTGTAATGTAATTTTTTATTCATCAAAAGAAATAAGAGAGAAAGACAAGGACAGCTTGGTAGGGTAGTTTAGAAGTAAAGGGATTCATTTCCTCAAACAAAGGCTAATCTCCAACTAAGAGTGAGGTCTGTCTAGAGGTTTCAAGTAGGAACAGAGCATTCTTCTAAAGAAATTACTTTCCTTGCCATTCACTGCTTGCACTGGCTGGCACTGGGCTGGACTTAGTCACCACCCCACTGTAGAAAAATGCACATGTACAGTCCTACCTCCTTTATTCTACAAAAGCTTTTCTCCAAGTTGGCCTTATTTGATAGAAGAAATTGCCAAGAACAGTATAGAAAGTTGTTTGCTGCCAGTTAGGATGATGCAATTTTAGAGAGTTTGCTTGTTGTTTGGGGGGTTTTTCAACAAAAAATCACATATGAAATAGTGTAATGGAGGATTCTGACTTACAATCAGGATTCAAATATATCTAGCAAGATTTATAATAGCCCAGCACAAATGAAAACCTAGGATTTTTTAAAGTTTTGATTTTGAGCTCTCTCCTAATTCTCACTATGGAAACATATCCAATGTACATATGAAACCACTGCAAGTTTATGGTAAGTGATGGAACTTTAGTCTTGAGACCTACAAAGCCAACACTAGATTAATGACTTTCAAAGCCTTTGTATCCTTTTCAGCTTTCCAAACCACTCTACCCACACAACCTTCCAGAACACTTTTGTTCTCCATATACTGTTTTCTTTCATAGAATCATAGAATCGATTGGGTTGGAAAAGACCTCCGAGATCATCGAGTCCAACCCTTGGTCCAAATCCAAATCCAGTCCATTTACTAGATCATGGCACTCAGTGCCACGTCCAATCTGCGTTTAAAAATCTCCAGGGATGGTGAATCCACCACCTCTCTGGGCAGCCCATTCCAATGCCTGATCACTCTCTCTGTAAAGAATTTTCTCCTGATATCCAACTTAAATTTCCCCTGGCGGAGCTTAAGCCCGTGCCCCCTTGTCCTATTGCTGAGTGCCTGAGAGAAGAGACCAACCCCCACCTGGCTAGAACTTCCCTTCAGGTAGTTATAGACAGTGATGAGGTCACCTCTGAGCCTCCTCTTCTCCAGGCTAAACAACCCCAGCTCCCTCAGCCTCTCCCCATAGGACTTATGCTCCAGTCCCTTCACCAGCCTTGTTGCTCTTCTCTGGACCCGCTCCAGCACCTCAATATCCTTTCTGAACTGAGGGGCCCAGAACTGAACACAATACTCAAGTATTTCCTTTTCTTCTGGCCCTGTCTTTGGAGCCAAAGACTCTGATAGTCTCCTTCATTCAGTATCCAAAATCCAATTGAGCAGTAGTCACTTTTCTGTACTGATAACTTGCATATATCTCAGTTTCTTGAAAGGCACATCTCTTTGCAGGATCAAGTAAAGGGATAATTAAACAAAGCCCTGAGAAACTGTATTGTATAAGAAGTGGGAAAAGAGTAAGGCTGTCTTTCATAAAAGAGCAGGAAAAAACAGAGTTTTCCCATGCTACTGAGTCTCTCTTATAGATCTGGAACTTCTTATATCTTATAGAAACAGTATCAGCTGCTCTGTTCCCACAGGCATCACCAGACTCCTAAAATGATGGGGAAAGAAGGCAAAAGAGCTCTGAGTACCTCCTCTGGATTCTATGACCATCTGTTTTTCCCAGAAGACAGGAGAGAGAGTGGATTAGAGTCCTTATCCCACATCAGCATTCTTGAAGTCTGTAGTTTCCAGTTCCAAAAGCAGGAGACATAATTCTAATCAAAATTGTTGACTACGGTGATTGGCAAGTGCAAAGTGTCTTCAGCTGCAAAAAGAAGTCTATCACTGTCACAGAGGTACACAAAAACAACTTCACAAAGGCAACAAACACAGATGAACTTTAATTTGCAACCAAAACCAGTGGCCAAAACTAACAAACAAGAGCAGTAACTATAATGATGCTCCACTGACATTTAACAAGTTACAGGTCTGGTGTACCAGTTAGGGATATTGTCACTACACAGACAAGAAAGATGACCCAAAGTGCACATGCACTCACTCACACACACAGGGGAGGCCTCTCACTCAGGGGTAACCAGAAGATCAATTCGCTTCACCCAAAGGGTCACAGAATCCCTCAAGGGTGTCCAGTAGTAAAATGGTCACTCAGGAAGAGGGGTGGGGGTGAGGGCACTCAGTACTGGGAAATGTCCTTTGGTATCATCCCAAGGGGAGGGCTTCCCCTCACAGAACCACTGCTCCAAGGAAAACCATTTGCATCTGGCCATTTGCATCTCTAAAGAAGGGCTATGAATCTGGTGGTCTAGAGCACAAGTCTTAAGAGGAGAAGCTAAGGGAGCTGGGATTGTTTAATCTGGAGAAAAGGAGGCTTAGGGGAGACCTTATCATTTTCCAGGCTACCTGAAAAGAGGATGTAGCAAAGTGGGGGCCAGGTCTCTCCTCCCATGTAACAAGTGACAGAACAAGAGGAAATGGCCTCAAATTGCACCAGGGGAGGTTTCAATTGGATATTAGGAAAAATTTCTTCACCAAGAGGGTGGTCAGGCATTAGAATAGGCTACCCAAGCAAGTTGTTGAGTCACCAACCCTGGAAGCGTTCAAAAAATGTGTACATGTGGCATTTGGGGACCTGGTTTAGTGGTGAACACAGCAGTGTTGGGTTAATGGCTAGATTCAATGATCTTGGAGGTCTTTTCCAACCTTAATGATTCTACGATTCTACAACTTGGTTGGATCAGGGCTCATGGTCACACATGGTGATGGTCCAGAAACTTCTCTGGACCAAGGCTTCTCATTGGCTGGGGACCCAGTCTGTTCATCAAGAGGTCCTGCCTTTGTTCCTGCCACTGGGCAGGGACAGGGTGAGGTGGTGGAGGTCATGTTGTGCATGCCACAGCCATGGTGTGGTGCCGTAAGGGGAGAAAATACGGGCACGAAAGGTTGAGGTCCACCAGGTATCGGCTGGGAGTGAATGTGGGGTGTGTGTGCACCTGCCACAACCACAAATATGAAACCCTGTTCCAGGATCTCTGCCCCCTGCATGGGCACTGAAGGCACTAGAAATAGTTACAAACTTGTCTGAACTTCAGATCTTGCCCTCATGCCCAAGCATAGCCATCAGAAAAAGGCCTGGGCCATGCATGCTATCTGTTCAAGCAGCTGGGCAGCTTCAGAACATATCCTAGAGGCAGGAATGGTAGAAAAGCCCTAGGACCCATCTCTGCCTACATAGTCTAGGCAGAAGTTCAGCAGAATGGTGGATGCTTTGCTCCCTAATTTTGCTTCTAACAGCCTGATTTGACCTTGCTACCAAGAAAAAAAATCAAATTTATTATTAATATTAATTAATAATAAAGAAATTAGACAGAGGGAACATAATCCACTTGAAACTGATACATGCAATTCCCTCACTAACATCACAGGAAGTTATTAAGCATTATCAGAGGAAATGAACCATAGCCTGATGAACCTCCCAGAGTTTTGAGCTATAGTGTTTTCTGGCTATAGTGTTGACAATTAAAAATGCCTAAGACACTTTCCAGTGGTGGCCTTGCTACTCACCACTATTATAGAAGAAAAAAGGTCTGTAGCCACAACGCAAGAAATAGAACAACAACTCCTGCCCATGCTAGTACTACATTTTTTACCAGTCTTTTCCTGCCTGTACACCCTGGTTTCAGGGTGTTAATAACCTCATGACCTGCATAATCTAGGACTAGAGAACAGTGCTGAAAGCTATGCACTCTACATTAAGTACAAAAATATGTCCCTTTTAGAGAAGAATGACTGAATTCTACACTTGCATAATAGTAAAGCCTTCATTAAGGCCATTTAGGCATGAAAAATGGTATAATTTTTTTCAAGATCCTACTGTAAGACCCAAACTAACTACTGCTTAGTTAAATCTCATGTTGGACCTGAAGTTGCTCATAACAGCCACTGGAGGAAAACTAATATACAGAAAGCAGATGCCCATTGCTATACAACCAGGAAGCTCTGTTTGTCACAGCACTGCTTTTTAACATACCTTAAGTGAAATCAGATAGAAATTAGTGACACTGTCAGCTAAAGCATAGTGAAACTAAAGTATACAAGCCATTATTAAGGGTAGAAATATGTAGGGTTTTTTTAAATTACATAGTGATGATATTTATCACCCTTTGGGATTCAAATGCTCCTCCAAAACTGCTCATGTGAAATTGGGTTTTCTGTAATTTTCTTCTCTTTTCTAAATATGAAGTCCTTTTGTATATTCTTAAGCATAAGCTTCTCTGCATCATTTCACATCTTCACATCATCTCTGCTACTAGCACATAAAAAATAAATATTACCTAACAGCTACATAAGTTTGTGTTAATAAACTTTTGCCATAAGCAGGCATCTATGCAAGAGAAACCGGGGTATTCAGAGACTCTGCAGAACCTTTGTGTCACAGAAGTATTTAATAATAAGCATGAAGATTTAATGAAAATCTTTAGCAAAAAACGACCAAACCTTTCTATTATATCACCTGGGTAGAACCTCTTTAAAATAAGAAATAGAAAGATGAAAGGCTTCGTTCTAGCTTGCTGTCTAGGAGCTACCAACAACTCACTTGAGGGATTTCATTTGTGGGAGATCTTCTGTAAGGCTGGAAACTTTTCCTTTGTGAGAAATCGTAGAAATCTAATGCCAATGTCACCTGAAACTAAGCAATGCAGGGGAATGAATGCATGTTGTCCCGAGGAACAACCAGGCATGCGCAGAGGATTGAGACAGTAGAACTATTTACAGCCTATTTTTAGTAGTACTTTGACTTTAAACATATTTGTATTCTTGAAAGCTGCCTGATATTCCTATTCAAAGAAGAGAACGAAGGCTAAAAAGCAGAGAAAAGTAGAAGATGAGGAAAGCAGATGATCTTCTCTGTTTACATTCTCTAAGGAGAGGAAACCTTGTATCAGTCTAGATTTTGGGGTTTTCATAAAGCTGCTTAAAAGGGACAGTCTCTCCCCAGCAATGAGAAATGTAGAAGAGGCCATATTTTTGAGGTATTCAAACTTCTCTGTTGGGCCAATCCTGAGAAGTGTAGGAAGGCTGCTGAGAATTCAGGTTCCCAATTTATTTCCTTAAATCAAAAAATGAATGAGAGTAAGATGGGAGAAGAAAGGAATAGGAAAGTTTCTTCTGTGTTGATGCACAGGCCAATTAAATTAAATTAGTACTAGGAATCTAGAAAACAAAGGACTAAAAAACTATTATAACAATCATAAAAATTGCTCTGGGGTTTCCACCACTGAGTGGATTTCTCAGTAAAAAGAAATAACAATTAATTTTGCTACCCATAAAAATACAAGAACATTTGTCTTCTGCTAGAACTACTTCAAAATTTTTAACCTAAGACAAACATCATGTTTGCATGTTTTTATAAAGGCTGCACTACATTTAATATTTCTTCCTGCATTTTCTCTTTGATTTCTACAATAAGCATTGATTAATTATTTCCTATTTTCACTGGTTTCCCTAGTGTAATATATTTCCTGTTAAGTGGCTAGTCTTGGAAGGAACTGTCAATCCTGATGTAGTCTAATTTAATTTTTGGATTGAGTATTCTGATTTTAACAATTCTGCCAATTTTCACCAAAAAAAAAAAGCATTGCAGAAAATAATTACTTTATGAACCAAACTTTTTTGTCAATGCCTGCTTATATTGTTGTTCTCTCTTTTTATTAGCCTCCAAAATTCATATTTGAACTATGATACCCAGAGTTCCTCTCCTTTTCTATTATTCTATTATTCAGTATATTTTTATGTTGATTCTCAATTGAAATGGAAAGAATAATTTGCCTAATATTAAAATGAAAGGTAAAGTTTGTATGATGATCTACATTTATGCACCAGCTCATCTGTTTTTTGTTCTCTTGCCTTAATTTAGTTTTTGCATTGAAGCAGTAGTCTAAAAAGATCTTCTAAAATAAAATACTTTTTCCAGTTATCCAGAAGGTTCCAGAAATCCCTGTACCTAAGACTTCTTTTACAGATCTGCTGGCTGCTCATATCAAGAGCAGAGAGTCCCCAAAACAAACAGCTCAGTCTGGAGAAGTTGTTTGTGTGAAGACTGCATCATGATGAATATTTATATGGAAATGAATTGAGGTTGCACAGATAAAGCATGCTTCCCTGACTTAAAAGAAATGCGGTACGTGATAGATACATACATTATTCACACACAAAATAGGATCAGAATCTTTTAATAGAAATGTTCCCGAAGCCGTGTCCTTTCCCTCCGCCTAGATCAGGTCTGTAACAAGTAGGACTGTTCCTCATTGCAGAAGAAATCCATGATGGCTTTCTGCTCTGTGTTTCAGATTGTTCAAGTCACAGTTTTAAAAGTGCTACAATTTGTTCAGATTAGAACAGTTTTTCTCAGAGTAAAAACCATATTCATGACACAAAAAAATATTACAAGCCCCTGATTCAATGCCACGGGTCAGCAGACTTTTTAAAGAAATCTTTACAAAGATATTTGAAAGAGATCATTAGGACCCTCATTGCTTTAGAGGTAGCAACAAGCTCAGTGCTACAGAGAAATCAACAGTTATGCCTCTGACAAGAGTGCATTATGTTATCTGATAGCGCTGTTAAGCATACAAAAACTTCAGTTTGGTTTGTTTTGCTTCTGCCCTTCCCTGTTTAATACAGTACCACAGAAAATTACCTTATCCCACAATTTGCATTTTAAATCTCTTTCTAACTGTTTTTGTACTTCACTTGCTCAGAACCTAGTTTTCAAGCAAGCTGACCTACTTTATCTTATTTTGGTACTTCCAGTAAATTCCCTTAAGCTTCTCTACTCCAACATTGCTTAAAATGTCTTCTATATACTGGTAATCACTTCTCTTAAAGCAAAAAGAGCTACCATGACTGATACAAGAAAGATAATCTATTAGTCCTTCTGAAAGTCAGTAAGATGGTTTTACATGGCAACAGTATGTTTCTCATTAAACTATTGGTGAAAATGGCTGATTTATTTTGGAAGTTAAACCAAACAAAAACATTCATGTTGAGACAGGTTTCTTTCCACAGATGCTGAACTCTAGACCAAATCCCATTTTTGTACAGTTTTAAGCAAAGACAGATACTGTCTAACAATGGGAGGTACAAGGCAACTTTAATACAAGTGGCACTAATGGCCCCACTTTCAATAAACCTATATCCTTTTTTTCATCAGGACACTTTAAGGAGACTACTCTAAGGGTTGTTATTTTTTTAACAGTATTTATATGAAAGAAGCTCTCCAAAAAAGAAGTGATAGATGGTTTTACTGCTATCATGCTCAGATATGAGAAGTTGCAAAAAAATACCATGGTGATGAGTGAGAGATGATTTGATAAAATTTGGTTTGAATAACTGTTGCTCTACAGCTATTACTTTTGTAGCTGAATTCCCACTATAAGGCTTGTTTTTCCACTTTAAAAATCTTCAAGCAGCCAGTAAAAGTGGCATATAAAATTTGTGGTGAAGGTTGGAGTTCTGTGAAAACAGAGTGAGGGGGGATGGGGAGAGTTTGTATCTGTGTCTCTGTGTGTCGGAAGGACGAGTTATAAATCCTGCAGTGTCCTGTAAAGAAGACCAGGGAAAAAGAGACAGTTTTCTGTCTTTTGAGTGGTCTTCTGTCTTTGGATGACTTGAGATTTGTAGGAAATCAGGAGACTTATCTAATCTCTGTACATTTCACATAGAGATTTGTTATTGTAGTTGTGCTTACTGGTAAATTTTCTATCAGCAACATAGATTCCAGCCTTTAGAGAGCAAAGCATGTATCAAAGAGCAGTATTTTCTTCTTCCCATATACTAGTAATGATACAGTAGGGCAGCAGAGGCATACCAGTGTTTATTGTAAATCTTAAGAACAAGATTAATAGTATCTGTCCCACAAGAAGCAAGTAGGCTTTTGACAAGTGCCTATCAAAGAAGAAAAGAGATGTTCATCATCTGATAAATCCCTGGATAAATCCTAGACCCTTTATCCATGAGGAAAATTAACCTCGACAGGAGTTTTTCAAATATCTAGTACTTGCCACAGCATGTTTTTCTACTTTTTTTTTTTATTCTATTGCATAGTTTTCCTCTTTAATCATCACTGAGTTCCTGAAAAAGCTTGAGGAAAATATATCAAAATAATTTAGAAAAAATATCTCACTGCAGGTTCTGGGTTTATAGGTTCTGACCTCATAGCATTATACTGACCAAGATATAGAAAAACAATATGGCAAAACTGTAGTCAGAATAAACTCATTGACTGATACAGTGACTAATCAGAACAAGAAAAGAAACAAATATCCAGCCCCAGAACAGCTTTTCCTTGTCTTTAGGATCCTTGCCGTGTCACAATTCTTACAAATTCATTTAACTGAGTCTCTTTAATTCCCACACAGTTACATTTTCAAGGCAACTGCATTTACTACATTTGTTTGAGTTTGATCAAAAACTTATTTCTTGGTTAAAACTTGGAACACTGTATAAATCCCAAAAAGCTACATAGTATAGGTAAATTATCAAATCAAAATTATTATAAAACTGGGAAAAGAACACAATACATTTTCATATGAGTGTTCAGTAAATGCATAATTTCCACTCCTTTTTAAGAAACAGGGAAGACACTTCTTCATAGGAATAATATTTATAGATTTATTTTCTAGACTTGTATTACTCCTAGGAGTAAGTAGAGCCATCTCATGGACCTACCCTGCTGCTGCATATGACTGGATACCACATCTAATTATTTATTTCTTAGGTAGAACTATATATTGAAAGCAAGAAACAAAAAGCAGTTTAAAGTGTTTTACTTCAAGTTCAGATCTAAATATTCATTAGCTGTTCCCACAATTCAAAAAGATGTGGATGGACTTGAGAGGGTCCAAGAGAGGGCCACAGAGATGGTCCAAGGGCTGGAGAACCCACCCTGTGAGGAGACCAAAGGACTTAGGTCTCTTCTCCCTGGAGAAGGCTCAGGAAGGACCTTCTCTTCTCCCTGGAGAAGAAAATGCTCAAGAGGAACATCATCACAGTATTATTGTATTTAAAGGGCAGTCACAAAGAGAAAAGAGGAGCACCACATGGAGCCATATGGAGAAGACAAGAGACAATGAGTGCAAGTTGCACCAGGACACATTTCATTTCAATGTAAGAAATAATTTTTTTAAAGACAGAGTAACCATTCACTAGAACAACGTCCCCAGCACTGGAGATTTTCAGGATATGGCTAAACAAGGTAATAGGCTACCTTTCCCATGAAAGGTTGGACAAGAGGAACTTTTAAGGATCCCTTCCCCAGAGAACAGTCCTGAGCTGCTCTATGATTTTATGGTTCTAATTTCAGTTACCACAATGAGAATCATAGCTAATAAGTATTACTGAAAAACAAAGCCAGTCATTAATTTCTGGTTTGGATGACTAACCCTAGAAAATGCTGAACATTTCTCCATGAAAGATTCTCCAAAGAGTATTCAGATTAGAAAACTGCATCATACTGACTTTCTCGCTTGAAATTCTTGAAAATCTCAGTCCATGGTAATCCAGAAGTAGGGATGATTACTGTTCTTCTGGGGAAAGAGAGAAGACAGGCTACTTATTGTTCTTTATGAGAAGTCCGAAGAAAAAAATCATGGAATACTTCTCCCTAAAGATCCAATTTACTCTTGTAGCTCACTGAAGGATCTTTCAATTAACATACTTTATTTGACATTTGATAAGGTAGAGCATCTATATCAGTGTTTGGCAGTTCAAGGATGCTACCTATCCATAGTTGTTAATACACTGGCTGCTATTTCAAAATTATTTATAAAGCATGCGATTTTACAGAGCATATTCTGCCAGGTTTCTCCTCTAACCCTGAATATATCACTCACCTTCCCTCTTACTCACTGAGCATACATTGTACATGCTCAGGAGCACTTTAGTAGAATAAATTTTACCTAATCTGAACTCATTTGGACAGATTATGGCATTTCTTCCACTATTTGAAAAGCAGCTCATGATTCTGCAAATGTTGTTGTATGCATTGAGCTCTATGGATCAGCTTCAACAAACTAGGTATGTGCATTGACATTTGGGCATTAAATCCCTGATTTTCACCACTACTTTGGGTTGGGGTTTTTTTCCATGGTTTTATTGTATTGTTGGATGAGTAGCGAATTCTCCTATGCGATCCAATTACATTGGAAAGTTTACAGCCACTAATCCCAGGATCCTGGCTATTCAGTCCACATTGAACATTCAGATTCTTCTGATCCCAATTCCTGCTCTGTTTTCAGCTGAAAGCTGAAATCTTTCACTCACAGCCTAGAAGACAGTATATTCCTGTGGTCCATAAAGGCTTCCAGAGAAGGCACAGCAGCGCTGCAATAGTGGTGAAACACCCTCTGCTATGATGTAACCGTTTACATGTTTTGCAAGAAGATCGCAACCAGTACACTATAGAGTCATGTATGAAAACATGCAATAGAAGCAACAGCTGTGGGGTGGTCTTCTTGGAGCTAAGGCATCTGTCCAAATAGTTGGAAAGCATTTTGAAGAGTATAAGTGAACGCCTACAGTGTGCTGGATCCTGCTAATATTTTCTTTATATATTTCCTTTGTGTGGTGCAATCACAGACAGTTGATGCTTTCAGTTAAAAGGTATATATTTATTTTATGCCTAGGTAGGGTGATGTTTGGGGTTTTTTCCCAGTAAATGTTAATGCACAACTCACTGCTTAGTAAGTACATATTTTACAGGACATTTGCTAAACCATTTGACACGAATAGATCTGTCACAAAACCAATTCTGTTTCCCATATCCAGAAACTAAAAACCATGCCCAATTTGCTCTAATTCGTTAATTGTAAAGTACAAGAATTGTACCTCCTTCCACTTGATCATACAGCAGTATATAAATAGTGGCATCTATTAATACAATATTGGTCACTGGAAAAAATAGAAGACAAAACCAATGACCTAATAAGACAGGTCATTACAGAATCCAATGAATAAAGAGGTCCCTGAATGTGGTCGATACTACTGAAGTAGGAGACTAAATTATGTTAAGGTACACGTCGCTCATAAGAGTGAACACACAATCGGACCTTTGCTTTAATATTCAGAGACACTGTTTCATCCAGCAGCCACATGCCACTGAAAAAGGACTGCTGAGCTTATGAAGAACATAGAGATGGATGAAGCAGAAGGAGAGCCTATTTGAGACACGTTCCAAGTAACCTGAATTTGTCCAGGACTTCTCGTGAGAAGGGCTGCCAGTGCCCTGGAACCGTCTGACTTCAAGCACCAGCCTTCCTTCCAGAGCCCACAGCAGCACGCTGCTGGAGTACTATTGCTGCCAACACTGCCTGAGACAGCGAGCAAACCCCAACATTGCCTATTATTTTCTCCTACCGTCGCACCCAAAGCCTTCCTCCCACGGCATCCTTAGTCAGCGCGTGGGCGCAGAGCCGCGTGTGTGTGCTCAGGGGCTGGAAGTCGCGTTGTAGCTGCGAGGATGCCGAGGCTGGCGGGGGCTGCCTCGGCCTCTTCGGGGCCGATGTCACCGTGCGGGTCCCTCTCCGCGAGAGGCCTCCGCCTCGGCTTGTCCCCCAGGGATGCCGGGGGAGAGGATGTCTGTCTGTCAGGGGCTTAACCTCGAGGAGGTGTGCGTGCACCCCCCGGGGCTCACACAGGCGGCACGGCGGCCCTTCCAGAAGGGAGGAAACAAGGAGGGAAGGAGGAAACAAGGAGGGCGGGTGGTGTAGGCAGCGAGGGGGCGAGGGTCTCCCAGCCAGGGCGCGGAGCGGGAGGTTTGGGAGACCCTCGACCCCCGAGGCGAGGCGGCGGGGAGGGGGCGGAGGGGCGGACGGGGAGGGGGCTGCGAGCGTGTGTGCGCCTGTGTGTGGGCGCGGGCGCCCCCGCCCTTCCCCCGGCGTTGCTGCGCGGTGGGCTGGCGCTGGGGTATTTACGGTAACGTGGACCCGGCGGTGGCAGCTCGGTCGGTGTCAGGTGATCGGCGCCGAGGAGCCGCCGCCGCCCGGGAGGAAGATGCAAGATGGCCCAGCGGGGCCGTGAGGGGCTCCGCGGCGCCCCTTCCCCGCCCGCCGCCTGCCCGGCCGGCGGGAAGCGCTGAGGCCAGCCCCGCCGCGATACAGCCTGTCCCCGGCGGCGGCACCGAGCCATGGGGCTCTGTTACAGCCTGCGCCCGCGGCTCTTCGGCGACGCCGGCGGCGGCGGCTCCATCTCCAGCGCCGGCGCCGCCTCGGAGCCCGAAGTGCCGGCGGAGCCTCACGCCGCCCCGCAGCCGCAGCCTCTCGGCGTCCCGCTCCGGCCCGGCGGTAAGCCTGGCGGGGAGACGGACGGGCCGCCGCTGCTGCTGCAGAACGGCGGCGGCGGCGGCGGCAACGGGGCGGCCCCCGAGCGGCAGCCGGCGCTGCCCAAGGCCGGCGGCCCCGGCCTGGGCGGCGGGGGAAAGGCGGCGCGGCAGCAGGCGCTGCACCAGCCGCCGGCGCTGCAGAGGACCTGGGAGAAGCTGCGCCTGGAGGAGCGGGAGGCGGAGAAGGAGGCGAGGAAAGTCAGCAAGAGCATCGACCGAGCGCTCAAGGAGCAGAAGCGGGAGTACAAGCAGACGCACCGCCTGCTGCTGCTCGGTACGTGTGTGTGTGCGGGGGTGTGCCGGGGCGGGCAGGTGCCCCGCGGGGCTCCCCGGCAGCGCCCCCTCCGCGGCTTCCCCTATTTTCTTTGGGCACCCTCCATCCCTCCTTTGTCTCCCCGCTGCCCTTTCCCTGGCCCGGCCCTGCCCTCCCGCCCCCCGGCCGTGGCCGTCCCCGGGCTTTCTCTTAGACAGGTTTACACCTTCTTTTCCTTTCCTCCTCCCCCTCGTCTCTCCTCCTCCCTTCTGGCTCTGGCAGTGGTTTTGCAATGGAGAACACGATCGGCGCTTGTCCTGCGAGGGCGAGCGGCTCCACCCAGGCCGGCGGGCGGGAGCGATGCGGGAGGGGGAGCGGCGGGGTCTGCCCGGGGACAGGAGCCCTGCCCGGGCCGGGGGCTGCTCCCATCGCCCCCGGGGCGGGAAGTTCGCTCAGAAACATTGACCCAGAGAAAAAAAAAACCCACAGTAGAAAGGAGGAAAAATGGCCATGCACAAGATGTGTGTAGCCTGTGGATGGTCCTACTCTGCTGCGTGTGACCAGGAATGGCTTAGTGAGGAGCGCTACAGTGGGCTTGAGGCTCCTAAATGAGAGGAGTGCTGATGAGCAATAGGCTCCTTATTTAAAGAATCAGCGAGCGGAATAAGGGGAAATAAGCGGGTGTAGGTATGCACATTCCTCAGGCATCGCCTCAACTACAAGATGTGTTCTTCAGCTGTTGGCTCTCAGATTTTTTTAAGGATGATTTGTCAGCTTTTGTCCCCTCTTCTCTGAGGTGCTACGTGTGGTCTGCTACTGCCACTGCTCTTTCTAAGCATTAGTTAATAGTCCTCTCCAGAGGATTTGTACCAGCTGATACATTTACAGTATGAAAACCACAGGGGTATCTAATACAAGCATCTCATTTCCTGCAGGAAACAGAACAGTCATACTGCAGGGCTTTTTTTTTTTTTTAATGGTCTGAGCAGAGGGCTTATTTGGCCTCTTAGCTGTGGTCATAAACCTCTGTTTTCTGTCAGCATGAAAATACTGATTTGCTTTTGCATTAGCTTGCTTTGCTAATGTAAAGTTGTTTTTGTAAAGTTGCGTGGTACAAAGTTTTGGTGCTTAGCTATGTGCATTCCAGATTTGGGGTAGTCTTTACGTCTTTCTTTATGTCACTGGACTCCTTCATTCCTGTTGGTGGGTAAGGGGAGGAGAAAATATGAATACAGCAGCACATAAAAGGTATAAGCAATGTTCGCCAGAACTGTAGTGCTCCACTTCCAAAAATGTACTAGTAGTGTAGGATACTAGTACAGCCAGTAAAAGGGAAGAGGAAGAAGATGTAATTCTCCATGGAATTAGTAATATTATTTGTAAAATGTCTCTTCTGATTCTTGAACTGTTACAGTAATTAACTCTTAAAAATATGCCTTTTTAAATGGAATATTAATAATTTTAATGTTTTTTCCTCCTGTAACATCTGAAAATGTGTTGCGACTAGTATGGCTACAAGAAGGCAGAGATACTGGTTGGTGGCCTTCCTCTAGAGAGCATTGTAATTGCTCGAACAAAGGGATCCTGACAAATAGATATTATGTGTATTCTATAACATGAGTGGTTGTCATAGTAAACCAGAGCAGTAAACACCTGTTCAGAAACAATGCCATTTGAAAAATAAACCATGTGTGACCCTTGGCACCCTGAAAGAAACTCAACACTCTTGAGACTGTCTGTGTTGAATTTTGTATTAAATCTGTATCATAATCAAAATAGATTCTCTTGATCTCCATATTGCTGGGAGGAAATGTTAGATTATTGTTTCAGCCCTGGCAGATCAGGGCCTGATATAAATGTTTGATTTGGATGTAGGGAGAGCTGCAGGTGCTTTGTGTTGCTGTTTGAAAGAAGTGGAAACGCTGCTCCAGATAAGAGGAAATTATTTAGAACGTGGAAGGGCTTATTTGTCAGAGAAGGAGTAAAGCAAAATTGCATTGCATAAGGCAATCTTTTTCAATCTTTCACAGAGGAAAAGACTTAGGATGTATACAGAGGCCTCTTAGAATAAAGAATATTATCATCCTGATATTTTATAACATTTCAGGTGGTAAAGAACTGGATCCCTGTCCCTAAGGTCTTCCTGGCAGAGTGAGCCTGAAAAGCATACCTTTGCTAGAGAGAGGAGGAATATTTTTGTAGATCAACATGGAGGAAATGCATAGCAGAGATGAAATGGTGAATGCAGTGACAGCAGAGCACTGTCACAGAGCAAACAAAGTTGAGCAACAGCGTTGGCGTGGGCTTTGTGTTTCTTTTTTTAAACACAAGTTTGTAAATAATAGCCTCATATGTGTTTGTCCTTGTATATCTTCTATACCATCTGGGGCAAGTTTAGAGGATATTATTGAAATTTTAGAGAAAAACACAGACTATATTTTAAGATGCTACTACTAGATATCAAAAGGGTATGCAAATAAATGCACTAATGTAAGAGCACTAAGAATCTCTAGAGTCTAAATAAGTAGTGTATTAGAAGAGAAGCTTCTTTAAATGTTTAAAAATGACCTTTCCTTAAAAGCACACTGATTCTTTTATTCTGTCCAATGAAAACAATCAGCTTTGTGATGAGCTGTGCATGTAAGTTACCAAGATATTATGAAGTCTCAAAGGCTTTTTTTTTTAGTGTATGTTGGTAAATATCTCTCAAAGAGCCTGTTCTTGCCTGCCACAGCTTCCCCCCAACTAATGTCTCGTGCTGCACATGATGTTTTGATGCTCTCCTCTAGCCTACATTTGGAAACACTTAATGTGTTTTGTCATAACCAGCAGTTGTGAAAGGGAGGGTGTGTGCAGTAAGTCCTCAAGATCAGCTCTGTCTGTGCCTCTCACATTAATAGATGTGTATATATCAGGTGGCTGTAAAGGTGATGTAGAGGCTTTACTGCTGCACTGGAATAACAGCAAACGCTGTTCGGGTCTATTTGTTTTTCTTTTGCAAGAAAAAGAATCCACAAAAAATGGAAACCAGCTTTCCACCACAGTTCGCTCTTTCTTGCTTAATGTCCACTTTAAAAAAATCAGAGATTGTATGATTATTGAAGTGATTATTGTGCACTTGTATTATTTGTGGGGGTTTTATTTCCTTTTCTTTTTGTAAGTGAAAATGTTCACCTGTGCAGAATTTCTAGAATGCTTTTATGAACCCTGAGATGAAGATTATTTTAGGTGTACATATTTATTGCACAGATTTACAGGACTTGATCATAGCCTTGTAGCTTTGATTTCTGTCTTGTTTTCTGTTTGGTCTTTTTTTCTAGAGAATTGTAATCACTCTCTTCTACAGGACTGTTTTTAGCTGCTGATTTCCTAGAAACTGTAGAAACACTACAAATCACTTTATAGAAGCAATTTATGTTCTCATTCCCAGTCTCATATTTTAAACTATTTTGTGAGTAAGTGTGGTGAAGGGGAATTGGCTTTAAACAAAGTGTTAACCATTGTGGTATAATTAAGGCTCATGTAATGTTGAAGTAAGCTATAGATAGAAATTTTTTTACTACATAGCTCTTGTCTCCTAACCTCTGGCTCCTCTTTCTTCCATTTATCCTGACTCTTGGTTGCTGTCCTAAGTTTGGATGACTTTCTCAAGCAGAACACATTATTTTACACTTCCCTGCTAAACTGAAACTGAAAGTGTTCTGGGTAAAAGCTTTTCTATTCAACAGAAACTGAAAGTAATGATGTAGGGATTGAGAGAGGGAAAATGGAGATAGTAATTTTCTTCACTTAAAAGGTACTGTAACTGCTTACCTGATATTTAAGTATTGACTTGATAGTGAAATTTAGATATATTTGGTGATGTTTATGTACAAAAGTATGTAAAATATATCAGGAAACATAACTCCCCTGAACTGATGGAAATCAAACACAAGGATGCCTTGTCAAGCTTGGGAAACTGCTAATCAGGAGATTCCAGAAACTCAGAGATGTATAGTAAAAGTAATGCTATTTTAGTTTTTCTAACTATACACCTAAGGACTGTTGTCAGAAATAAACTTTGTTGCAAAGAGGGTTTCTGATCTTACAGTGGCTGTTAGACTTTCCCTGTGTCTGCATAAGGCTGTGTGCTTGAGGTGTTTTTCTGTTACCACCAGAGATGATGCCCTCCTTTGTCTGTAAATGAGATTGGCAGATTTAGGATCCCTACAGCCAGGTAGTCTCAACATGGAGATATAATTGGTAGGAACAGATATTTCCAGGACTTTGGAATAATGGGCTGCAAATACTGACCAATGTAATAAAGTAAATGGTTTCTATAATCCCCAATCCTTTGCATCATTTGTATTTCTTCCAAAATGCTCTTCTGCTTTGGTTGTAACTTATGGCATCACAAGAAGTGGTATATGCACTCCTCCAGGTGAGGAAACCAGTAGGCGGGAGACACCAGGAAGAGTTTAATTAGTTCTTAACTTGGGAGTTTAAGTGTACTGAAAGCAATCCCTGACTTACAATACTTAACTTTTCTTTTTCCTGTAAACTAACAACTAACTGCATTTAGCCCGTATTTAGATTTTTTAACTGATTTCCGTTCTTTGGTTGATTTTGCTTGTCTTTAATCACTTAATATTTAAGAAAAAAGAACTATTTTGTTTTTTCCCATGTTAAGTGTAGCAGTGCTGTGAGGCTTTCCCTGCTGTGCAAGGATGGGTTCTGCAGCTGCTACTTAGGTAGTATGAACTTCCACTAGTAGGCAAGTTTTGTATATCAGTGTGTATTCCACAAATACTTACTGTAATATAGTGTCTTAATTAAGCAAACTATGCTGGGATGTTCTTTGTCATTTTAAGGTCCCATTACCGTTTGTAACTTATTGACTGCAGAAATTTTAAAGAGTATGTAAAACTCCTAGATTTGAATATTTGTTTTCCCTTTCTCCATGCCTTTCCCCCCCAATTTAGAAGAAATACAGTTTGAAACAGTATTCCCATGCTCATCTCTTTCCACTGCTCAACACACACATAATTTTATTTTTTTTTTCATTTTATTTTCTTTGACTCAGTGAAACTACAAATTTAGGGAAATATGTACTGGTGGGTTTTTTTTTTTCCAAAAGTCATGGCTTCCTTCAACTTACTTTTTCAATTCAGGTACCATTTGAGTTTAGAAAGTTGAATTAATTTTTTAAAAAATTACTCTTTTTAATCCAGCAGCCTGTCTTAGCTGTGGCAGAAACCTGGCCTGCCCTCTGCATACCAAGTTTAGCTTATTTGATAGTTAAACCTGTTCTAGAAATATTTTCCTTTTGCTGAATGGTGTGGAAATGGTTCTTCTCCGTGGATTTTTAATAGTAGTAGAGAAACAAAATGGTGCAAACAAGATAAGAGCTTTTGCTTACCCCCTTTATAGAAGGAGTAGCGACTTCTGAGTTACTGTTTTGAGCTGGAGAAGTCTTGACAATACCTGTCAGGGTTTTCTTAAATTTTGTGTGGTTTGGATCTCTTGTAGTGGCCAATAAGAGGCTCTTCTTAAAGTAGACGCTTGATGGGTTGAACAGATTAGTAAAACAAAGCACAGAGTGGGAGTTACTCAGCCTGTTGGCTGGTGCCACAGTCCAAAAAAGTCCTTAAGTGGCCTTCTGTTGAAGGTATAATCTATTTTTAGAAATGGAAATGTATGTCAGTAGTTATTACTTAGTGTATTCTTAATAAAATCAGCCTTTTGTAGGTACTTAAAATAGATTGGTTATGGTTAAGATTTGCAGCCTTGCGTGGTTGTTCAACCCTGTGAGATCCATGTTGGGCTACAGTCATCAACACAGGTTTCACTTCATGGGTAGAAGCTTTGTCTTAGTGTGCCATTACTTACTACTGTCTGACACAAGTGTTCTGAGTGGGGTTTTTTTAATACTTGGGATGTTTTCTTTTGACTGATAATAAATCAATAAGGTGTTGTGGTTTGTTTGTTTGCTTTTTAAATACCCAGGAAGGGAGGATCTGGAAGAAAGGCAGCTTCGTACCTGGCCTGCGCACATCATATTTATGCCTTTTCCAAGAACGGATGAACATGTTCAGTACACTGACTAGCAGTATTTCGTATCATCCCTGTAGCACTGTGTAGCTGTGTGTGAAACTCCAGTGTCTTGTGGTTTGTCTGCACATGAATATTGAAGAAAAGTATGGGAACTTAAAGCCTTGCTGAATAAGCTGTACGAAGAAGGACACACAAGTCCCACACTTGCTGCTTGGGACAAGAATAAGTAAAAGCTACTTAAGAAAATATTTATTATTTTCTTTTTCTGTGTTCACGCGAGGAAGATCAAAAAATACAAGAAAAAAGCTGCCAATTAATGTCTGTAACATAAGGCATAACATCAATCACCTGTAGTGGAAGATCTTAGTTGATAAGATCTCTTTGAAGTCAAACTTGAATTGCTTCCTCATAATCTGGTATTTCACATTTGTTTGTTTTTAAACTTAAGTTTGAAGAATCATAAATTTCACTCATATTAAAAGTAATGTCAGGTTTAAGAATAAATTATTCTTGCTGAAAATACCATTACTGGAGTAAGTCAGTCTTGCTGTTATCTTTGTTTTAGAGAAGAATTTACATCATGTGGGAACAACATGCATTTTGGAGCTTAAAAGCTGTTTTAAAAGCAGAAGGCTTTTGTTTTCTGAAGTATTTAAAATAAAAAGAAAAAAAATTGAAAAGTCTTTCACTTTTTCTATGATAGACAACACAATTTTGACAGTTTCTTTTAAGAAGACTTCATTCCTTTAAGGGGCAAAAAGGAAGCTCTTTTCAGCAATCAACTCAACCAAATTGTCTAGTTGGTCTTCAGTAAAAGAGGGCATTGCTTCTCTAATTTGAGTTAGTGCATGCAATGGAGATAAGTAGCAGGCTTAAAAACATCTGTAATAAAAGTCTGACAATAAACTGAGTCCTCATTCTCTATGGTTATCATTTCCTCACCCCCATCTTCTCTTCTTTTAATTTGAAAATACATACTTTTTGACACGTGCAATATATTCTGAATTTAATTTGCCATATATGGATTAAAATGGATAGAAAGAGTTGTATTTTTCCACCATGAAGAATGAAGGCTGTGTTAAACTGCTGGAAGTGTTGATGAACATGAATCCTTAGTATTAGGTGCAAGTGTAATTTATAACTTATTCACAAGTTTTCAATAAAAGATTGTTGCTGGAGACATTACCAACTCTGTTATGCTACAGTTCTCTTCTTTTTGGAAAATTGATCATTCTGCATCTTGACAAAAATGTAGATGCACTTCATGCTGTAAGGCTGTGCCTTCTTCATAATCATCTTTATTTTTCTGAATGCCTTACATCACAGAATATGCTGAGCTGGAAGAGATCCACAAGGATCATCAAGTCCAACTCTCAGCTCTGCACAGGATAGCCCCAAGAGTCACACCATGTGCCTGACAGTACCATCCAAATGCTTCTTGAATTCTGTCAGGCTTGGTGCTGTGACCACTGCCCTGGGGAGCCTGTTCCAGCCACTGGATGAAGAACCTTTTTCTAATATCCAACATAAACTTCCCCTGATGCAACTTCAGGCCATTCCCTTGCTTTCTGTCAGTGGTCACCACAGAGAAGGGATCAGTGCCTGCCCCTCCTCTTCCTCTCATGATGAAGTTGTAGACTGCAATGAGTTCTCCCCTCAGTCTCCTCTTCTCCAGGCTGAACAGACTCAGCTGCTCCTCATACAGCTTCCCCTCAAGGCATTTCAACATCTTTATTGCTCTCCTTTGGAAACTCTCTAATAGCTTAATATCTTTTTTATATTGCGGAGGACTAAGCTACAACAAAAGCAAGTTGCTTTTTTTTCTTGGGTGAGAGCACTTATTCCTAGTTCACAGGTTTGAATTAATTTCATGTTAACTGTAGAATCATTTTCTATGCCAAATGATATTTTTTCAGACAGAGGTGCACACGTGTGTCTCTGTATGCCCACAGATGACCACCAACGTTCTTGTAAAACGTAGTTGATTGCTCAGAGGAGTCCGGGTGAGTTAAACAAGCCTTCAAAAGTATGTGGTTGGATTATGTCCTGGCATATCTCATAGGCTTAAATCTTCATAAGAACAGGGCAAGTGTAATGGATTCTGTAACAAGATTGCATTTTTTCATCCTTTGACTCACTGGACCTTTGAATTACAAAATAGACTTGTGGTGTTATCTGCTGCCTGTTCTGAGCTTCCTGTACTTGTCTAATTCCCTGTCTAGGAGAGATATGAACAAGATATTAAGCACTTCTAACATGTACCAGCCTTTGCAAAAAAAATGTTTCTTTTTTTATATTCTTATACAAATTATAAACCTAAGATGCCGAAGAATATAATAATTTGTATAAAGGACATATGCAGAAATAACTAGTTCATAATCTGAAAAGAAATGAACTTAAAGAGTTTGATGAGAGGTTTTGGGGGTTTGGTTTATTGTTTACATTTTTTAAGTTAAAATTTAATTTTAATTTAGTTTTAAAAAAAATCCTCCTTTCCTTTCTAAGTAGCAAGATGCTGTGGAAGGTATTTATATCTCATAATGTGTCTATTTTCCCCCAGCCATTTAATTACCTAATGTTAAAAACTGAACAAATTAAGAAGTCCTTGATGTGTATGAGACGTTTTTCTGCTTCAGCTATGCTTAAAAATCTCATAGTATACCCCAAGTATGCTACTGTTCTGTGTGATGCTGTGCAACCTAGTTATTTACAAACAAGCAGGAAAACTGCATGAGGGATAGGCTATAACTTAAGATGACTTCCGTATCCTTTTATTCACTGCGTTTACTGACTCGTGAGCATGGCTTAATGCAGAAGAGTAACTGTTAAAACTGTTTTGCTTTTATCCCTTGAAAATATTTCCATGAAGGAAACCAGATGGGAACGACAGGATAATAATTCTGATTTAGATTGAGTAGTTGATCTTTCTTTGATTTTACATTTTGAATGAAAAGCAGAAATCTCATTCTTTAGAGTATTTTCTTACTCTTGGGATATGGTGAGGGGAGCAAAAAAACCTAACTCAACCAACGAACCACCCATCTTTCATGTAAATTCTCATGGCTTTGGTGTGTTTAGCAGAACTGTACTTCAAGTTAATATTAATCTGGATTGTCTTTATAGATGAAATAGCACTGAGAGGGGAACACAACTTTCGGCCCTTAGAGAAAGACTGGATAACAAACTGCATTTAAATAACTGCCATGCATTGTTTCTTCTAGTAAATACATTTTTCTTCTTAATTTGGGGGATATTTTGAACAGCTTTACACTTTCTGTGATTCTTTGGTTCTCTAAAGCATTTATTTTCTCTTAATGAATACAGAAGCAGTAGAGTTGAGCATGATGTTTCCATCATCTTGCTTTCAGATCAGGTGCAGTAGCAGTCCCCCTACCATGAGGTTCCAGGTGCAGCCAGAGTGTATAATGCTGTTATTCCAAATTCTATTGCTGCTTCTTCAGGTTTTCTTATTCTACTCAATATCTGGATTCATGAGCTTATTTGTTCAGTAGTGTCTTTTTTTTTTTGATAGGGAAACTACGGTAATTGTTGGGGGTAACATATTTACTCCAGGGACCTTCTGCTTCTTAACTCAATATCTAGAGGTGAGGATGTTGACTCAGCAGAGGAGGGAGGGAAAAGAACAAAAAAACTGCCTACAGTGGTGTTTGGCTTGTGATATGCAGAACTCTCTTCTGTCAGGGGATTCTGGCTCTGGGTGTATTTCCGCTATGTCTTTGAACTACCAGAGGTGGGAGGAAGACTGTTTCGTGGAAAAGCTGAAGTGGAGAGAATAATGTTTTTGATACTTGAAGTTGCTCATCATTTAATGCAGAAGGGATCACCTGAAGAGCAATTGACTCCAAATCAACTCCCATTTGGCAGTAGTCCTTGTCTAATTAAAGCAGATTCACAGATATGTGATCTATCTGCCAGAGACTGAATAATGCTTTCTAATATGTCAGGAAAAGCTAAAGCAAAGCAGTAAAAGGTCAAACAGCATTTCAGATGTGTTACAGAATGATTTGGAGGGTGGGCAGGGAAGACAGGACTGTCTTTCATGCTGCTTCACACAAGTATCACTGCTAGTGTTCCTAGTCCAGCATTTTCAGGAAAAGGAAATAGGGGCTCTGATGCTCAGAAATAGAATGATCAGATGTTTCACACTTGGTCTCTCTCCCTATACGATGCTTAAGAACAGGTTCTTACCTTGTTCTGCTTCAGGGGGAGACCATTCATCTTAATACCACAGTTTCTGAGGGGTTTTGTGCATTGGTTGTATGAGCAATGACGCAATCTGCCAAGGTTCTGCAGCACCTCCTCTCATAGCACATGTAGATTGTGTGCAGGACAAAACAAATACATAAACTTTTCAAGCCTGAACAGCGTAACATTAGTACATCCTACTATGTTGACTGCCACTGAAATGTAACCTTTTCTTAGTGACAGTATTTCTCTTAATACGAAGATGGCTCAACAAGTATGAGAATGAAAGTTTTCTTTTTTTTTTTTACCCTCCTACCTTTACTCTTAAAAGTAAGAACTTCTCTGCTGTTTTGAGATTGTTGTTTTTTTGCTTTTTCTCCCCTGTGTATCTGTATCCTGATAGCCTGATAAAAGGATAATTAGATAATCTGATAAAAGAGTAATTAGAAATTTAAATTAACTGTCTGTTCACATGATGTGCAAAGAAATGCTAAATTAATCTCTTGTAATCTTGTGTCGGACAAAAGCAATTTGATGATACTACTGAATGCCACATAAATAAATAGACAACAACTTTTGAGTTCAGTCCTTTATCCCCTAATGCAGATCTCTCTAAAGTTAGAGTGATAAAGACTTTGGTATTGGTAGCTGCTTCATTAGCATGAGGTAAGTAATCAAACAACAGAGCAGACTTTAGGAATTTATGAATGATTAGGCTGAAAGTCCAGAAGTGACTAGTAAGATTTTTCCATTTGACTTTCTGTGTAACCAAGAAATTTAACTTCCTCGTAGTCTCTGTGCTATAAATTAATAAGTTGCTTGAATTTTAACATATTACACTTCTACTTCATACAAAGTGTTCAAACAGTGGTATTTTTTGGGACCCTAGTATAGAATAGGTCATGCACTGTCCCACCAACCAACTTCATCTTTTGCTGGGTTGGAATTCTTTCTACACTGGCTTTCTCCAGCTTGTTTGTAGCTATAACTCAGTTATTCCATTCCTTGAAAGAAAACAGTCTGGAAAATATTCCTTAAAAGCTAAATGTGTTCACCACCTATTGCTTTTGTCTGCCTGTTTTTCCAGCATGTCAGAAGTGGGCAGTGCCTGCTTTTAATCGTGTTTTTATTAGTATTTATTTTCTGGAGGAATTATTTTTTGGCCTCATTCATCAGACAGTTCATAATATTATATATCCAAGTCTTTCTGAAACTGGCAAATAAAAGCTTTGTACTCTGCCTCTGCTGATTCCAGAGATATGACCTCACAGTGGTTCCTTGAAGAATATTATTTCACTGTACCATGCTTATCAGAGTTGCTGTTCTGCAAAGTTGATGCTCATCCACACTTCAGTCTTTTGATAAGCTACCATATTCACAGTGGTGTCTTTAATCAGTGACTTAAAGTTTACTGTAACTACTTGATGATTCACAATTAGTTCTTGAAAACCATCTCTTATCTGATTCCCAATTCATTTAGACTCTGTTGTATCAATCATTTGTAGAATAACATCAGGCATACATGTGCTGCTTATTTATAATATCAAATGTCCTATATTGACATAAGCCTTCAACTTAATCAACTGTGTTTGGTATCAATATCCCTCAAATATTTACTTTTAATTAGGCAAATAACTTATTACTGATTCATTGACTTTAGATAGCAGACACCAGTCCTGTGCTTGGAACATGATTTTTCTCAAGCTGTGTGTAATTTAAAAAATGGGATATCATACCTGAAAAAAACTTTATTTTCCAAAGTCCTTCGGTTATGTCATGGCATAACAGTAAATGTGATTGACATTCTTTATGCTGTTATCTGTGGTGATTTGCAGAACATGCCTGGATCTTTGCTGTAAGGAGTTCTCCTATAAATATTAAGAAAAGAACTGTTTAGATCACATTGTGAAGAAAGAGGGCCAGAATCTCTGTTTAAAGAGTTAACTTGTGTTGACACACAGGGCAGTATTTTCTGTTACTGTTTTAATGTAAAGAATGTAACCTGACATTTCTGGGTGAATGTTTTTATTAAAGAATGAGGCTGCTTAATCATGTCTTGATCTAGCATGGTGTAGAAGATCATGGTACTGTCGTGATTTCTTGCAAAAAATTTTTTTTTATTAACTTGAAATACTTCAGAAACAGCAGTATTTTACTTGGTCCTTTTCATCCCTGTGTAGTCTGGTTTTAGGGTAGTTGAAACTGTCCACTTCTCTCTCCTTTTCTTAAAAAAGAAACAAGCCGCTTATTTAAATTGATAGTTTCAACAAGCTGGAAATGCTTTATCAAAATCAAATATTAGGCCAGTTGAATATTTACTGCTACTACAGTCCAGCACAGGAGAAAAAAAAGAGTATCTTATGATGTTGGGGGTTTTTTTTGGTTTTATGTTTTTACTGGCTGTGATCCAAAAGTGTCTTCTGTACTGTGTTAGATCTTACAGGCGGTGGATTGGACCTTTTATGAACTCTGGCTTTCAAATCAGCTGACTCTTGTTACTTTTTGCCTTCTTTGTTTATGGCTGGAAAGTTACTTATCATTCAGGTTTTGAAACAATCTTAACCATGAAAGAGTCCAACTCAAAATGTAAAACTCTTAAATCCAAACACTTAATAAATTAAGACTTATTTGGGTCACCTGTTTGGTGGCTTTTTATTTTTGTATAGCAGTTAGGAAGGATAACATCTGTTACAAAAATTGCTTATTTTCAGAATTGTTATATATGTTACATGTTGGAAATCAGCTCTTATTCTAACCTTTTACTAACATAAAGGAAGAATTCTTACCTTCGTAGTCCTCTTCTTTATTAATAGGTATTTGACTGAAGAATTAAGTCTCTGTGAATGCATTGCGGTATTCTTGTTCTTGAACTCATCTTAAATGTGCACTAACAATTATCCCAATTTATAAAATACTGGACTGAGTCTGTCATCCCATCATAAACAGTATGTTTTTTTTATTCTGAGGTGTATACATTTTTTTTCAGTCTGTCAGATGGCTTGGAAAATCTTTCTTGACCCCCATCTGAGGTTGACAGTGTATTTAACATTTCAAAGGATAGCCTTCCTCTCTGGGTGTTCTGATAAATGCTCTAACTGGAACCAGGTCTTCTAGTATTTTAATTAACTCTCCACACAGGGATCCTTCCTGTGGAGAAAATATGCATTTTCCTTTAAAAGCATTTCCAAAATAGATTGCAAGCATAAACTGTTGTGCTGATTTAAAAGTAAACCGGCGGGAGAAATGAACCCAACTCAAGAGAGATTACAGGTCAGAGTTACAATTTACTAAAAAGGTTACAATAAATACAATGATACAGAGTAAACTGGTCTAACCCCCAAAGACAGCACCCTGGGACAAGACCAGAAGAGTTGTTCCTTAGCCCCTGTGCTGAGGACCACGTGGACCCCCGCGGTGCAAAGTAAAAGGAAGGGAAACCTGTTGGTCTGGATGATGGTCATAGTTCTGTTGCAGTAATGATCGCAGTCCTGTCGACAGTGGCAGTTGCAGTCCTGCTGAAATTCTGGTCCTCCTTTCAATCCAACGAGTGGTACCAGAAGTCCCAAAACCTGAAGTTTATATATGCTCAAGTTCAGGTGGGAATGCCCAGTACCTGCCCCAGGGCAGGGAGTTTCGCAATGGGTGATTCAACTCTGTGAGTCATGGGATATTTTTGGAATCTTTGATGGTCTAGGTCATTGCAGCCACCTATTATGCCAGTCCAAGGTGGCCCATTAGCAAAGATGCACCCTCAGGCTGGGTATGAAGGTGTTAATGCCTTTCTGGGGGGGGAGTTATCACAGCTGAGTCATTGGTGTGGAAACAAAAGAATGCTCTAGTGCCTCCAGGGTTTTTTTAACACCTGTCTTGTAGCCTGAGGTGTCAGGTGTGCCCTGGGCAGCTGCTGCAAACAATCTGTTTATTAACAGTCCATCAGAAATGACATAGAGGGTGTAGAATACACAGTTTTGGTTATACCCACATAGTAATAAACTGGTTCCAGCCCCTGTAACTAGGACAACTGTGGAGGAGAAAAAATAACTTTTAAGTGTAGGAGCAGTTGTGTTACTGAATTTGCTGTAGTATATAAAGGTCTGAAGTTCTAACTCGGTGTAATGTGCAAGTACGTAAAAGACATGCTTTCACTGACAGCATAGTAAGTCTTGCTGTGACTGCAGGAATCTCAAATGTGAACTTAATTCTGCAGTGTCATCATTCTGGAATTTACTGCTCAAGTTGGAAGAGGGAGCTGAGGACCAGAGGAATGGCAGAAAATTATCTTCTTGAATGTCTGATTTTTCAGCTTGATTATGGTACAAGTCATCAAAAGTGCTTAAAAAGTTCTGAGTGATTTTGTCTTCTACCAGCTTCACTTGGAGTCAGATGGTCAGCATCAACAAAGACTTACATGCAGAAGTGTTGTGTTGCATAGTCCGAATATATCAGTTCCTTCAAGAACAATATACTTTTTTTTGTTTTAGTCATGTTTGTACCTGGTTCAGTCCTTGGATATGCATTTAAATGATGGTAATAATTCATTTGTTTATTTTATTTGAGTTAACTTTATATTTTTAAGGGCACTTTTATTCTGAGCCTTAAAACTGAAAATGCAGTTTCTTTCATGAAGCCCATGAAATGAAGTGTGCAACCCCTGACTCAACAGCAGGATGCTGAAAAAATTAAGGTAGATTCAAAGCAGCAGGCTACTTAAAATATTGACAAACACTTACTTGTTTGTTTTCTTAATTTTCACTTCTGATCATAATTGTCCACTGGTATTCATCATGGAAAACTTTAGGCTGAGAGGTTAAAACATAATAAAGTCAGCTAAATAGTGTCATACAATGAAAGTCATTAGGAAGACTCAACAATAACAATCAGTAGTGTATGATTGTTCCAACTATAGTCAAACTGTCAAATACATATGCAAAAGTTAGGCAATTCCAGCATGAAGGGTATCTGTCCAAACTTTAGGACATATGCTTTATTGCTTTATTTCAACATGTGTTATGTTGTATTTGATTAAATGACTGTCTGTGCTTCCTTTCTCCATTCCTCATAAGTCTATGCCTACCTTACAGTATATACAGTATAGAATAAATAAGAGCAAATGAATGACATGTTGACTGCATGTCATCCTTTCTTTTTCTTTTTTTGTTGTGGAATAATTCTTGCATTGTATACAGAAGTCTTTAGTGTCTTGTATGGATTTTTCCAAGGTGTGAACCACTGATATGGTTCCTCTTTTTCAGATGGAAAATCTAAGTAGAAGTGGATCATGCTCAAATATACATATCATCTGATTTTCAATTATTAGTTTCAATTATTAGTTTAGATGTCTACAGGCTGGCCTACTTCTAAAATTCTTTTAGAGAGCTGTTACAATAAGCTACTACCTTTGGTGTCCAAATTATTATGTTAATAGTTATTAGAATTTCTGAAAACTTCTTCTCAAATTAAATAATATTGAGACTGGGGAAACATAACCATAAAGCTGCAGCTGTATGGCCTCCTCTGATGGCTATGCATCCAAGATGTGAAAACTCAGCTGTGAAGAAACTGAACTTTCTGGTACTAGTTTTATATCCCAGTGCCAGCCTAATGATCTAGGCCTCTTAGGTACTGGTCAGACAGGTTCCCCATTTTCACAGCACAAGAATGTCTTCAAGTTTTAAAAGTATACTGTTCCTGGCTTTCTTGTATGTGACATCCATTTCTAGTCCAGTGAAAAATGGTGACTTGTAGCAGCTGTTGATATCCCTTTGTCTCACTTCAGATAAGCATGAGATGCAGTATAGTGGAAGGTGTCTTGGCAGCAGCATGCCATGTTGGGATAACTGCCTCATGTTGTAAAAATTATCAGACTACATTGCTGCTGCAGATTTTGAGAACTGAAAAGTCTCCATCTGACCAACTTTGGGAGCAAGAGGATAAATGAAGAGTAATGAGAGGCCCTTACTGCACCAAGCAAAGGTCTCTGA
This sequence comes from Pseudopipra pipra, assembly GCF_036250125.1. Taxonomy (NCBI): domain Eukaryota; kingdom Metazoa; phylum Chordata; class Aves; order Passeriformes; family Pipridae; genus Pseudopipra; species Pseudopipra pipra. The sequence goes on from NC_087549.1 coordinate 53,421,728, forward strand.
CAGATGGACAGTCATGTTCCTGTGAGAGAAAATTTTTTTGTCCCTGCTCCTTGCTGCTAATGCATGACAAGAGTGCATGGGCAAAAAGGAAGAAACAGCTTGTTCTTGCAGTTAGTAGTCTGATTTACCCCAAGCTGAAGCAGACTACTAGTTAGTGAATTGGACGTTACTGGGATTTTCTTGTATGGTCAAGCTCCCCCATAATACTTACTGCTTTGATTTACCACCTCTGGTGATAGAACTGTTCATGTAGTGGTACAATTTTTAGTGTAGAGTTTCTGTATAATTATTAGGTTTCACTTTTTTCCTTAAAAAATGTGTGATTGTAAAAAACGCATGACTTCAGAAATATTTCTGTGAGCAGTATAAGTAATTGAACGCGTCATCAGTGGGCTTGATAACAGTGTAGACTGGAAATCCTGCATTCTTTTATTGGAACAAACTGGGGTCCAAATCTCATTCAAAACAAGATTCATTTTTATCTTATTATTTTAGATCCCACATCTATTCTGTTGCTCAGTGCTTGTCTTCTATCTGTGGTACTATGCCAGAACTAATGAATCCTGTGGGATCTTATTTAAGCTGAGGTCAGTGTTGGATAAACCATGTCAGCAACTCAGAAATAACTGAATCACACACTGTTGTAACTTCTGGGTATTGCTGGTTGCTCTAAAAAAGCCAGAGGAATTATGAATAAAGTCCAATGACTTGTCTACAAATATGGAATAAATTTAGGCAGAATTTGAGTAATTATCTAAGCAGGTGTGTAGCCAGAAAGAAGCTAGGACATGAACTGCAACTAGAGTGTAAGACCTGCATCACAAAACTTAAGGTGCCAAAAGACTTCTGTAGTAGCACTCAAAAAGCTTTTTCCACCTGTATTACCAATTACCTGCTAGGTCAGATATGAAGAACGGTGCTGCTGGATATAAAGTCACTTGTCTATGTGACCTGCTGTGCAGTCAGATGTGCAGTGAAGCAAACTTCTCTGTGGCAAAAAAAAGACATATGGTTCCCATTTCTTAAAGAAAACTGTAACAGCCTCTTTGCTGTGTCAAATGTCTTTCTTTACATCAGTTTCACCAGTTTGTAGGTACCATTGTATCATCTCTATTTGCTCTTTTTACTCACCATTTGCTTTGCACTGAATGAAGCTAGATTCTGTAGCTAAACTGCCATGCCTTATCCCACAGCATAATTAAAATGCTATCTTTGCAATTTGGTGAATTGAAGGTAAACTTGAAAAGAAAACTTGTGTTAATTTTATTATAAAGGCAGCATGGAATTTTATTTTTTAAACGTGGGGTGTGCGTGGTGGTTAATTTCAGGATCAGCTCATAAAATACCATATTCTTATGAAACTTGTGAACAACACAGAGGCTGGTCTGGCATTTTCATAATGATAACCATTGTTTTTATTTCACATTGAAGTAATTTCTCAGCTTCCTGATGGTTCTTTAATAAAGAGTTGCAACCTTCACGTGGATTAGTGGATGTTCTTTATCAGTTTCCCCATCTTGCCTATGAATGGGAATACGCCGAAGTCAGCTTCTGTTTAGGGTTGTTTATTTTTCAGGCCCATGTATTTTCAGTTGTCTTCTGCCAGATGTAAGTTACAATTTCTGCAAGACATTTTCCCTGCTAACAGTAGGGAGTAGTTCCTTTTGGAAGGCCAAATGAAAAAGAGCACTTTGATGGAGTGAGGTGCACTGGATTGGCACTCAGGCATCGCACCATGTTACAGTAGATGCAGATGATATGCTGTGGTTTTCCCCCAGAAAAGCAGATGCAATATTGATAGATCCCAGAATGTGAAGGCATATGTCTAGAGCCTTATATTTGGTGGTATTTCACTATGTAATACTCACATATTGACTGTTAACTCCTTTAAATGATTCTTGAGCTATTCTGTGACAATATATGAGGAAGATTGCTTCTTCTATCAACAGCTCAAGGCACAGATAAACCTATTGCCACCAACACAGTAATTGCAAAGACCACTGTGAATAGTCTCTGTGAAGATGTATTCTGCAGGTTGCATTCAGGATTTGTAGTTCAACAGTGATAACTGGTCAACTGTAGCCATGGAAACCACAACTCTGAAGATATTTGCCAAAGTTTATTACAGCTTGTTATTTACTTTTCTTCAGTTTCCCACTCCCACCATGCACCCCTCCAGTTTATACCACGTTTGGGATGAAATGCATACACTTCTCTATTGATTGTGAAATTATATTAGATGTTTGGCTAGCAAATAACAGCCATGCAATTCACTTATTTCCTTCCTGTCTCACAGTTTCTCCAAATTGCCCATTTTTCAGCAACCCCTTTTAAGGAGAATCTCTGCTTAAAGATAAATACTGAAAACATTGAGAGCTTTAAAGTTGGTTCATGTACCCTTCATGTTTTCTGCAGCTGCTGTTTCTGAAGCCATATGAAGCCACTGTCCTTGACTTAGTGGAAATCGTTGGAGTGGTGGCAGTATCAAATGATATTCAGATTTATAACTGCCTTACTCCATTTTTTGTAAAGCAGTAAGTCTAACCAACTTTGTCTTCTTAGACAAGATTGGTGTTGATTCAAGGTGTACCCGATTCCTCCTTTGCAAGCTGTTCACCTTTATGCCATGAGCCTTCCTCTGATTTTTGGGTTGCTGAATGCATCAGACATATAGGTGAGATCAGCTTTACTCATCTAGAAAATTAGTTTATCAAGCAAACAGACCCTTTTACTGACTGGTGCCTGAGCTTCCCCTCTGATATCCTGATTTGGTCCTCATACCATCACAAACAATGGAATTCGCTGAAGGAATTATCCATGCTTTAGAGATGGAGAGATTCCCATCCACAAAACTGTATGTTGCAATAAATCTCTTAGCCAGGATGTGGTAGATGTGATGCTAAAATCACATTACTTTTCAAGACACGTGGCTTTGTATGTGCAATGCCTTATACCTCTCATTGTCCTGGCGGAAAAGGAGGAAGCATAGAGGTTAGGTAGTTTCTGATGTGACCGGTCTGTGGGTTCAGTGGATTTTTCTCCTGTTAATTGTTCATCAAACTGTGAAACAATCTTGTCAGTTTGCAAAGGCTACACTCTTTTGGGTGTGGAGCTCACCTAAGCGGTTTTGTTATGCAGAAATTATTATCTTGGGAAGAAATGAAGCTTCACACTGGCTTCCTTAGCCATTCAAAGGCCACACAAAACACTGTGTGTTCACTTTCTCCTCTACTTGTCACCTCTCTTAGTCATTGTTTCTCCCTGTCTGCACATCTGCTTTGCTTTGCTTTGTGCTTTGAGGAGAGCTTGAGTACAAGTGTTCCTATAGGTTTCTCCTCTTTGAGATATACTATTGTGCATTTACAGTACTGGTGTGCATATTAAGTGCATACATCATTAATAATGAATAAATAATAAACTTGCAGTCTTCAGTGTGATAGGGGATGTTCCTAACTTCATGAAATCTCCCTAGAGAGTTTTCTTTGAACATTGTTTTTACCTTAAATTTTGACACAGAAATAACTCGAACTGAAAAAGGGATGTCAAGTTTTGAGAGAAAAAGTAAAGCTGAGAAACTTTTCCATTTTTTGAGGCAAAAGGGGCAGCATATTATAACTGATATTCAAATACAGATATTTAAGGGGATGTCATGTTTCCCTAAAGATGTTGGAAAAGCAGTGGTCTACCTTGGTATTGTTATGAGTGAATGAATATTGTCATTACACGTTTTTTCTCTTCAGGGGACAATACATCCTTGACTACTACAGTTTTGTGTATATATCAACTTACCAGCACTGTAAATGGTGTTCTGCTACCAAAAGTCTGTCCACTCTGATAATCCATAAAATTACCAGTGCATTGATGTTCTGATTTAAAAAAATAAGATGTGGTTGTCCTGTTACATTTTGAGAAAATGAAATAATTGATTACTTGAGACTTTTTTTGTTGTTGTAAATTTGTGAATAGATTTGTTTATCAAAACAGCATGCATGGCATTTAATGGTGTGGTGTTAATGAAGTAGTGCTACTGTCACTAGGTATACTGGACTCTTTACCAAAATTTTTATGGTTGTGTGGACTAGTAAGAAGATTAGAAGGGGGCCTTTTTTTTTCAATAAGACTTGGATGCGTAAATACTGTGTAAATGTGGCAGGAGGGATGAGAGTAGTGTGGAATCTCAGCAGAGGACATCTTTGCTGGTTTGGAGAGTTTCCCTGCTTGACTTGTCACTGACTTCTCCTTACTGTCACCTTTTCAAGGCTTCCAGATGGGACAAGGAGCAATAGTCTGGAAGGGGGTAACAAACCCCAAAGTGGGACCGACCACAGAAGGGTTTGCAATTGAATGGTACTCTTCATCAGGTGTTCTTGAGGAATTCCTGTATTCTTTGCATTTAGTCTTTGATCCTCGTGGTGGCAGCACACACCAAGAGAAAGGGAGCCAGCCTATTGCAGCTGACCTGAGTTTTTTACACTTAAAAAGAATGTACTCGTACTTAACATTTTTAGCTTTTGTTTCCAGTGGGGCAGCTCAAAAACAGAAGTTCAGAGCTTCATCATCTGCGACATGAACTGCTGAGAGCCATTTAGTTGGGAGAAATATTTCCTCTCCTCCTCTCCAACCTCACACCAGCAGGTAAAGGTTGCATTCATGAAGGTCCTCAGCTATTGAGAAAACTTACGTGGCAGGGTTAGAGTTTCAGTTGTCTAAAATGTTATCCAAAGACTATTGTAGTTGTTGAATGGAGAGATTTTTTGTTAACCACAGCACGGGTGCCAGGACTCTGTTGTTACAGTCACTGCACTGCAGTGCCATCAGGTTTCCTAAATTTACATACAAAGTCAGGATCTGAAGTACACCAGTTGGAAGCAGGAACGCAGTAGCAGCCTGAATGAGCGATAGAGGTGTAACTGTTGTCAAATTCATAGGTCAGGCATCCAGTAAAACTTATCAACACAAGGCAAAGAAAGAAATACTGGATGTTAGTAATAAGGTACTGGCAACCCAATAACTGAAAAGAGCAATCACTAATACATTGAAAAGTTGGCTGCAGATTTAATACTGTGCTAATTAAAACAGGTAGGTGGAACTACCTTTTGGTATCTGAAACAGCCTTTTCCAAAGTAGCATCACTTGGCTCGATCATAGGCAGTCAAATTTCTTGCATTAGTCTTATTTCTTTATCTGTGAGTGAACAGTTATTTCAGGGTAATAGTGTTGGTTTGTAAGCCAGCACAGACATGAGTTCACTTCATGTTATCTACCTGACCTCAGAATCACACATCAGTTTCTTGAGATCTGACCAAAGTTGCCAGTTATTTGCTCTGTCTTCTGTGTTTCGTTGGAATACTGTGAAGCTCTCATCATATATCAAACTGCAGCCAATAGTGTTGAAGTTCAGAAAATACTAAGAAGAAGGAAATAACATAGGAAAGGAAACAGCAGTTTATATGGAAAATGGGTAAATGTAGACTGTACACACTTTTTGCAGGTATCTGAGCTTAATTTGTTTCAAACTAGTTCAGGTGTCACTCACTCAAGTAAAAATGAAAATACGCTCTGTCTGCACTGTATTCCAGTTAGAAGAGTCAAGAAGTGGGAGATGGATAAGAAATATTTATATGAGGTTATTTCCTGTATTTTAGAAGTGAGGTAAAAGGCCAATTTATTGTCTCTACCTTCCTGAGCTGCTTAGGATAGAATGCATTTAAAAAGCAATAAAAATTGAAAGGATAAACCACTGTGCCTCTAGACATCTGCTTCTTTATCTTTGAGTCTTTATTTTAGTTGTTTGAAATCTTTTTTCAAATAAATTTGAGAGCTCAAGATGGAAATTTCTGCAGAACTAGTTATAGGACCAGGATAAACTGTTACTGTATGAGAATCAAGAGTAGGATTTTTCACTTCTCATTCCATAAAGAGCTTTAAAATACTACTAGGAAAAAACAAGTATCTTTTTCATATTTTCATATTGGTCCTACGAGGACCATCAAGTGCAACTCAACTAAAACAGGAGCATACTTTCTAATATGAGATAACTTGTGTATGAGTTCAAGTTGATGCATCCTGAAGAGGACGGGCTGATGTGTGCAGCTTTTCATTTACAGTCATGGAAGTTTAAGATGTCAGCCAGCAATTCTCCAGAAAATCACAGTGTTAGATCTTAAAACTACAGTGTTATTCAACAACTGGCAGATCTCCTTGCTTTTTTTATAATACTTATTTTGCTTTCTTGCTACTGTCTTGTTCAAGGTAATTTTTTAAGCTCAATAGCTCTGTTTTATGTTGTTAAATGTGGTAGATTTATGAACTTCCATTCCTCAAATCACTACTCGTGTTGTAAGTGTTAATGATGGGATTGCCCTTTCATGTAAATATAAATAAATACAGTTGACTGACCTTCACTGCTGAAAAAACACTATTTGATGCAGTGTGGTTATGGAACAGAGGTCAAATAAAGTACTCTTTCTTTCTTGGTCACTGAGATGGATATTCTTTTCCTTTGTTCGTCCTGTTAATTACACAGAGTAAAACAAGTTTGTGGAAAGAGAACTTACATTAGACCAATCAGTATAATTGGAAGTGGGCAAACTGGTGTGTACATAAAGTTTTGTGTTTTATGGTCAGAGCATATGTATTGCAAAAGCTGAACCACCTTTAAAGAATGCAAGAGTGTGGATGGTTTTTTCTGTGTGATCAGATAAGGAGGAATTATTTGATATTGGGATTTTTTTTTATTGTTGTTTGTGCATATTGTTTGTTTTGCTTTTTTTTTTTCCTGAGAGTTTTGGAAAAGTACGGTTCTACCTGCAGGGCAGCCTAGGTGTGTATTCAAGAACACATCTGGTAATAGAAAATGCCCTGAGCAAGGACTGTGTGACATTAAGTGTCCTAGACCGAAAATTCAGTGGGAAAATTACAAGATGTAGGAATTCAGAAAAGTAAGTATTTCTTGAATTTTGGGAGAATTGACTTCTCTGTAAAGCAGGTTGGTACATATACTGAAATGGGTTACTTGCTGTGTAGAAGAGGCTGTTGCTGTGTAGTTGGGAGGGAAGGGAATGCTTGTGGATTCATTAAAGCTAGGCCAGCAGTCTGTGCATTTATCAAATAGTGGTGGTTTTAATGTGTGTTTGATGTTGCGTGAAAAATTGAAAATTGCAGAAAATAAGATGTAATTGTTGCAGTCACTTATAGGTACTTGTGTCTATACAGTCTTTGGAAATTGTATGGTTTCTGCAGATGGGCCACGGCACTTCAACCTTTTATATGAAATTACATACTTAGTTGACTACCTTACATCAAAATGTGACTTTATAGCCCTTTGATACTTTTATTTTAAGACTGTGCAACATACGAAACTGCTAATTGTTGAACGACACTGATTCGCAGTATTTGTAGCACGGATCATATAAGAAACAATTCCCAAGTACAGTAGGTGTGTGCTACACAAAGAGTAGTTGCTTAAGGAACAGGCTGGTTGCTTCATCTGTTACATATTTTGCATTTAAAACTTTGTGGTTTCCAAACCACAATGTTTCAGTGGTATTGGCAACGTTCAAAGACTAATATTGCTTATGGATGGAGTCAAAAAGATTTCTGTACAAAATATTGGCAGCTGAGATTGGCAAGATTTACTTTCCAGACTTAGTAAGCAAATCCATATTAATTGGCACATGATGTTATGTCTTCCTTGGTTTACAGAGTATGTTACCAAAGTGTTAAGGGCAAATGTAATGGTTCCCTACTTTGTTACTATATGGTAACAAAGTATACAATAAAGTGAATATAGACTCTTTTTAATTTATAGAGTCTCCCTGTGTCCAAGAATAAATTTTTGAACATATTATCCTTTCCTGTATTGTGTTGCACGGAGAGAGAACCTGTTGAACCTCCCCTCTGCTGTTCAGCTATTGAGAGTTTTGTGGAATAAAGATCTAAACTACATCCTCATGCCACGTGTCTGTCTCTAAGTAGAAAATGCTTATATATAGCATTTGACAGCACTTACCTAAAGATCTCTATCACTTTCTTAGGCTATTCCTTTGGAGAGGATGAGTTTATGAGTAAGTAAACAAAGGCTTTGGGTCTATTTTGAAATCTCTTTATAAACATATGGTCTTCTGTGTCTTTAAGATTCTTTGAGGCATAAGTCAGGACTTAAGTGTAAGAAATGAAAATGTTTTTGTTGGGTAGGAGTGATTCAGAGTGGAGTAGTTTTTTGCCTATAGTAAATTGTTACAAAATATATATATGCATATACAAAATTCTGTTTGTATATGCATAAAAGATATATATATGTAAGCATATTGGATATAGTAAACTAATTTCTGTTTAAAAACGTAATGAAAATCCGTAAGAGGCCGTGTAACTGCATCATTTCTGAAGGACAAAAAAAAAATTCAGACTAACATTAAGAAATCTGTTTTAGGTTATCTGTGTCACAGTCACTGAGCTCATGTCCTTTCCCCTTCCTTTTTGTTAATCATTCCCTCATGAGCTCCAGTCATCCATTTGGTACCAGGAGGGATCGGTCAATTCTCCCTGAGTTAAAATGCTGGATCTATAAACTGCAACTCTTAACATGTCTGTCTTGCGTCCAGATTTTTGAGACTGTGTTCCCTGTAGAAGAAAGAGGATTCTTAATCCCTGACTGAAGAGTCTATCTAAGGCACAGCGTTGTCTGCTACAAAGAAAAAAAAAATCATGGAGAATGTCTTTTTAAAACTGTAAACATACCTACCAGTCTGCTTGTCTCTTTTCTAGATTGGAGAGGTCAAAACAGCTATCTTTTGCAGCCCTCTTCTTCCATATTAGTCTGTTGGGTTTTTTTACAATCAACATGTATCATCTTGCTTTCTTTTTTTTTTTTTTTATTTTATTTCAGTTTTCCTGCAGAGGGACTTCTCAACTCCAGACTGTGCTTTCTAATCTTTTTTGGAAGAATGCCTTTTCCAAATCCACACGGCACATTGCTGAAGGTAGAGCAGAGATTTACGGAACTCTGCAGCTTCCTTGGCACTTGTTTACCCGTGTTTGAATATTTCTGTTTAGTAAGCCATTTTGGTAGTCTTGTGAACAGACTACAGCATTAGAGCATAAGCGGCTGTAAGCTAGATCAGTAGAATCAGCTATACAGGATGATTTGAGTAATCCATTTAAATTTACAGAAGCTTTACCTTTTAGGGGATTATATGCAGTGTTCCTAAAAATATTGTGTTTTGGTGTTTTTCAGTGATGACAGTACTGAAGCAGTCAGTCTGGTTGTATTTCTCATTAATGTTGAGTCATATATTTTAATAATAGCTGTTTGTTTAGAATTTCCTAGGGTTTTTACTTTCTAAAGAAAACATGGATAGGCAAATTAATTTTTACTTTGATTATGGGGCTATCGACCTCAGATAAATTTTTTAGTTAAACTGTATATGTTACGAGAGTGCTGTATTTTTCTTATGTAATCATGAAGTTGCTGTTAGTGCTTGTTACAAAAAGGTATTTTTAAAGAGTTGATGTCTCTAGAACGTACATTCAAATAAATACACAAAAAACACTGCAGGTGCAGTTTAGCAAAATGTGAAACTCTGTGAAGAAATGGTACCATTTTAATTTTTCTAGGTAAATTTTTCACAAAATGCCTCCTTTTTTTCCCTTTTTTTCTGACACCTCCACTCTCTTCCCCTCTCCCCAATATTATAACACATGCATTTCAACTTTTTTTGGATCCTTATAATTTGTGAACACTTGCACTATTCACACTTCCCACACTTGTCAATCTTTAGTAAAAACGCCTTCATAAGGTAGATATTATACAATTTGAAACATAAAATCCCCTTTACAATTATTTGTTATAGCTGTCTTCATCTTCATTGGGATAGGAGCGGTGAAATATTTCCCACTTACTGATTTCTCATGGTAGGGCTCTAGCAGTAACAAAATCCCTAAGACCAGATTTAGCAAGGGTGCCTGGGACTGGGGGAGGTGGGGAAGATGTTCAAGGAGCACCTGGGGTTGTATGAGACAGCAGTGTTTCTTTGGTTGGTTGATGGGGTGCTGCTTTTTTTGGTCTTGGAAAGACCTGGAATTCACAGATAAATTCACGGATAAAATGATGGTAGAGGAGACAGTGAACTGAGAGCAACATAGGTAATATTAAAACCAGAAAAAGCTAGTCTTGCCTTTTTCCCAGGATATTGCTTTGTTCCTATTTCTTCACGTAATGAGAAGGAGGTGAACTGTGTCCGGAAAAGTCTCTTCTGCCTAAAAATGGTTGTTTAAAAATCCTGGTTGGCAACCCGTGAATTCACTGTAGTTAATGGAAAACATCTTCCCTGGTGTTGATAAAGTGAGCTCGTTTTTCTGCTACAGCCTGAGCTTTTTCTTGTGCTCGCTAGAAATGTGACACTCATTCTAATGACGTGACTAAGTGAACTAATCTCTTTAATCAACTAGTCAGATGAAATCCTGCCTACTTAGGACCTTTGGGAGAATAGTATGTGCTGAAGCCTGTTTGTGAACGTGCAAAAAGATGTGGTTTATAATGCTTTTCTTCGTTAAAATCCATGCCAGTGAATGCAGGCGGTGTTACCCAACTTCTGCCTCCTGTCATATGCAGCTGAGCAGCGTGTGTTTTAAGTAACAAGGGTAGTGCTGTTACCAGCACTGTGGGAATTCAGACTGTGGATCAGTTTTCCCTTCCAGACTTTAATGACAGTTAAATGCACTTTCCTGAAATCTTAGTGGTGTCTTATCATATCTGCAGGGTGTTCTTTTTTTTCTTTTGTGTGTGTGTGTGTGTGTGTGTACACTCCCTTCTTTTAAATACACTCTCATACCATTTTATTTCACTTTCTCCACTATCACAGCCCACCTCAGGTGGGTTTCCAGAACCAGATTGCATTTGTATCTCTAAGATCTTCTGGCATTCATTGCTGCGAGAGAACTGGTGTGATGATTCTTAGGGAGCTTAAAGGCAGTCTTGAAGGGGAAGTAGGTCTATTATAAGAATAGCTTAAATGTTGCAAGAAGATCCTGAAATCATTTTATGTTCTGGAGCACTCAGCACCAGTGATGCAAAACTGAAGGCTTAAGGATTGCAACAGTCTTGGTGGGAATAGTATGTACGAGTAGGTTTAAGAAGATTTATAAAAGGTCATGGGAGACCCGAGACAGCCCATCAAACGGCAGTGACTAAGGACTGCTGAGAACCCCCCTGTGAAACTACTGCCTTAGACAGCTTTTCTTAACTGCTATACGTTCTACCCCAAGTTCCCTGAGAGAATTCAAGATGGGCAACAAAGTAATTCCCATGCTTTGGGAATTAATAACTCTTGACTGCATGTAAGTGCCTGGAGGTGCAGAGAGAACAACCAAAAATGGCAGTAAGTCATCTGTATCAGGATTTCGTAACTGGTTTTTTTTGTGAGGTGCCTCACTGTCAGGAGGGCTGGGCATCAAAACTGCCTTTAAAGAAAGACACTAGCCTGTGCTAAGCCATGTGCTAGCTAGAAAACTAGCTTGCGTTGTGGTACGTGACATATGCCATGATTTGAGAATACTGGTCTGTGATTAAGCTGTAATGTTTTACTGAAACAAGGACTTTCTGGCCATTCAAGAATATTTCAGTTCTGCCACAAGTTAGTATTGTAACTTTTAATGAATGTGAAACTGGGGTGGAATCCTTCCATGAATTACATGAGAAAGCTACTATTGGTACTGTTACTGTATTCAAGTTTTGAAAATAGGTCTAGGAGTTGTGTTCAGTTAGCAGCATGATAGTAAATTTTCTGTTTATGAAGGACACTTGTCTCGTACCACTCTTTCATCATATTCTGCAAAATTGGCTGAAAATCTCTTATGGAAATAGTATGAAAATTAATATTATTAAAGCTAGGGTTTGCTTTTTCGGGAAATAGTGTGGGTTTGCAAGGCCCTGCATAAATACATAATACATCTAGTGCTATGGTTTTGTCAGTTTTTAAACGTATGGTATTGCTCTATGGTCAGTGGGCTCTATGGGCTGACTCAGCTTGTTCCCACATTCTTGTTCATGGCTAACATTCCTTTTCAATAGGAAATAAAATTATCTTTTATATACAGTTCTACTGTGAGAGGTTCGTCTTTGTAGTCTTACACAGAAAAGCAATAATTATAAAGACTGAATAATTTCAAACTTTATGGTCCTATTTTCCAAAAGAGAAGTTGCTAATAGTCCTCTGATTTAATAGATGGGGTTAATGTGTATTTTTTTATGGGACAGATTTATTTTCATCAGAGCCAAAGTTCTTTCTTGCTTAGACTGTGAATTCCATAAGGGAATAGTAAGGAGTTAAGAAGGAAACATGATGAAATGTTGGTCTTTGCATCCAAAAGAGGATTTGAGTCATGAACTCCTGACCTTGTGATCCTCAATTACTTATCCCGGGTGAGGGAAATCTGTTCTACTTTAATGTTTTTATTAATGTGACTTGGAATGAATGCAAGCATTCTTTTCTCTTAGAATGTGTCTAAAGAAAATAACTCCAGATTAAAAAATACTAGATCCTTTAATTTTTAATCTAAGGGATTTTTTTGCACAGTCAGTTTCTAACAAAAAGAAAAGTTCTTAGAGAGGATTGGTTGTTGTTTTACAGGGTATGAGGAACCTTGACGGTGGTATGCTGAGAGCTGGTGGCCAAGCATATTAGAATGTAACCTAATAAATAATATTTGTAAGTCACTGTTATGTCCTTGCTTTTCCTTAGAGTGCCATGAAGGCTCAGTGCAAGGGTTTTAGCCAGTGGTTGCACTAACCCATCTTCTGCGGTTATAGCAAACCATCCAAACACACCACCAATTTTTAACAGATTTCCTACAAACAGTGGGTTTTGTCTTTGTTTCTAATGTATCTTCTCTTTTACCACAAAACAGGGAAAAATCAGACTCATGTTTTATGTTCTTAAATGTCTTTCTGCTAACCATTTTTGAACACGAGAGCTGTTTCCAGGTACTGTGCCATGTTTGCCTTTATTATTTGAAACGGGAAATTTCTGTGAAGGGGTGAAGTGTAGGAAAAGCAGTGCAGATATGTTTATGCAGCTGCAAATTAGTCCCCACTTTAGAGAACTCATTTGTAGGTCTCAGGGTTCAGAGCTTTTTTAGTAAAATGTGAACTCACATGAGGATGGAAGAAGGCAAATGGAAATGAGTGCTAGAGCAATACGCTTTAGTATCACTGAAAGCTAACTCCTGACCTAGCAAAGCACCCAATTTTTAAATCTTGTTTTTCAAATGATTAATAATGCTGTTGTAAAAGCCAAAGATAATTTTTAGTGTGCTGTAGCTCAAGGTCTGCTTTAAGTTAAGGTTACTTAACTTGTCATTCTGAATGCTTGTGTTATGCTTCATAAAATGTTTTAGAATTCACTAAGCATCACGTGCATTCACTTTACAGAGCTGTGGAAATCTCTGCAGGAAAACAAGTGAAGAGAGAAAAGGAAATGAAATTGTCAGATCCTGGGATCTGACCTGATGTGACCAATTGGTAGCTCCATCGATCAGGTTGCAGATAGCGTTTGCAAGGCATACTGTTGGATTTTTGCTGTGGACTGGGAATCTCATGATTTTGTGTCTAAGATAACAAAGAACTCTTGTGTTTGGATTCTTTGTTTCATAATATTAATGCAGTAGATTTGCATGTATTTTAGCAAATATCACTGGTCTGAAAGCTATTTTTGTCAAATGCTGGAAATGTGTTTTAACAATTCCCAAAGATTGCTTTAGAAGTTTATATAGGCTGTCATAACTCACATGTCAGTTAACAACTTAACATCCTTGAAGTCTTTCTTTAATCATTTTTACATGAAAAACTTAACTTTCATGAACAGAAATAAGTAGAATTGTTCTCATCTGAAAAGTCAAATGAACATAAGCATGAGAAACAACTCCCTAAGAGGCAGCACATCTCTAGTAGAAGAGTGACAGTATGCTGCTGTGAATACTTAGGGCACTGATAAGCTCTTCTTAACTCATTTTCACATTCATAAATTGAACTTAATGACATTTTCTCACTTTTTTTAAAGCGAAAACAAAGTGTTAGGTCATTCATAATCATTAATATTGTGAGCACAAAACTTAAAATACACAAAGACTGTTCTTCATGTGTTCCTGGTTGATGTCTGTGAGGGCACTTGTTTCATGCATTGGTATAAACAGCCTATGGTGGCAGGCCTGTTAGTGAACCCACTCACAGCTGCCCTTTGAATAGTAAGCTCCTTACAAGCTCTCTATATTGCTCTGATTCTGGCATCTGTTCCTCAGGCATTGTCTTTTGTGGGGGATCTTTGGCATGAGCCAGAGCTGACTTAGGATGAACTCTTCTCTGACTTTGCCCAGCACTGTTTGCACAGATTTCAGAGGTGAAAGGTGATGAACATGTATAGTAATCCTTGTTACCCAGTGAGGAAAGGTGTTACATGACCTTCATGACTGGAAGGCTGGGATATGGTGCTATGAACTCTTGAAACAATGCTTTGAAGGCTGAATTGTAGTTCTGAGACTTCTTGGAGCACTCACCACCACCATGTATGTGTATTTCACAGATACGGATGACCTGACGTGCATAACATGTAATTGAGAGGACATTTTAGTAGCATAGGCACCTGGAAACTGTGTCTCATAGCCCTTAAAAAAATTACATTCTCTAATTATCAATTTTTTGTTGTTTATCTGGGGAATGGATTGTGTTTGGGGGGGGGGAGGGGTTGAGGCAGAATATATTTATCTAGGGCTCCTAAAGCTTTTCATGCTTTCTGGTATATACTTTGAATTTTATCTTACATTTTACGTGTTGAGCACATGATACTTGTGTATTAATGGCATGGCTGCCAAGTCCAGCGTGTGGGAAATAAAAAAATTTAAAAATTGTGAGATGAATGCTTGATTTAAACTACTTGCCTAAATTCACAGTGAAATCCTATGAAATTAAAAGAGAGAATGTTTTTCATGTTCTGTTTTGTTTTGAAGAAATGTTCGACTGCTTTAATGACTATTGCAGTTCATGAACTCATTTGCTACAGCTTTGCAAGAGAAGAGTCAAGAGTCGTAGAAACAAGTATACCTTACAGCATAACACTTGTTCATTCCCAGAGGAAGTGGGTTTTGTGCTCAGCACGAGGAAGGAAACCCGCTGGGAAAACCAGGGCATTGTCATTTAATTGAACATTGCATCATAAAACAGATCCATGAGGGAGGGTGGTATAGAGGGAATTGGAGTCGCAAAGGTATCCTTAGTTTAGAAGAGTCTGCATCTTACTAGTTCTTGCGTTTGTTTTAAAATAAGATTCTGACACATCCTAGATTATTTTACATCAGCTTCACATGAGCCATCAGAAAGGTTCTTGATCTCTTGTGCATCCTATGCACGCTTAAACATCTAAAGGCCAGGTGGGTGGGGCTATGAACAACCTGGTCTAGCCTCATGGCTGGGGCTTGGAACTAGGTGATCTATAAGGTCCCTTCCAACCCAAATGATTCTACGATTCTATTATTCTAAATTGATGTTAGAGGTGGAACGTTATCTTCCCTGTAGCACTTGAACCTGCAGAGAAAATACTTTGCATTAGCTGCAGAGGAGTGCCAAGCTGCGGGAATCTGACCATTTGCTAAGGTAGATGGCAATGTGGACAGGCACTTCCACATGATTCCTCCATTTTCACATCTTCCTCTGCTCCTTACCAATTTAACCATGTTTCAGTCTTATTTCTCTCCCATTCTGATCTAAAGCACAGTCATGTCAGTGTGACCGAAAAGCCTTCTGTTTCCACTCCCCTGACCTCCTCCACCATTGTGGTGTCTGTGATTGCCACAAATTAATTCAGTCTCACAGGACCTCTCTGAGTGGATGTAAAGTGCTTATCAAGATACTGGTCGGTCTCAGGTCCACAGTTTGTCAGATTCATTTCCACTCACTTTTTCGTTAGTCTCAATCTTCTTCCAGAAATAGTTTGTCTTTTTCTTTGGCCAAGTTCTCAGGTAGCAGACATCACTCCTTAGCTGATCTGTCCTCCACAGTTACCAGTTCTAGGTTCTCTCTACCCTCTTCAACTAGTCCGCAGTCCCAGTAACTTCTCTTAGCAGACCCTGCTCCTGTTCTGCATTTTAACAATGCCACTTATAACTCCACAATGCTTGAACCTTGCACGGGAGACATGGGGAGCATATCTTTGTTCTAGACTTTCCTGGTGGCAAATCAAGGGCAACTGCAGTTTTGGGAATACAGAATTTCTTGTGGGCTGAAGCATTCCATCTAGGGAAAGCAGGCATGTACCAAGCAGGTGCAACATTCTTCTCCTCCTTGACTCCACTTCAAAAAGAAAAGGCCTGGAAAATTGACTAATTCTGGCAGATTTTCACATGGATAGCAGATGGGTCCCATTATCTTAAAGTTTACATTGCCCTGCAGACTTTCAAGTCTTGACTCAAAGCATATGGATGCTGAGACTTGATTATATGGTGTTTGTGAGCTTTTTTTTTTGATTTTGAGAAGATGTCATCAGAATATATTAAACCAGCCAAAGTAATATATTTTCCTCTTTGTTCATAGAAATTACTTCTTTTGGCAAAATTTTCCAAAAAGTCCATCTGATGTGACTCTCAGCACAGAACATTTCTGCACAGCAACTAACATTTGTGAAGTCACAAGCAGTTGAAAGCAGGGTCTTACAATGGAAATTGTCAGAGAATCTTATTAATAGGCAAGCTTGGAAGCACTGCTGCTGATCCATCTGGAGACTTCCTTAATTTGAGACGTCCAGGTGTTTTCTACCCCAAAAACTGGATGTTACTCTAAACCAATATTACTCCATAGCACAGTTATTCTGTGTAAGGAGAAAGGTATAAGAAGCCATTACACTACAGCTACTGCACCTTTGAGTCCAAATGTGAAACTGATGTCTCTCTATCCCTCGGAATTCGAGGCCTCAAATAACTTAATCCAAGTTCACACTATTAACTAACTCAGAAAAGGAGTTTGGATTTACTATAGTTTCAGTGTTAATTATGAACTGGTGAGAAAGCTGCAGTGTCAGTAAGGAATATCCCCTTTCCTCTGCAGTGCACAAATGCCATCTTACAATTGACTATAAAAGGAAGAGTCTTGTGGAAGTGTTGCCAGTCCTTTTCTTGTTGTGGAAGTCTTCAGTTTTGTAAACATAAACTTCCTCCTCTGAACTAAGCTTTCTGTAATCCATTAAAAAATAATTGTTTAAACCACTGTTTAATCCTCTTCAGTTTTGGGCAAGTATACCTTTCTTTAGTTTATCACACCGATATACTTTGTATCTAAGAGTCATCGGATGTACATAATGTTGATTTTTTAATTTATTTTTTCACAAAGGCACAACTACAATTGTTTAAGTTTTTTAATCACATGTGAACACATGACTGGAACAAGAAATACTTTTTTATAAAACATAGGTGGGTAGTCATTGATGATAGTCCCTGAACTTCACAGTTACATTGCTTATGTAGCAGTATCTGATGTCATGTATTTGCCTATTTATATTTTTTTTAAAGCCTCAGCATTGGTAAGGTCTTATTGACAGACTAAGGACTGTAAAAAGTTTAGGAGCTACTTTTAAATGTCTGCTATTAGGCAGTTCACTGAAATTTTCAAATTGTTTTTTGTAGTTTGGTAATGGATTTGTTTCATGCAGTACTGTTAGGAAGTCTGGCTTAAAAAGGAGACACTGTATTTGGGTTGAGGTGTCAGCTGTAACTTCTCAATGATGCTGACAGCCTGCATATCCTCCTTAGTCTAGGAACCACAGCCTAAGCTGTTTTAAGCCAGGACACAACTTCCTGTCTGCAGGGAAATTCAGTCTTGGAAAATTTCAGGTGTTTGTCAGTATTTAAAATAATCATCATAATAAACTTGAACCTGAGCTTACATCTGTCAAAACAAAAGAGAGATCAGGTTTGTTGTTGGAGCAATGCAGATTAGGCTTATGATGATGGGCTCTCTTGATTAACTGTTGAAAAGTTCCATTTTGTTGACATATTCCATACACTATTATGAAATTCAGAGTATGCTCTGCAAAGGTATTTGATTTGCCATGGTTGGACTTTGGAGTAAAATAAGGTGTACATTAAAATGATAAAAATACAGGGTTAGAGAAGACCTTTCAGGTGGACCTCCCTGATAAAAGGTATATTTAAGCTCTACCTGACAGACATGTATCCAACTTGGTCTTGACAATTTTCCAGTGTTAAAGATTTTTTGATGTCCTGAATTAACCTGTTGCAGTGCTTATTTGATTCTTGTAAGTAAGCCTTTTCCTGGTATCAAGCTGAACTCTCTCTTGCTACAAATTAAGGTAAATATTTCCTGTTTTCTCTGACTGAACTGATCAGTATCTTCTTTGTAGTAGTCTCCTGCATCTTAAAAAGTATTTTGTATTTGTTTCAGGTTAATCTCTTTTATGTTAAACACCATTCTTTTGGTCTTTCTTCACAGGTGAGGTTCTTTATACATCCTACAGTTTTTGGATGCTGTACTCCAGCATTGATTTGAGAAAATCCCATCCATTCATGTTAGTAATTCCTGTAAAGTGTATTAAAGAATTAGGGCCTCTACCTAATACTGGAGAATCCATATTTAACAATCAGGATTAAAACTTTGTAGTAACAGGTGGGATAGTGACCAATGAATAACACAACCACTTCAGTATTGCCTAGATCATCTAAATGTTTTGTAAACCTGTTGACCTTTTGACATTATGACTGTTAATTTTTGACTGTCAAGTTAGAGAAATTTTAAGTGGTCTGCTCAAAGTAAATGCAGAATAGAAACTGAAAGCTTCTTATCCACCTGAACAGTGTTGACTGGAACAGCAGTCTAGTTCGCAGTGAGCTTGGATTACTTTATGTTATCAAGCTCACACAAAACACTTTATGATGGATTAAGAAATTCCTATGAGGAAAAAACTCATATCTATGATATGGATCCTTATCTGTGTTGACATATCCAATGAGTTTTGAAAGGCAGCAGGACTGTTCATTTGTTTATTTTATAGTCTTTATATTCATCTGACATTAATTCAGTTTCAGTATTCCTGACTGTGGAATTTGTCTTTTAAGGAAGTATTCATGACTACACAGAAGATCTGGTTAGAGACAAAATATAAATGTCTAATATGCTGCTGTTTGTGGTTTATTGCCTTACTCTAGGTACCCAGCTTGTGTGTGCTGCTTGCAAGTTCATTAACACATTTCCTGCTGTTGCAGGAACCTCAGTCACTGGCGATGCCCTTGACCTTGCTGTTCTTCCTGGAACAATTTAGAGTTAGGACCTTTGCTCTATTCTGACACATTCACATAGATCAGCGTGTCATGTTTATGGCCTGTGGAGCAGAGCAAGCACTACCAGCGTACTCTGGACTCTATTGCACTAATTGCCTATTGAATGATTGTCTGTGATTGCATGAGCTTGTAACTTTGTTCATGCCTTGCAATTCTCTGCTCCTTGAGACACCATGAGATTCTGTCTAACCTTCCATCTTGAATTGTCCCTGTAGGTGATTTTATCTGGATTTTTGTTTTCTTTTAGAGCTGTGTCTTTTTTTTTTTTTTTTCCCTCGGGGCACTTCTTTCTTTGCCCACTTTGTGTCTATGTCTTGAAAATTCTCTTATTTAGAACATCTTTGATATACCACTAGTTCATTCTAGTGCAAAGGAAAAAAACCAAAAAAACAAAACAAAACAGAAACACAAAAAAACTCCAAGCTAATAGGAATCTTAAACTTTCAATGTTTCTTTCATGTTCTAATTGAAATGGAAATAGTCCACCATATTTAAACACAAGCAAGATTTAAGTTGTTTTCTTTAACTGAGCAGCGACTTCCTTTATGGATGGATTTGTTTCACAAAACAACATTCAGGAGCCTAACCGTAGCTGCTGCTTGAAACTGCTTAGGAACTTGGCATTCTTCCCTTCTTACTCATATTCCTTGAAAACCTTTTTCTCTCCAACTGATAATGCAGAGTGGTGAAATGTCATTCAGAGGACTGAAGTCTAGAGTATACTTTAGGTAGCAACTTAGATCATAAAAATGTGGCATTGTCCTTCTATAGTAGGGCCAGATCTTGAGATTCCAAGTCTCAGAAATGGTCAGGTGTATGTGTTGTAGCTTTAGGCATTTTATGCAGAAGACTGTGCATACCTGTCCTAGGACCTTTTGCTTTCAGCCATGTATTAATAGACTTTATTTACACAGCACACTTTTAGAAAGCATATATTCTAAGTTAATGTGGAAGGGCTTATTGAGTTTCAGAAAAAGCCCCCAGAAGTCATTAAACCATGGGACCACACATATGTAGTGCTCTAATTTTACCCACTGTGAAACAATAAATGCATGTTCTTACTGCAAATGGATCAGTGATGCCCTTGCATAATGCTAATACATTGTCCAGAAGTATAATCTTATTTGAATTTTTGTGGGTTTTTTCTCTTTCCTGCAATGTCATCCACATTCAAAATAAATACTGATTCTAAGTTTAAAAATAACATTAGTATTTGGATTCCTGGATGTAGTATGAACTGTACTTCCTAGTAAGATGTAACGTATGGATCTGTTCAAGATACTGTAGCACTGCAACTTTAGACTGAAGCAATTAAAAAGTAAACTCAAACCCAGAATAGGCTATTCTTAGTTATACCTTTGAAATTTATTTCAGTTCAGACTGTGTTTACAATATTAATTTCCGTCATGAAGGGGCGGCAGACTTTGAAAGGCTTCTGTCCTTGCTGGCTGTAATTCATTTGGAAGATCATGTGGCTTTAGAAGAGATTTTGTTTTGTTTGCTTTTAATTTGAGGGAAAACACTAAACATGTTTTTGTCTATTTTTAAAAGAACCTATAATTATGTCAAAAATAGCACAATGAAGAAATATCGAGTATGTATAATAGGGTTTTAATGTATTTAGCGTATGGTAAAAAGGGAACCTGGAAAGATTTGTGCAAGGACATACTAAATTAGTACAGAAACATGTTTAACTCCTTAAAATGGATAACACTAGAAGTCCTTTCTAGTTATTTTACAAACCACAATGAGTAACTTGGTGAAAAATATATTTTGCTTGAACAAAACTCTGAAGTGAAATAAGTATGCCAGAACTCTAGGGAATGAGTTCCTCAGCAAGCCTAGTAACAATAGGCTTCTAAGTAATCGTGTAACTTACCTGTTACTACAACCCCTTAAAATTAAAATCCATCCATAGAGTTAAAAACATTGGAAGAATCAAAGCACTTATGGCAAAATGTGCAACTATAATGTTTGGATTATTAGAAAACAGCTTTTCTGTCCCTTAAAGTTACTTTTCAATGGAACAAAGTCATTCTAAGAAGGAATTAAAATTGGGAATCAGTTTAAGTCTTTCACAGTTTTCATTTTGAAATACAGGACTATCATGATACTAAATACTCAAAATCTAAGAAACTACTACTCAAAACTAGGAATAAAGAGAATAATAAATATTGAATAATAAACTACATTAGAGTGGAAAAACTTAGTTCTAGTTTCTAAGAACTTTGTGAGGTCAAATGAGGTTAAGGCCTTTTAAGATGAATTATTAATAGGCAAGGCAGTCTCCATAACTATTTTGTCACAGCATCACAATCTAACAAACTTGAATGAGTTCTTTTAGTATCGAAAATAGACTTCAAAATGTACTCATGTCAAGTTGTGCAGGTATTTGATATTAAAAAAAAAAAGATAGTAAATGTGTAGAAAAGGAAGAACTGTAATATTCAATGCAGTGAATTTTTTACTGAAGAACACCTGTGGGCAGAGAATTGAACCAGTACTTCAGCAAGATGAGAAAAAGAAATTAGTAAAATATTGCATAGATATCTATCTCCAGAAAAACTACGGTAAATTTATTAAATTAACAGAACTAGTTTTACATCATTAGTGATAAAATCATAAACTAAAGGTATTCTGATGCCTAATTTTAGTGTGTTACAATATGATATAACTATCTTGACCAACAACAGCTTCTATAGAGCAGCTGAAGCAGATGCCTCAAAGCAGTAAATGTTTCAGCAATATAAGTTTAATTTTCCTGTGTCACACTTTCCTCTTCTGCATTACCTCAGGAGAAATTTCACTCTTTCCTGCCAAGAGAAGGAACACAGGAGAATCACCATATACACTGGGTTTCAGAATAGTCCTGCCAAATGGTCTGAATTTAGGAGCTTTCCTCAGACAAGCTGTGTATCTAATTTAATTTCCTGTTACTATTATACATAGCTGTGTGGTCATTTCTCTTATAGGGTGTTCTCTAACCTGTTTCAGGCAATGTAGTGTCTGTGCAACACAAGCAGAATCACCCTCAATACTGTTGAGGGTGCATCCTGCACAGCATCACCAGCCAGTCAAGGGAGATGATTGACCCCCTGTGCTCTGTGCTGGAGTGGCCTCACCTTGAGTACCGTGTGCAGTTTTGGGCACCACAGTATGAGAAGGATAGGGAACTGTAGGAGAGCATCCCAAAGAGGGCCATGGAGGTGGTGAAGGGTCTAGAGGGGAGGTCATACAAAGAGTGGCTGAGGTCACCTGGTCTCTTCAGCCTGGAGGAGATTGAAGGGAGACCTCATGAGGGGAAAAGAAGGGGCAAACACTGATCTCTTCTCTGTAGTGGCCAGTGACAGAACCTAAGGGAATGGCCTAAAGCTGTGTCAGAAGAAGTTTAGGCTGGGTATGACGAAAAGGTTCTTCACCCAGAGGGTGGTTGGGCACTGGAACAGGCTTCCCAGGAAAGTGGTCACAGCCTGACATAGTTCAAGAAGCATTTGGAAATGCTCTCAGGCACATGGTATGATTCTTGGGGCCGTCTTATGCAGGGCCAGGAGCTAGACTCAATGAGCCTTGTGGATCCCTTCCAACTCAGGATATTTTATGATTCTATGACTGTTGGCTCCAAAAAGAAAGTGCTCTTAAACAAATTCTCTCAGTTCTGCCTATGCATGAAACATTTTCGTGTTGGGATTTTCTTTCTCATCTGTGTTTTCCCATCATAGATGTTTTAAACAGATGGCTTTAGTTTTATGAAATGTGTGGCAGTACCTTCCATTAAACTCTGTGAACTAATAATTGTGTGCTTATATTTGGTAAATTGTTTGCTGTGCTACTTTTACCTGTATGAGGCATTATGTTTCCTTTTTTGAGGAAGTTTTGCTCGCATCTGAAGCCTAAGATGACTTTTTGCATTATTATCATTGACATGCACTTTTTTTCCCCTAGATTTCACTTAGTGAGTCTTTATGAATCTCAGTTGTTTGTGTCGGTGCCTACAAGTTTCAAATAAGGATTGGAACTGGGTTGTAACTTGCATTATAGGAGTGTGCATAACAAAATTCATGGCAGTACCTGGTTTTATACGTAGCTGCCATAGCAGAATCCTTTAAATGTCCCCTTCCTCTTTTTTTCTTTTGTTAATATGTGTTGGGAGAGGTTGTTTATTCATTTAGGCAGAGGGTTGAAATCTGTATGGGCTGACCTGAAAAAAAATAGTGTTAGGAACTGAAGTGTAAACTTAACTTTATGTTTTCTAAACTTATTTTATTAAAAATAAAACATATTAAAATATATTAAAAATATATTGTTATAGTATGGAATGGATTTGCACGTCTTTCTTAGATGTTTACTAAGTATGGCTTATAATAATGCACTTTGTGTAACTTTCCTACAAAACAAAAATTATGTTTATGAATGAGAAAAGTATCCCATCTTCAAACATGCTCCAACTTTTTCAAATACCTAAGAATAGATTTTGGCAGCTGCTGACCCTCTGAGGGGATCAAAATCACTTCAGGGACAGCGTGAAGCCCTGTTTGCTGTAGCAGACACTTCATCTGTCCTCTCTGTGTGTTTTGGGCCTGGATGGTCAGAGAGCAATTGCTTTTTTTTGCAATTGAAGGCTTTGCTGTGTAGTTATGTTAATATGCCTGGTATTGTAGCCTTTAACTCTCCCGCATGTAGAAACTAGGTCTTTGGGCTAAAGGATGGATATGGAATTTCCAGACCAAGTTTGCTTAGCTGTTGCTGTCAGCAGCAACAACGATGCATTCATGCCTGACTCTGACAACGTTTTCAGGGGTAAAGCAGGCTCTTGAGTTTCTCTTGAGGATTTCCAAACTTTTTGAAGCTTGTTCAAGCTATGATACAGTACCTCTAATCAGGCTGCCATAAACTGAAAAATCCCAGGCATTTCTGTGCATGGGTGTAAATAAGCTCTACGGTACAGCTGCAGTAAGACCAGCAGAGGAGGAAGAGCCACATGCATTTATTTCTGTCCAGGAAATCCCAGATAAGAATGGTAGCCTAGCATACTCATGCAATCTTTCTCTTCCAAAGTAGAAACCATCTCCCTGATCCCAAGTGCCCATGTTAGAATCCTAAGCCTTATGCTTTCCCACCTCTGGCTCCTCCAAATTTGAACCCCAGTTCGTGCTCTGTCATACAAGCCAATCTAACCCTATGCTCTCTCCCTTCCCACTGCAGGTCTTGCACTGTCCAAAGCAAAGCACAATCCTGCACTCTTCCTTCCCTTTCCCACTCCCATCTAATGTGTGCAAACAAGGTCCCTATCACAATTCCTGCACTCACCTGTGGCACAGCCCCATGCCCTTAGCCCTTGGTGCAGCCCCCAACCCCCTGACCTACAGCACTGCCTATACGATGTGACAGCTTCCTTCTGTCTGTCGAGGCAGAAGTGTGGATCCCAGGCAGGCTGGTTTGGCCTGGCCAGGTGGCTGCAGGCAGCTTCGGATTTCGGGCAGCTTCTCAGAGCAGGAAGTTTTGGTTGGAGGAAGGCTGGCCAAATAATGATCCTTATCTCGCTGCTCCTGTACAAGGCTGAGCCCAGGAGGCATTGCACTGGCTCAGTGCCCTTGCTGCAGACATGGGATGGGTAATGCAGTGCAGGGCACCCACAAAGAGCCCTCTCAGGCACGGGGTTAATGAGATCCTAAAATCACATGGTGGTAAATTTGAGTATTTGGCACTAGCTGGGACATGACTACATTAAGCTGACATTATTTCACCTGCTAAATTGTTTAAATTGTGGAGAACTGTTTATTTCTCTTTTTCATTGTAGAAAGTGGGGACAGAATGGTGGATTTGCTTTATGAGCTCCATTACCTTTTTTTATTCTTGCAATTTTTGTTTACCTGTGTTTTACAACAAATATTTCGCAAATATGTATCACAAGACGTCACTGTGCCACCATGTCTTGCTTACCATGTAGCTCAGCCTGAAGTGATCCATGACATGATTCCTGTTCAAGAAAACAGACTTAAAAAAAAAAAAAAATGGAAAATGGACATTTGAAATACACCATGAAAGCAGGTGCCACGCATTTACCTGGAATGAGATCATTTTTGGCAAGTAGGGACACCCTCAGCAAGTTGATTTCTTTAGTCACAGTTTGAAGACTGGCTCGTCTGCTCTAATCGTGACAAGAAGCAAACTTTGTTTCTTCATCTTTAAAATAAATTAAAAATGTAAGAGCTCTCAAATGTTTTCTGCTTATAGAATCTAATTGAATTCAGCACATAGTAGAATAAAATTTTTACATGGTAAAATTGTTCTTAGTGCACTTTGTAGTATGCTGCTTTCTCAGAGAAGTGATGAGTAGTATTTTTTGCCTTGTCTCCCACCACTACCTGATATTTTCTTTTCACATCCCTCAAATAACACTCAGGCCTCCTTAAATTTTCCAGTTCATTAGCTTCAAATGAAGAGAAGACAGTGAATGAATTTTCTGAAGATAGTCTTACAATGGAGATACACACCTTAATTGAAATATTTGAAAAAACAAACTGTCCTCATGGTAGAAATCCATGAGAAAGGGGTTTTGTGAAGGCTGTAATATTAGAGACATATTTAATATAATTTCTTAAATGAGAAAAACATTTTTTCACTAAAGAAAATTCTTCTCAAAAGTGCTTTAAAGCTCCAAGGGCCTTAGATCAAATACTCACTCATTTGAGTCTGAAAACAGACCTAAAATAGAATTCAAACTCCATATTTAAATTAAAAAATGCTAAATTGAGTAACTTCTTTTTATAGAAAATATGATACCTAGAGCTTAGGTTAAACTTTGCAGTGAAAGCTGCCCTTACCTTACCGTGGTCTAACCATGTTAATATATTAAGCCAAACCTAAAAATATTGAAAAGAGAAGGTAGTTTGGCACACTTTGTGCTTTACGTGACTTGTTATATTTATTAACTATATATATAGTTTCTAAATAAGTAGAAAAATGCGGAAAGCAAAGCTTAAGCAGACCTAAATTCCTCGGGGATGTGATTCCAAGGAGAAAAAGATACTCTTCAAATCTCTCTCCATAAAAGTAAATATTCATTAAATATGCAGAAATGAGGCATAGTTTACCCATATGTCTACTCTCTCAAGTTTCGTGAGACTCTTTGAGCCTGGATTTTCCGTGTTGGCGCATAAGCTAGCCAAACTGATGTTCTTGTCTGTTTAGGCTTGGTTTCTCCTTGCCTGGGAAATCCAGGAGTTATTAGCTATTACTACTAAAATGATATATGATTTTAGGCGGTATCAAATGTGTGACTGTCTCCCTGCTGCACTGCCTAAGGGACCCAAAGCACAGGCAGGACTCAGAACCTGCTGCTGCGGAGGTTGCCAGATGTTTGTCGTTTGCCAAATTTTAAACAATTACAAAATTTCCACCATATCTTCAGAGCACAGCTTCCTTCCCTGCCCCCTCAGCCAACTTTCCCTCCCTTCCCCCTCCCCTTCCCTTGGCTTTGCTCATAACTGTGAGCGCTTGCTGTTCCTGCAGATCACAGGCAGTGGTTTCTGCTGACTACAAACATTTATTTACGTTAAGGCATTTTGCAATGTTAGATCTAGAAATGCAAGGCAGTGAAGGGTGGGTTTTTTAAAGAATGTAACTAAAGCCTTTGAGAGAGGGAGAAATAATTTGAACCTTGAATATGAGTGAAATGTATGTGTAACAACTGATTATAAAGTTTGTAGTTTTCAATAATGAATTGACATATATTTCAAATCCTGGTCATGTCAGTCTCCTTGCAAGACCTGAGTTAGGTTCAGCTGTGCTTTTCTCAGGAATTTGTAAAACTATTTCAGATCGCTGTGATTCTGGTGATATACAACACAAAAGAAGTGGAGATCAAAAGAAATAAGTCACACTGTATAAGATGCATGACCTTACATAAGATTTTAAATGCATTAACATTTTTTCATGAATGAAATTATTTAGGATTTAATTAGAGCTAATATCCAGGAAAGAGGGAAGAGGCTTCTAGTTACAGAGCCAGGAGGTGGTTGTATAGTACAAGAATTAATTATTGCTAATTTTGTTAGCAACTTTACAGTGTTTTAATTATAGACCAAGTGTTTAGATGCTATCTCTAAATTCAGAACCAACCAAACAGGTATTCAGACAGGGTATTTTTATCTAAGCATTACTGTTTCTCAAAGCAGACATCCATCCAATGACAAGCTTACAAAGGGATCTAGAGACATGGATAGATCCCAGTTCACCAAAACAGTGTTCAAATATTTGAAATAAGAGAAGATATTTTCGTCTATCCACAGTCCCTCTTTTGCCCACCTGTTTGTATTATATGACTAGGAACTAACTTTGTAGCCTTTTCCTTGCTGCTGTCCTTGTATTGTATGGATGCACTTCCACACAGCTTCTGTGAAGGTGAAGCAGGACTCAGAGAAAACAATCTTTAACTTTGCCCTGAATCACACTGAAAGCAGCTGGCTTGCTCACTGAAAGGAGTTAGATGACCTACGGAAAAGTTGATACACCAATCTTCAATTACAGTCTTAGATCTTCCTGTCCACACAAAGGACCAAAATAAGATTGTTTTGGCATCCTTTTTGTTTTTATAATCCTTATTTGTTGCTGCTTTGTTTAGCAGAGTCCGTAGTTATTATCAGAGTATAGTTCTTGTAATTTAATAGTCATCTCTGATGACCAAAGTCTGTTTTGTCTGGGACAAGAAATTAAACATTTCCTAAGAAAAGTGAAAGAGTATGCACAAATTGCAAGTTAATGAACTGGATCAAATTTTTAGGTGCACGCTTATCAGTTATGTTGTTTTGGTTTTGTTAACCATGAATTGTAGAGATTTTCAGAAGCCTAGCTTTTGTTAAGACCTGAAAGCACCTTGTGGGAAGTATCGGTATCTCATTCCACTTCGTATTGGCTGGTTTAGACTATTTTGTTCCTATTCTGACACCTTTCACTGTCAAATAAATTGGATTATTCCTGTACATTGCCCTCTCATTAAGCCTTTGTATTTCTTCTAAGTTATTGTATACTCTCAAATAAAACTTTGGTTTTTTAAATGTGAGTTCTTGATTTAGAGGTTGTATGTATTTTGTTTGGAAGATACTTTGATGACTCTTAGCATCTGTTTTGAAACAAGCGTTGAAGCACATATGAGGAATACCTCACTGAGCTTTAGCTGTATAGTTGCATGGTACAGATCTCCCAAATATTAACTTTGAAAGAAAAGTAGACACTATCAATGCTATCTGAAAAATAACTACCTGACAACTTGCACTCTTACCAAAATCCTGTGACTTCAATATAGAAAATTCTTTGGCTTCCCAGATTTAGGCTTGCTTGCAGCTGGTACTATCAGTGTCTTCTCTGTGACCAAGTACGGTACCACAAGAAACCTAGGACCCAAGAAACTCTTGCCTAGAGCTTGACTCTTGTTGACTGTGTGCTTGGGCAACAGAAGATCCTCTTCTCAAAGACGGCTCTGAAATATTCTTGACACATTGAGACGGCAGTGGAAGCAAACTCTCAGTATGGTGAATCTTCTTTGATCTTCTCAACAACTATTTTGCAGCAACTATCAGTTGACATGCAGTTGCTCTTTTCCTTCAAGAACATGGGTGTGTGAGAGCAGTGCTTCCTTAGGCAGAGAAACTCTAAAAATAAACAAACAAAAACTATTTTTTTTCCTCTCTTTGGCAGTTATGATACAAAAGAGAATCTTCCTCTCTTTTTTGAGTTTTAGCAGTTATGATACAAAAGCAGAAAACCGAACAGGTAAAAAGACATGGTATTTGGGAATTTTCAATAAGTATATTTTTCTGAAGCTATACTGATTAATTACACACATTACTTGGAGGGGGGTTATGAGTGTTTATATGGTTTGCCTTTCTCTTATAAATATTCCTTTCCACTTCAGTTTTTAATAATTATGTTTTCTAGAGTGTAACTATTTTTTAAAAAAATGAAAATATCATCTTATTGAAATAATCAATTGTGATCACTTGAGCAAACATTTAAGAAATGTGAGGCTGAATAAATTAGTAATATTTAAGTATTATTCTATTTCTATTAAGTGAGGTTTTCCTATACTTTTATTCTTCTGAAATTAGTAAATATGTAAGTTCCTTAGTGACTACCTAAACAATACTTTTTTGTGTGTTGGTTTTAATTTTTCATTCTTTAACATTCATAATGTGCATTTGGAGCCTTGCCAATGCAGATTCAGGCTTTTATGTTAGATCCCTTCACTTTTCAAGTGAGTCTACACTAGCCACAGCACAGATGCCCCTGGGACTTAGTTTTAACTCAGAGACCACTGAGTTACTTGGTGGTTCTGACTTTAGAGGAGCAGCGCTACGTGTATACGGCAGAGTACCAATAGCTGTGCTCAGACGAGAAATTCTTCATTTAACAGTTCCTCTAATTTTGGTGTATATAAAGGTTAAAATAACATGCACATTAGGATTATTATTAATCCAGAGACTGTAAACGTGGTCTCCTAGTA
This sequence comes from Pseudopipra pipra, assembly GCF_036250125.1. Taxonomy (NCBI): domain Eukaryota; kingdom Metazoa; phylum Chordata; class Aves; order Passeriformes; family Pipridae; genus Pseudopipra; species Pseudopipra pipra. The sequence continues at coordinate 53,451,564 of NC_087549.1, forward strand.
ACCTGGTGGTAGTAGGGAAGAAGCTCAGAGTAGAGCCACTTCAAAAATACACTGGTTGCCCGAGTTGAACTCATGTTGACATTTAAATAGGGTGTCATGTTCCACAACAGATGAGAAACAATGCTTGGCAAGAAGACCATTTCAAGAAGTGTACAGGAAAATGGGTCTACTTTCTCTTTTCCCAGTGGTGGAAGAGCTATTTTGGTGCTGGAAGCTGTTCCTGTGTGAAGCGTATGGGAAAGAAATAACAAAAGCACGCTGAACCTGGAGAAGGAAAAAAATTATTTCACAGAGGGTAGTGCAGAACAACCTTAGGGCCATACCTTTTCATGGGGAAACTAGAACCTGGCCATATGGCCGGAAGCAACTTTGGAGAAGACAAATAGCTAAAATCTTAAAAAGACTGGACTTTTGGAAAGAACTCACTTGGAGGAAGTACGAACAGTAAAAGTAGTAGCTGCACTAACTTTTGCTTCTGCAGGAGTGCTGGTGGTATTCCACAGCCAAGTCACTGGCAGTAGCAGAAATAGCAGGGGTTAATCATTAACTGGTTTGCCATTTGTCTGATTTTAACATGCTGCTGCCAGAGCAATGAAGTATATTATGAATAATATAACAAAGCAAATATTTGTAATATTTTTACTGCTAGCACAGGTGTATATATATATAGCTATTCTACTACCTGCATGTGGGACATAAACTATATAATTAGCCTATCACTTTAAGTAACAGCTTGAGATGCAAGCTGCCTCTTTGCTTAGATTACCTTATATACTCAGTCAAGAGACTGATAACTTAGAACTCGATTTTCAAAACGTACTTTTTCCTCCTGGTTTTCTAAATAGATGAGTAGTAAAAGTAAAATCTTGGGCACATTGGGCTCAGTAGAAGCTTTTCTTTGTCTTGGGGTATAGATCCTATTTATCTAAGCATAAGATAAGTCTTAGCAAGCTATTGGAAAGACTGACTAGCTTTTCTTGACAGGAATACTTGGTCTCCTTACTTCTGCATCCTGTGATGTAAGAAAGCAGGATCACGAGAGTCATGAGAGTTTTAAGAGTAAAAATTCAGTCTTCAATGATTTAGGAATTCTTTTCATGGGTAGTAACTCATTCTTTTATGTTTTAAACTTACACAACTTCATGCCAAGGAGGGCAGGAAGCTGGTGTTCAGGTGACGAGTCCCTAAACATGGTAGAGCATCTATTGGGTAAGACCAATTTCTTTCAGGAGGAATCAGTTTGATCTTGTCACAGAAGTAGGAGTATCCTAGCTGCCTGAGTTCAGCTCAATAACCATACTGGGCTGTTAACAAGAGTTAATAAACTTTGACAGGAGCAGGTAGAGGATAAATTGGTGAGACGTCCAAGAGCAGGGCTGTAAGTAAGGCAATGCATGCACTCTTAAAATTGTGACATGTCTTCTAGTTGGCCTGTGTTAAGAGGGACCTTTTTCATACTGATGCTTTTAAAAGATGCCTGATTTTAGGTTATTTCCACTATCAATGACTTCTGGGTTTTCTTGCAGTCCTAGCTTTGGACCGTGTTTTCTGCACATCCTCTATACATGTGTTGCTTCAAGTGTTGATGAGCACATTGATTTAATTTTCCTTTCTTACCATTCATTTTTTTAAACAGTTTGTAACCTCCAAAAAACCTCCCTCCTTTTGAAAGTGTATTTTTCATATTTTCTCAGCCCTAAATAAGGGGCAATATTAGGATAAAACGGAGAAGATTGTGCAAAAGAAGTTCAATAACTTGAAATCCCCATGTTGTGAGAGTTTGCTTGGTTTGTTTTGAAAGGCAGTCCATTCAAATTAAAAGCAGACAAAACTAAATTTGGTTCAAAGTTGGCTCACCTCAGGTTTCAGCAGGAGCTGTGAAAGCCAAGTTTAAATTGGGACAGGAAGGGAGGGAATGTGGTCAATAGCCTTAAAGTTGAGCATTTTAAATAGGAAATCTGTTTATGCCTCCAATAGCACTTGCTGTTCTGATTTGTTTAGAAAAGCTAAAACAATTCAGAACAGTGGAGTTGCTTGAGGCTTTTCTGGCTGGGGTTGAACTAAACTTTGTCAGAAATTTAAGCTCATCTCCAGGCTTTGATTCATCCAGTTAAGTGCTGTAAGTGATTCCTATCTTGATTAAGGCACCATCTTGCCATTATTTTCTTCATTTTCCAATATTGAGCAAGGCATCGATATTTCCTAGTCTTAAGACTACATTACATAACTTAGTCCATGTGCTTTTCTAAGAGTAGTTCTGATTTTATTTTAAATACAAAAATACTGTTTCAAGGCAGTATTAATAACTGTAATATGGGATCACGAAAAGTAAGAATCACACGAGAGTTTTTAGAGGGAAATATACTGATATTTCTCACTGCTGAAATGTGGCGGGGTTAGTTTGGCTTATTTTTGATAGGACAACCAGAAGAAAAAGTGCTCACTCAGAGAGATGAAAACTAAGGAGAACATAATTGCTAGATCAAGGTTTTTGTCTGGGATAAACACCCTCTCCCTTCAAAAACACGCACTGAATTTTCTATAGGCAAAGCCTTTGCATTATTTATTATATTTCTTTTCATTCTTTAGTTTAACCTCCTTCTCCTTCCCTCATTCTTACATCTCTTCTTCCCCTGCCCCCACCCTAAAATGGCAAGCTTTTCAACAGCGCAGTTCTCATAGCAATCTGCTGAACCATTGAAACGCTAGAGACTTAAAGCATCATCTTTGCTGGTTTACTAATGCTCCTAGCTGGATAGTTCATTGATTTATATAATACATCATGTTTATATATGTACAATTTATATAATTTGTGCAGTACATTATATTTATGTAATTCAGGCAAATAGTGGGGACGGGAATTCTATTCAAATCACTGCATTAGAAATCCAGGGGCTGCTGATGTGGAAGAAAATAACCACATCCTTTTCTCAGATAACAAAACTAAATCTGCAACAAACAAATATGGCAGAAAGAATATATGCATATGCCATTGGGATCGATACATCCCTAATTCAGTTCATACCAAGTTGAATTTCATACACTGACTACACGTGAAGCTCTCAATACAAATCAGATCTTGCATCTTTGGGGCCACTTTGCAAATTACTGATCAGAATATTTTAGGTATCTTTAACATAATCGTAGACAAAACTCAAGACTCAGCATCTCTTTCTAATCTGACAGCTGTAATGAGAAGATGTGCTACGTCATAGCCCAGAATTTGCAGTCCAGATGTGGAGCATTGAGAGGAGTTGTGATGATAGTTCATGTTTTTCCAGAGTTTTATAAAAGTCAGTGAGAAACATGTGAGACATGTACACATGCCACCTTTGCTCTGTCCCTAATAAGAGCTAGCAGCAGTTTGGACAATTTTGTGGCGATACTGCAGCCACCCTCCAGCTCTGTTGAATGGTGTGGGGAACAACTGGAGTAAGCTGGCAGAGCTGGAATTGTAATGTGATGCAGAAGATCATGCATATGTTATGAAAAAGATATGATTTCATAAATCTGTCAGCAGTGAAGGGGAGGTGATGGTGGTTTGTAGGCTTAATGAGACATTAGTGAAAAGTGTATTGTTAGTGGCATAGGAGTGAAGAAACTGTGAAATTTGTCAGGTATTTCATTCTGCGGGGAAGAACATGGCACATATTGACAGCATTTAGATTTGTAGTCCCTGAGTACCACGAGTCTAGCACCAGGATTTTCTTTGGGTTTGCCCTAGATTGTGAAACATGTCGATCAGGGAAGGGATTAAAAAAACTACATGAGGGTCAAGGCTTTTCTAAAGAATAGCCAAGTCCCTTATATTCGCTCCTCCCACCACAGCCAGCAGCCCTGCTCCCTTTCTGGGTTTTACCAGTAACAAAGAGTATGACACTCACATTTGAAGAGCAGAGAGGTGATCTTAAAGAAACTTAAAAGGAAACTTAAAGGAAAGGGTTACTCCAATCTTGCATTCGAGGGAAGGGAATATGGAGCTGACAAGCATTCCTCCCACTAATATTCCTCTTCTGTCAAATACCTGTATTATTTTCTTTGTCATCTGGATTCTCTGCATCTGGATATGGATCTTCTCTGTTCTCCTTTCTTCCCTCCACCTGCACTAAATTTTCCTGCAGCTGAGCATCACCCTTTCATTCCCATCATTTTTCACTACCGCTCCAATCGACTTTTCTTATTACCTCTTTTCTTTATTCTTTTAATTTTCCTAGCCCTGCAAGCATGTTCATGTATGCAGTTTTTCTTTTCAAAAGTAATTTGATTCTTAAGAATTTTGTTATGTTCTGCTAGCTTTTCTTCAAAAGCATTTTTTACTGGTTTTCAATTTTCTGCCAGTCATGTTATGTAAACTGATACTGATTTACTGATTAAGCCACGTTCAAATTCAGTGCTTAGCCAGTCTCTTCCATCCACTCTGCTCAAGTGAAAACTGATAAGCTGGAAATTCATTTGGAGATGTAGTTTTTGCAGATACACTGTCTCGTGAGCATAAAGCATGTCCCTGGCTAACATTTGGACTCGAAATCTTGTTTTCTCTTTGCTTTTTTGACTGTACAATGAATGCTAAATTCTAAATCCAGAGGGAAGTGTTGAGATAGAGAACGATTTCATGATCTGAGCCATGGTTTGAAATGTCACCTTCATATTGCAGGAAAAAAATAGCAACATTTAGAAGAGTTAAATTTGGGAGGGGAAAGAAAAAGTTAGCTGTATCTCAGATTTACATATGCATTTAATTGCAGATGTTCAAGTTAAGAACATTTCTCTTACCAGTTTCCTCTCCCTCCCCTTGCCCCACTCCCCAGTAAATGTGCGAACTTTGGAGTAATCCAAAAAAATCCATATATTTTATTTTGTTTTCTGATCTGTTGGAGAAGTGCCCTTTTACATAGAAGAACATTATCTGGTCACATATCACCTTGGAAATTTGACTTTGTGGGGACAACGAGGACACATTTTGATTTTGAAGGGTTGGTAGCTGCTAAATGTGTAAAAACATTCTTAGTTCTAACCAAGAACAATCTCCAAAGTTTCTCTTTGTGTAATAGAGTTAATGATGCTTTTGTTCTTTCTGACCAAGCAATAAACACAGACAAAGGCCAGCTTGGATGCACTGGTCTGTTCCTCTGGAAGAGGCAAGGGCTTATCTTGGCAGCACAGTTTCTGCAAAGGGAAATAGTGTCTCACTCATTTTCTAGAATTCTTTGAACGTGTTTGGAGAGTAGTGATGCAAAGACAATCAGCAGGTAATTTCTTCATGTTTCAAAGGCCTTTCACAAGTTTTATTGGGGGGGTTAACTAAGTAACTGAAACTGTCACAGGGAAAATGACAGAGTATTCTCATGATATGAATATTTTGTCTGTTTATCTGTTTTAACAATGGATTTATGAGGAAGTTTTATGTCTTTATATATCTGACAGTAGGCAAAGAAGGTATTTTGGCTACACAAATCAAGAAAAGGCTGAGGAACTTGGAGTGGGACCAAGCTAGAGGAATCAGCTGGAAGATTTCTACATTTCCAGAGAACCTGTAATTTTGGCACAGTTACAGAAAATAAGGATTTGGGATTTTGTTTTTGAGACATGTAGTGGTATACTTGCATTTTTTTTTTTTTTAATAGTACAAAATTTTCTCTTTTTAGTGTCCAAAAGCAGTTAAAATACCTGTGACCACATTTTAAGCTCTCCTCTCAAAAACTCCATTTGCTTTTTACAGCTCTTCATAGGTTTGTTTGGGCAGATCTCAGCCTTTTTTGTCTATGCTGATCGTCACTTGAACAATTTTAAATTTAATATGTGTGGCAAATGGCATTTCAGCTACTCTTTCACAATGGTATTCACACTGCTGCTTGTTCAGCATCTCACTTGTACATTTTCCCTGATTAACGCAGTTCTGAGGTCTGGCCAGGTGCGTATTTCTTCAGTTTTGGTTCCTTTTGATGTGTTGCATGAAATCTTCCTCCATCTCACAGTTATCTCTGTTACCTACTTACCTTCTAAAGCTTTTCTGGAATTAAAATTTTGCCTTAAATACTCATATTAATATTTGCCTTCATACCTGTGCTGTTGAGTAACATGCAAGCTAGAGCTGAAACAAAGAATCAGTAAACAGATTAGAGATGTCTCTTAAAATGTCCGTAGTTTAAAATTCAATACATATGCATCCATAGATTGAGAGAGAAAATTTGGAGCCTTCCTTTGATATCAGTACTAGAGATTCTAGAGATGGTATTTGTAGAGACTATTTTGGAAGAGGGGATCAAAAGAATGTTGAAATTAAATATTAATGAAATCAGGAGGTATCTAGGAAAAATTCTGCCACCTCCAACCTCAATGGTTGTCAGGTATTCTTCAGAGATTAAGAAAAAATTTGGTGGCTGATGAATGGTTTCATTTTTTTAAAATTATAAAACCTTGATTGATTGCCATGTTGGTTGTCTCCTTGTGACCTAATTTACCTTTCCTCTTTTCTAATTCAGATCTTAGTCAGAATTGCATAATTTACTAAGTACTGCGAATATAGATTCAAAATGAATTTCTAGGTGAGCTAGTTATGTCTCAAAAAGAGAAGGGAAAGAGAGCTGCACTTCATCAGGAACAGGACAAGAGGTCACAGGCTCAAGCTGTGCCAGGGGAGGTTCAGGTTGGACATCAGGAAGAATTTCTTCACTGAAAGGGTGGTCAGGCATTGGAACAGGCTGCCCAGGGAGATGTTCAAGGAATGACTGGGCATGGCACATAGTGCCATGGTCTAGTTGACATGATGGTGATCGGTCAAAGGTTGGACTGGATGATTTGGAGGTCTTTTCTAACCTTAATGATTCTATGATTTTACTATATGGGTATTAATGAGTCCATATCTATATTAACTTGTCTTCCTCAGGTCTGGATGAGCTTCTTCATATGCTACCTCAAGTCATCTCTGACCCTCAATTCTTTCCACTTCTGCAATCTCATGCTTTTTAGTGTTCTGTTGTTTAAAAGGAAGTCACCTGGAACAGAAGATCATAACCTGTTTTTTAGCTGAACATTGGTTGAGCAAATTACCATTTTTGTTCATTTGGGGCATTTGGGCTCTTTTAGTCACAGAAGACTTTGAAATGACCTGACTAAATCCAAAACAATAAAATGACCCATATTTATCTTCTTAAAGGGAAGTCTGTACCCAAATCATTGGCATCATTGGAGACTCAGGTGATACTACAGATAAAAGATTAACCTTAAGATGTGCAGCATGATGGTATGAACATTGATGACAGGTATACTGTGCGGGAAATGAATTTGTGAGATGTGGATGCTTTGAGGTTAAAGGACTTCCCTGGAAAGCAGAAGAAACTGGAAATGGAGAAACAGCAGCAGGGGCATGAGGGAAGTACACTTCTTAAGAAGCGTGTATATGGCTGGAATAGTGACACAGTAGGGTAATGGGACACCTGCCAGTTCTGTGGTGCTATAATGGTTGGTTAGGTAGGGAACTACTGTTTACTACAAGTTTTAGAATACAGAGATTTAGTAGGTGAGGTCTATATTCAAAGAAGTCATTGTCTTAAGGTTATATACCTCAGCTTATTAACACCAGAACTTCAGCTGCCACCAATTTTGTCAAGGTGACCACACTAAATCAGAACTAACTAAATGTTCAGCATCAAGTACTCCAAAGTCTTGTGGTTCTGAAGCACACTGTTGAAGTCTTCTTCACAGTGTGATCTCCTGCCTTCACTGTGAAAGCTTGCCTTGGTAAAAATAGCTTGAATGTGTAAATACAGCTCCAAGATGATCAGTTAAAATTCTCACACTGTACAACACTGCATTCTTCAACCTCATAGCGTGTTTGGCATCCACCTTTGCACTACAGGTTATGGCTAAATCCCCCAAACTAACTGATGATTTGTTATTTTTCCCTTTCATTTAGGCAGAGAGCTTAAGGAGCAACTGTTGTAGAAACTAGTCTTTTTTTTTGCATTTGAGAACCCACAATGGGCAGCACTAATGGCACCTTAGAGCAATGATTTGCTGCTCTCCAGTTTTTGGCATAGTATTCAGCTTTACTGTTATAACTGAAGAAGTTATTTTTAAGCAGGGGAAAATTGAACAAGAAAACAAAAACATTGCATGCAACTTGAGATCCCGATTTTTTTAATATGATTTACAGCTTGAAGCCCATTTCATGTGTTCTGCAGAAGCCACACTGCTGTGAACGGGGATGCTCATCTTTCAGCTAGAGCAGGCCACATGTCCTGAAGTGTCTGTGGAAGAGTCTCGGGCAGTATAATCCTTCCCTATCAAATGATCAGGCATGTGTCTTCTGTGGCCAGAGTACAGACTCTTGCCTCTCAAACTAAATATGCTTTTGGTCCCTGAAGGAAATGTATAACTACTTGCTGTCCTGTAACCAAAGCGTGCCAAACATATGGTGGGGGAATATTTTTGGACCCATAAGGCATTCCTTTCACTGTGGAGGAAGGGAGAGAACTGCACAGAAGGGGTGACTGGAACAGGTCCTTTCTGGTTCACTCCTTCCTCCCACGTAGGGGAAGAGAGAGGAGGGCTTCAAGGCTGATGCTATCTGTGTCTTGAACTAGGCTTTTAGAGGGGACACCTCTTTGATGTGCTTTGCCAGTGACTCAGCAACCATACTCATATTAGTTTGGCTTCACTGAAACCTGTATTTTAAGACAGCTTTAGAGGTGCCTGATGTTGCCCTGGTCTGAAGGCCCCTGTTAATTTTTATCATAAATAATGCTTTTAAGAGACCTGCTCTTTTAAGGTCTGCTCTTTCACAGACCTGTAGCATAATTGTTGATGCCATTTTGGCAACAGCTTTTTGTGCACTAAGGGGGATTTGTCATCTTCTTGCTACTGTTCTGGGGCTTGAAACTGTAAAGAATGACACAGCTAGTGATCTGCAATAAAATTCAGGTTGGTCTTTCCTTCTTTAGAGAAATGATTTATAAATGTCCTTGTTGCCAAGCACTTCATAACTATATAAGTGGGAGAACCTCTCCGTGATACACCTTAATAGCAAAATTAATGATGTTTGAACTTAAGTCTGTTTGTTAAGACTTCATTAGCTTTTCAGCTGACAAAGTGAGTGGGGGAAAATGCACTCCAAACACATGAGTTGTGCACTGGGGCACACTGGGAGACAAACAGGCAGCTAAAGCCCCCATAGCACTGCTTTCTCACTATTAAACTGCTGTTGTTTTTTTCATGAGTTACATATCTTGTGGATTCTTTTCACCTTTTAGTTTATGTCTGGACTGGATATTTTTGTTGTTTAAAAGTCTACATGTGTCTGATTACCATGGAAAAGTGTTTGTGCACGTGTGTGTATGTGTGTGTGTGTGTGTGTACACCGTTTTTTTTTCAGGTTTCTGTAATGTGTTTTCATGGCTGAGGATAAAACATGTGAGCTATTTTTACACAGCGATGAGTCCTTAAAAAGTCTTGTTTAGGGTTTGGTTTGGTTTTGTTTTGATTTTGGTTTCAAACTGTTTTCTTCCTAAAAACCGAAATGTGACTGACTTGGAAGCCTGCTAACCATTTTGCTGTGTTGATGAAGGGCAGTCCCTATATTAAACTTTTTAATATCCTGCAGCAAATTTTTTCCATTTTTTAGGGCAAGAGTGGAATTCAGTGCTGTGTATTACAGTACTGGATTTTATTTGCAGAAGAGCCCCCTTTTAATGAGAGTAAATTCCTAGAGCTAAGAGACAAAAATCATGTTTTACTGTTTTTACTATTTGGCATGTCCTCAGACAATTTGTTTGTTGTGCTGGATCATCACGGGGTCTGTTAGATCATCTAATTGAAAAAAAGGGAGTTTGTTGTCCTGGAACATCTCCAGAAGTTGTTTGTTCCACAGCCAAGCCCCTCCTATGCTCTAACTCTGAGATCATCACCATAAGTCATGTTTCTTATGTTTAATTTATTTCCCTGTTACACACTTGGAATCTAAAAATTTGTAATGAAATATATGAAACAAAGTGTATTTTAAAAATAACAATGTAAATATGTCTCTATGGTTAGTCACCTGGCCTTCAGCCTTAGGTTGAAGGTTACTCGTTCTGTACTTGAACAGAAATGCACTGATTATCATTGCTTCTAAGATGTTGGTAAGGTACTGCAAAATGGGGAAAGTTTTTTAAAATATATACATATGTATACTTCTGTTTGTGGAAAAAATCAAAATGCTTTGCTTTTCATATTTGCACAGCTGATTTTTCAGGAACAGTAGACACCTCACAACATGCTCTGTCTATTAACATCAGGCTTGCATTGTATATACCTTTGCTTTTGTTCACAATGTCCCAATTTCTTCCCTCAGCAGCTTTAATCAAGTTTTTCTTGAAAGTATATTTGAGGCTAGGGTGTGTCTGTTTTTCTGTTGTTCAGGATCATTTAAAACCTAATCTGCCTTTTAAAAAGTGCACTGAGAAATGGGGTTGCTCTTTAGAATTTCATATACTGATCTGGAAGCAGAAGTTTTTCAGGAAACAGGAGTCTTACTTACTGCTTCTTTTGAGAGAGATTTTTATGCCCCATAAATCAGGAAGGTGGGTTTCAAAGGGCTAGTTCCTATCTTTATGGAATTACATATGCTGTGCAATCTTCTGAAATGTGTATCATCTGTATCAAAAGAGCTGACAGCTCTTATCTCATGAGCATGAAAAGTCGGAGGGAGGGGGTTTCAAAGTTTATATTGTTCTTTTACAATGGTTATGTGTTCTCACACAACTATGTGAAATCATCTATATGATTTCCTGCAAAACTGATGCTGCTGGCACTGATTGTCGCAGTGGACAGCAGGTATTGAAGAGGCCTCAAGCAAGAAAGTACAGAACAGAGGGGTGGTTTTGGGGAGGGGGAATTTTTTAAAAAAGAAAAGAGATAAATTTATCAAAGAAGGCATCTATAAGAATTAGATAATGTAAACTTTCATAAAATAATACGTGAGTCCTGACAATTAGACTTGGAAAGCAAGTAAAGGAGATCAGGGTGCAGAAAGAAAAGGAAGGTGGTATTGCTTAATGCACTTACTTCCTATTCTAAAGATAGCTATCTAAATAAAAATGTCAGTGATATTACAGAGTAATTGTAGACAGGATGTATTCAGTCTGCTACAGCTGCCTGACTTTGCCTAGCTGTTGACTGAAGTGAAACAAGGCATGGTATGATCAGCACTTTCTCTGTGTTGCTGTGGAAAATTGTATGAACCCTCAATGGTGTCTCTATAGGTTTTCTGGGCTATTGTACTGAATCCTATTTGCTGCAGATTTTTCAAGCTCAAAGCAAAACAGTTCTGTGTGCCCAGCTCTGCCATGCCTCTCAGAACACCTGGAACAGTTCATATTTGGGCTGTCCAACCCATCAGGAGCTAAAGATTAAAACCAGAGTGCAGCTGCTGTTCCATCGAGCAGCCTGGTGAGGGAACAGCTTCTTCCTGTAGGTCATCTAATCACTGGGCTGTCATTTTACAGTGTAACCAGTCTTGCTAAACGTATGCTGACTTTGAGTAGCTTGAACCTAAGTCTTCTGGCATTTTTACGCAGATAATACAGGTCTTTCTTTTTCTGCCACCCTTTTTACCCCAGAATGGGAGTACCTAAGAGTAAGGTCCATCTTGCACACTGAAACTGCATGACAAAGCCTGCAGTAATTGCAGGTGGATTCCAATCACTTGAACATATTAACAGATTCTGTGACCTTAACATCCTAATTTCATGTTTGAAAGCGATTCCTTGTGTGTTATCATAAGTTTGGCTACTCTATGGTATAGGTCTGTCTGTCTTCTGCCTTGCAGGATTTTTGAGGACATGTATGCCTGCTCTATAAGTGGGTTGATATGGTTTAATATTCTTTAATACAAGCTATAGAAGTTGGGATTAATAGTGAAAAAGAGCTCAAAAATAAAAGTAACAAAAATGCAAAACAAAATGGGAGATAGAGCTGCAGAATGATAGCTAAAATTTCACAATGTCCATTGTAATTTCATTGCAGCACTCTATAGTGATCTTTTTAAAGTTACAAGCTGATGTTTATCTAAAATAATTTAGTTTGGGCATATGCATTATCTTGTTAACTTCATAGAAATATGTACAGATTTTGAATAGTCTCTGTCTTGCATTTTGATGAAAGGTTTGGTCATTTGGAGAAAAAATGTCTGAAGTGTGATTCAGGCAATCTTTACAGGCCTTGGATCCTAAGGCAATTTCTGGTGCATTCACCAGACTTCACAGAAACTCAGCCAGTGAAGGTGAATACTCTGTCAGCATTTGGGCAGTGGGGAGTCCATGATAAAGCTGATGGATTGATTATGACACTAACTTTAAATGAATTGTCTTGAACACTGCTAGGCTCCCAGAAGAACTGGTAACCAGTAGCAGGCTGTTGCCATCATCAAAACACTTTTTAGATCTACACTCCATCCCTGAGTTGCCCACCTAAAAAGCAGTGCTGCGACTTTGGGCTGGATGAATCATCCTGCTACACCACCAGTGCCCAGGGCAGCAACAATAAGGCCTATCTCTGAGTTACCCTTCCAGGTCAGTCCAAAGAACTGTGTTTAGTTTTCTGGTGAAGTAAAGCCTAATTTCTTAATTTTAAACTTGCAAAGGGATTGCTTCTGAACTTGTATGGAATATATGCCACTGACACAGCTCATTCATTCACTTAGACATGGGACAGGCACACAGACAGAGCAAAGGTTTGGTTTTGGTGGGTTTTTTTGGGGGGAGAGAGAGGAGGTGAAGGGTCAATGGAAAGAAAGAATAATCCTAAAAGCATAGGAAAGAGAGCCATAGGAGGTAACTTCATACCAAAGGACAGAAAATCTTAATGTGTACATATTTCGTCAGTAACAAACCAACAACATACCTATTACCTTAGATTTTTAGTTGCATAATTCTACATGGAAAAGAGGGAAGCTCTTGCTTTTCATTTTTATTTTAAGGAAAATTCAGGCTTACCTCAGTGTGTTGATAGGTAAATGCTAATTTTCATATGTATTGGCATCAGTGCACATAAGGCATTTTATTCAAATTTTACTAGCTTGTAGTTGTGGTAGAATTTAGAGGGGGAGGAATTTAAAAAGCCAAAATGCCAGCTTTTTTAAAAAAAAATAATGTATTATCACAATCCCTGTAGTGAATACATACAGAGTAGTTTACAGCTGAAGCATTTTCATTCTTCCACCTTTAGCATTGCTAAAGTTGGGGTTGCTTTCATGAGATGTGAGGATGTGAATTGCTTGCCTATATGGATTTTCTCACTGCCTGAGGTCATTGGATGGCTTATTGACCAAACTGAACAGCACTGTACTGAAAGAACTATGCCTTTTGAGTGAAGAAAAGCATTAAAATATATTAGCATTAACTTCTTAAGAAAAAAGGTGGGTTCATAAATACCACTAAAAATGATGAACCATCAGCAGAGCTGCTAAACTGCACGCAAAAGCTCTTTCATTTGCTGGTGACCAGCAAGTTTGACTGGTCACCAGCTCTGCACCTTTACTTTCCAAGTTATTAACACATCACTGAGAATACGCTAATTTTGGCTTCCTGCCATGCAATGCAGTTCCTCAGCTGTATTTCCTGCCAGTAACCTTTACTTCCATTTCACAGTGATTTCTGGGCACTGATTATTAGATCTCTAGATGAACTCACCTTGAATCCATTTATAATCTGTGAAGCGAAATAGACATTTCAAGGGAGGAATTGATTAGATAATAATCTAATAATTTTTGTAATTAGATATTAAACATCCATGTTAGAATGAGATGCATTGCACCCCACTTTTGACTTATTATAAGATTCAGTCTTTCGCTGCAGTTGCTTGAAATTGTTATTGATGATAGAGTTTTGCATAATGTGTACAGTTTTAACCCTTAAATCAAGGTTTTCATGTACCAGGTAAATAACAAATTTTAAATTAAAAAACACCAGAGAGTACATTTGAAATAGAGAAAGCTGTAAAAAAAACCTTACATTATTTTGGTATTGTATAACAATAATAAAGCATTGCTTTGCTTAGTTTATAAGTAATCCAAATACTTCAAGAGTATTGCTCGGTATAAAGAATGACTTCTTAAGTTACCATCATGATTTCAACAAGTAGAACAGTAATCTGCTAGATTTAGTTCATAAAATTTGATATTATAATTTTTAAAAAATCCTTTAATAGTTATGTAGCATTTGTATTTTTATGTCTGTCAATATTTTGAATTTTTGAAGTGCAGTCTATCCATTCAGTATTTTTCAAAAAGACACCGAGAAGAATCATAGAATGGTTTAGGTTTGAAGGGACCTTAAAGACCATCTAGTTCCAACCCCCTAGCCATGGGCAGGGACACTTTCCACTAGACCAGGTTGCTCATGGCCCCACACATGTTCAAGAAGTTCCTGGCAACGACATGCCATAAATGTAAACTCCAACATTACGTAATGTACATTGTATACTAACACTAATTCAGGTTTCCATAGGGAATTGAAATTAATAAGAGTCCACAGGAAGGGAAACACAGAATTTGGCAGTACTTGAAGTATTTTACCACAGCACCATTTTTTTGTTAATCTTTGGCTGTGTGCTCTGTGCAGTTAACAGAAGTCAGCCATTGGCTCATGCTATAAATCACATAAAATTTTAGAGATAACATATGGAAAGTAACCAAGCTAAACTTGAAAATTTAGGCACTTGACTCAGTAACATCTTTTTCTCTTTTCTACTCACCTTCTTGTGGTGCGTAGAGAGAAATAATCTAACCATTCAGAGAGCTGTAAATAGCAGAGAAGGTAACTTGGGCTGGGAAAGCAGTATGGTAAAGGCATGAAGGGAGCCTGAGGAGATTCACAGATTAGTGGGGAGGCTATTGTTTGCTGACACAATAGAAGGAACAGGCTCCGAAAGGTGTGTGGACGTCTGCCATCTTCTGCTGCCTTTCCCTCTGCTGGATGGGACTTCCATGGTAGAAACAGCAGCTCACCATGATGAGGTGGAAGGATGATGAAAGGGGCCTCTGAATCCCCAGGTCCCCTCTCTCCCCTTGGACAGTTGCGCTGCTCTCTCAGCTGGACCAGTCTGGCTATTGCTGTTGATTTCTGCAGTTGTGCTCTTACCAGAGCCAGGCTGTTCTGGTGGCTCAAAACTCTTGATTTCTTTCATAGTCTCATTTGCACATGGCTCGCTGCATCTCAAGACAGAATTATTAGATTAGGTGAAACAGTTCAGATGGTAATATATTAAATACTTTTATCTAGTCATGGGAGAGGTCTCTTCTACTTTGATTTCTGTCAGGGAAAACCAATGGCCCTCACCTGCAGTTTTGAATACAACATTGTCCCCAACAGCCCTTTGCAGTGTTCTTGCTGTAGTAGAAACCTGCAGCCCCTGTGGCCCAGGATGACAAGGTGTAGTATGTGCTTCACCTGGTCATTGCAGGCAATCACAGGGATCCCTGGTCTGATAAATCCTGCTCCTCCTAGTCTCCTTCTCTGATACCAGCCTTCCAGTCTTACCTTCTTCATCCCTCTTCTCTGTATCTCTGCCAGATTATGTTCATTTCTCTTGAATGGAGGTGACCGAGTGTCAATCCTGTTTTCCACAAATTCCTGTGAGTATAACAGGAATACTTTTCTTTGTATGAGGAATACCTTATTTGATATGTTCTGGGGCTCCAATTTGGGGTGGGTTGTGGGGGCGGTGGTTCCTTTTTTGGCTTTGTTTTGTTTTCATGGTCAGTCTGACAACTCATGGTCATTCTCAGATAAAATCTATCCAGAAATTAAGCTTTCAAAGGGGAGGAGTCTGTGATGGTATACACATGCAGAAGAGCTGCATCTGAGATGCATAAGCAACTCAAATTTGGGCATTTGCTGTCTATTTCATAATTAGTTTTTGCAGCCTCGATAAAACTATTTAAAAATAAATGACATAGAATAAACTTCTGTCATCCACTGTGTGCCTCTTGCAGATGTAATCCTTGAATCTTTCTGAATGTACAGCTGTTCATTCCTAAACACACTATAAATTGTTGCATGGACCACAAGCATTTGAATGGTACTGTGGAGTTTTAACCTAGCTTAATGTAAGTCATTTACATGTTGAGACAGAGCATCCCTGTGTGCTTCTTCCAAGCTCTCTTCTTTGTATGCAGTGTTACACTGGTTTGTATTTCTGATAAATGTTTGCAGGGTTTGTCTGTTAATAGCTGGTTTTCCTACATGAACAGGCAGCACCCTAAGCTCTCTAAAGGTTAAGAACAGATTTGTCAATGAAAATTTATAATGGATGATTTTATTTAAATCAAGTGTTCTCAATTAGTGTCCATGTAAAAGAACTAAGTAAAAGAATACAACAGTCATAATGTATTTAATGATCTTTAAGTGGCAGGTTATGATCATATCTTCATTAGTGGTAGTAACTGTGGTGACAGTGTTGTTGACAGGTTAAACCATTTCTTACGACAATAGCTTTTGTGCTGTTGCATCAGAATGAGAAATGCAATTCCTGAAGATTTGCATATTGTGAAGAATAGGCTGCAAAGACATGGAAGCATAATCTTGTCATTGTGTTTAGTGATGTGGGTGGCAGATTGCTATAGCTGATTCTGAGCAGGAAGAGTTTGCATATAGGTAGGTTTAGAGGCCTCTAAATATTTTAGGATTGGTAGGCAAATGGGTTGGCTAGGTAAGTGTTGTTTTAAGTTGTTAGATATTCCAATCAGCTATAAGCTTTTTAAAACCCTCTCAGCGTTTTAAAACATACAGTGCAGTGTCTGAGCAGCTGCATTAGCTGAGATTGCTGGATTAGACCCCTTTTGCACTTGTACTATTGCTAACCTCAGACACTGCTGTGATAGTTCTGCATAGCATTGCACTGCATCATTTGGACACTAAGATTTAAAATTTTAAGGCAGTTGCAAGGCATTAAGCTATAATGGTTCCCCTTAAAAAAAACCAACAACAAAAAGAAAAGAAATCTCCACAAAACACAAACACCAAAAAACACCCCAAAAACCACCAAAACCAAGCCCAAAACAAATGTGCCTGTAATTTTGGAGATTGTACGGAAACGTGACACCATTGTTGATCACGCTGGAACTTTAAACCCAGAGAAAATGTTGCCATATTTTAGGAAGTTTTTTCACATTATCCATTTTTATTTTAAAAACCACCTTTTTCTTTCCCAAAGTATGTGAGAAAATACAGATTCCTCCTAACTTATTATTAAATAGCTCGTTCCAAAACGTCTTCAAGTTCTGTGGACTGCTAAACCTTTCCCCCTTCTTCATGCACACACCAATGCTTTTATCACCTTTCATCCCAAGTGAAATGATCCTGTGAGAAATATTTGCTCAAAAAAACCTAATTCATGTTATACAAATAGGTGCCGGAAAAAACTTTTGATTTTATTAAAAATAGGATCAGTAAAATCATATGAGTTTGAATTTCCTTAACTCATTGTAATTTTGAGACTAGCAGGGAATAAAGTAAATAAGAAAAGTAGATGAAAAAAAAGAGAAAAAAGTAGACTTACTTTCCAGAAAAGTATCACACGTGTTTACAATTGGTTTTCCCCTCTCCCACACAGATATGCAGATGGAATAGTCATCTATATAAGTAATGTATCTGCTATGTCTTCATATCTACCATTTTATCTGTCCAGAGAAATAAATAAATTCATGTCATGAAAGCATGGAAGTTTACAACATTGCAACATAAACCTGGTTTTGGAAAGGACCACGTGGGTCAACAAGCTATGTCTCTTCAATTATGAGCAAACACATGAGAGCTGTTTAATCCAAAGTTATCAAAGCTTTGTACAAATATACCACAGAAATACCTATAGGAAACTCAAGATCTATGTCACAAAAGGCCAAGCGGACCATGGCTCAATAGGTATTTGTTACAAGCAGATGTATAGGTTCAAAAAGTAGGTGGATGAGGAGAAAAATACTGTGTTGTTGTTTATTCAGTCAGTTTTGATATTTTATCTGGATTTGATAGTCATGCAGTCAAGCAAAAGCTGTGTTTCTGTGCTAAATATTATTGATATAAATCAGAGTGTGAGTGCATGAGGCTACCCACATATTGGCAACATTATTTCCAGAAGCCAATTTTTCCTGGTTGCTCTTGTGTGTAGTTACATGTTGGGATCTTTAAACAGGGCTAGGAAGCAGTTACAGAATTCCTTGATTCATGTTAAAGTGGATCTTCTTTATTTGTAAGAATTTTCTATTAAGGGATACCATTGACCATGCAGGCACACATAAGAATTAGAGCATAACTTCGAATTTGAATGCCAGTAACTTAACTATGTAAAGATGTTCTTCTTTTTCTTTTTTTTTTTTTTTTTTGAAAATCAATCATTTGCTGGGATAGCTAAAGCTTAATTTCTCAAGTGGAGGAGTTAAAACACTAATGAAGAAACTAAAAAGTATCTCTACATTTATGTAAAGGCAAAGGGGTAATACAAACAAAAATCACAGGTCAGATGTGTTTGTGGTGAATGTAGAGACAGTCTAGCTCGGCAGAATGTTGTCTAATGACTAGGGGTGGAGGCAGGCATGCTGTGACTGTGAGTGTTTTGCTCAGGCGTGTGCCTCAAAGTTAAAGGTGAGGTTAAGGCACATCTCACATATGTTCAGTGTCTCACAAGTTGGTTTTCTTTCCAGTTTTTTATTCCTGTCCAAAGAGGGAAATCATGATAATCGGCCTGAGCATTTACTATTAAATGCAAAATTTTATATGACAGACAAAACCCTTTATAAGCTGCAGACAAATGATTTGGCTTTGCTGTTACCACTCTGCAAGATGTTAGTCAGAATGTGGCAGAGAATCCAGGACATGTCTCCTGTACAGACTTTCCCCATTTTTTGAACGTGGTAACTTAGCTATAATTCTAGCTGACTTCTTCATTTATTGATGAATTCTCTTATAAATTAAGGCAATATTAGCATGTTTTGCCTGGCTTTATTTAAATCTATTTAATCCTGAGGACTCTCCTAAACATCTGATTAGAACTAATTTCCCACTGCCTTAAAATGGGAATGTATTACTTTGCTTGGTTGGGGAGGTGGGGGGGCTGCAGGGGAAGAAGAGGGGAAAGTGCCCTTGGAGCGTCTAGCCAAGTGAAATTCTCCATAAATTGGGATATTGTCAGAAAAGTGCCTCTTGTTTTGCCAAAAATGTCAGATATCCTGTAACAGTCTTTCAAATTCATCAATTTGCTTATTGCAAAAGCATCCACGTCATTTTAACAATGTTATTTCATTGTAATATGTAAGAATATTTAAACCACAGGAGGTTACTTAGTCTTTTAAATGCTACTGGGACCTTGCTGGATTTATGTTAGTTTCAATCAGCAGCTTCTGCCTCTGGTACCAACAGGTGGACATGTGTGGATTGTTGCCATGCGAGTCTCTCTTCATAGATAAGGAATTTCTAGTTATAAAAGACAAGTAATAAACACTGGAATTATTTTACCAATAAGAATCTAAAGGGAAACCCTGAGCTGATAGCGATGGCCATAGCAGAAGTTCCTTGTTCCCTCTGCTTTCTTGCAGGATATGGATGAGGAATAACTAGCTTGGATAAGGAATAACTAGCTCGAATGAAAGAGGATTGCCCTCTTTCTTTAGTGCGGTCATACTGCAAATCTGCTTTTTACCTAATGCTTTTCCAGGCAGGCTTCCCCAGGAGCATCTGCCTCCTGCTTAGAGCTAATCCTTCCCGGGGCAAAAGGCTATCACTGTCATTTCTGTGGGCTGGTGCCTGCGGCTTTTCTCTGGAAAACTTTTCTTTCTCTTCAGACTCCATTACATTTAGTTCACAGTCTTCTCCAAAGTCACTTCACCTCCTTTCTCCCTTTTGCTGATTGTCTGTGCTGCACAGAAATGAGGCAGGTTGTGGTTTGTGGGAGAGGAGTAGGCAAGGGATAAGTTGGTTTATCAGGTGAGTTACATGGTGACAGCTGCCAAGTAAAGGAGTATGGCATGGGAACGGGAACAGTAAACTGTGTCAGGAACCCAAGGAACTACTCAGAGCATGGCCATGCCCCTTAGCATTGCCTGACCCTCTTCTGCATAAGTGAATTTGTCCTTAATCCATGGATGTGAATCATGGATCAGGTCCACAGTCACTGTGGAAATGCATACCTCACCTTCTCTGGCATCTTTCCCAAACAAAAGGATGAAGGTTAGATTTTTTTAGCATAACATTCACTTCTCTGCAAAGTATGTGCTCTGTATTTTCTGGACTCTTAGTGTTTTTAATACAGACAGAGTCATAATTTTTGTGGTTCCTTGTTCATATATCTTATAAAACTCCAAATGTAGCCTTCCACGGAGTGTGTACTTTTGTGTTAATATTTGACATCTGCAGAGAGACAAACTTACCAAAGAGAAAGAATTATTTTTCTTGAATACCTATGCAAATAGCGATTTATTTTTCTCTTTTCAGACCCTAGTTTGATGATGAGGTGGAGTAAAAACCACAAGTGCTGGTGAGTTGCATATCCTGATTCGCAGTGATGGGCTACATGAAAAAGAGAGGCCAGTGAGGAGAACCAGGTCAGGTCACTATGGTGTTACCCACCTAGTGCAGTGCCCATACTTGGGGATGGTGTCAGCAGAGAGTTCAGAGACCCTGAGGCATGAAGAGTGTCAAGCAGGAAGAATCTCTTTACCAGTTGCTTAGATCCCCCCTATGCTTTTAATTACCTCCGTCTTTCCATTTGCTCTTTTTTTGAGAAACGGAACCAAAGCCACAATAGAGGCTGGGTAAAAGGAAGATGGTCTGCAAAGGGTGTGCAGGGTTTCGGTAGAGAAACTTTCTCCACCTCTACGTCATTTTTGCAAGAAAAAGCTCTGCATCAGTCCTGCTCTGGACTGGAGGGGCAAGGAACAACCAGGTCTCTCGAGCTGCATCTGTAGGAGCTCCCTGTTAATTCTCACTGGGTTTTTGTCCCTCCTTACCGCAAACAGAATAGGCATGAGAAACAAGACTGACTTTGTGGCAGGAGTGGCCACCCAGCGTGGCTGTTTGCTTGAACTTGGCTTCAGCTAGTCTGTCAGTCCTCTTCCATACAAGAATGCAAACATGGCCTCACACAAGCGACTTGGGCTCCTCAACATTCAGCCTGAGGCTCACAAACAGTGCAACCTGAGGTGGGAACTCAAAAAGGAAAACAGGAAATAAGGGTGTCTCCGGTTTCCCTCCACGAGGGCTTATGATGTATGGCCTGGTTTCACGATGGGACAGCACCAAGCTTGAGCATGAAGTAGAAAATGAATCTCATTTTTGCACACACTTACCCACTCAGTGTGTATTTATATTTATATATATGTGCATATATAAATATATGTATGTATACATATGTTGCCTGATCTGAAGGAGCAGAGGCAACGTGAAATACCTCATTTTCAGGAGGACTAGGAACTTGAGGAGGATCCCACGTTGGTTGCCTGGGAAGAGAGGGGAAGAGGAGGAAGGGTCTCTTTTCCTTTGTCTGGGATTTTGTTTTTATTCCCGTGTACAATTTGTACTAGAAGCTGGTTTGGTGAAGCAGCACTGCTGAAACCTTTTATAGAGTTTTAGATTTATCTGTGTGCAGAGGAGACATATTCATGTGATAGCTGTGATTTCTCTCCAGAAAAAAAAAAAAAAAGCTGTGTCCCAAGGGGGAGAAAATTTCTCTTGTGTTTATTATTGCTTCTAGGATTTTGTAGTTCGATTATGTCAGGATAAGTGCTGTGTTTGGGAAAAGCAAAAGGAGGGTTTGGAATATAATTACAGCCAAAAGTTCTTTCTGGGCACAGGTTGCTTGCGCGTGTCACTCTTGAACTGTGTGATCTTTTCTCAGGAGGAAGAGACCCAAAGGGGTCATGGGGTTTTTCGAGAGGGAGAGAGGAAATGAGAAACACTTTCCCTCTTTTGGAGAAAGGTAAAAGCAGGATATACCAGGATCCTGTCAAATTCTATTTATTGGCACTGAGCCGTTTTAAAGCTGGGAACAAATCTGCACCAAAAATCTCAATGTTAGTACGTGCAGGAAGAAAACTGCTGAGGAGAGAAGGGGAAGAAACAAGGCAGATTTAGCTCCTAGTTCTGATTGACACTAGCCAGATTCGGGACCTAGGTCTCAAACTGAGGTATTTACATAGGAAATAAATATGGCTACACAAATCTTGTGCATCATAAATTATGGCTTCTGACACTGAAGAACTATGAAAATTCAGACCCAGTGAGTGATTTCTAACCAAGACAGTTCAGTTTTGAGCCCTCACGGTGCTGTGCCAGGGAGCAAACATGACTGCTCTTCACAAAAGCTGTTCATCATATATCCTGTGTCTGACAGCCTCCAAAAACAGCAGTCATCCTGAATTGGGCTTCTAAACCTATCTGTATCTCAGGTGCTTTTTGCCTCTTCGGGCAGGAAAATATCAATGGGAAAAAAACAGTCTGTCCTAAAAAATGCAACTCAGTAATGCTTAAAAAATGCATATTTCAGACTAGCAGATCCTGTCAATTTTTATTTGTGTTGCCTTCCTCCCCACCACCACTTCCCCCACCTATGTAAGAAGGAAGATAAAAACAGCTTCCAGAGCCTAGATCAAGGAGTACCATAAAACCACATATCTGGCACTCGCATTCCATAATCTCCTGAAAACTTCAGGTACCCAACCACAGGTGGAGCAGTACCTGTTTCTTTTCTGGGTCCTGCCCTTTTCACCTTCCTCTGGTGTGTGCTCAGTACCACTTTCAGCACTTCCAACCATTAAAAGAGAACCACTGAAAAAAAAACCTAAACTAAATCCGTCTGCTTGTAAACCCCATTTTCTTTTTTGCCACCATGTGCATCTCAAGACTTCTTAGACTAAAATGCTGTTTTGTTTGATTGAAGTTGATGGCAATCTCTCTTTGTTTTCAGCTGAGACCAGGATTTTGCACACATATGTAGCTATCAAAATACTAATTTTTAAGTAATCCATCTTTGGAAGTATGGGGGAATAATAATATTTGGAGATAAAAGCTGAAAGTACGTCAGGATTTCAGAGTCATGCCTATCCTTTTTCTAGTGCTCTTGTGCCTCAGTGTATCAAGGATCACGTTTGAGTTGTGCAGGTGGTTTCTACACAGTGGAAGTTCAGGAGGAGCCAAGTGCTTTACAGCTGCTTTTGCACTGAGATGACAGTTAACAAGGCAAGAGATTTGTAGCAAGAAGGAACAATTATAAGGTTGTCTAGCTTGAAGTTTCATTTTAGGACCTAAAATGGAGGTAAACGAAGGAACAAGGATACGGTTTCTTTTTGAGATTTGTTGTTGTGGTGATATTAGCATGCGTGTTATCACGTTCAGATTAAACATTATCATGAGCTGTTTGGACAGCTTCATTTTCTGGTTCAGCTGATACAGTTTGGAATATTCAATGGAAAAAAACGGCCCGTGTGGTGCTGTGACAAGTTGTGGACAGGGACATTTTGTTTGTTAAGAAGGCGAGGCGGGGTGTTTGTGCCCGTGCGTGCCCTCTATGTCGGGGTACAGGCGGGCAGCCCCCCCGCAGACCCCACCCCGCTGGCACGGGCAGGCTCCCGGCGCTGCTCCCCCAGGTCAGTCACGATGGCAGCCACCACCTGGGCCACGCCAGCCTGGGATTTCAGACCCAGGAGTGCCAGCCCTTGCTCTGGTAGCGGCCGGGCTCTTCCAGCACCGCCGAGGAACGCGGGGAAAGATCGGGAAAAGGCCCCCTGGCTCCGCGGGCGCAGCGCCCCGCAGCCCCTTCCCCTCCTCCAGGCCGCGGGCGGGGGGCCCAGAGGCCGCAGGTCCCGCGGAGGCGATGCCAGATCCAGGTTTTCGCGGCGGCAGCGCTGGCGGGGCGCGGGGGCCGCGGCGGCCGTGAGGGGCGGCGGGGGCGGCCCGGGGCGGGGGGCGCGGGCCCCGCGGAGCCGCCCGGCCCCGGCCCCGCAAGATCCAGGTAGATCCGTCCGGCTTTTACCTTTCTCCTTCGGCTTCCCTGCGCGTAGGGCTGGTAGCGGGGCTGTTTCCTGGTCTCGCAGAAAGAGGCAGTGCTGAGTTAGGAAGACAAAAATAGACCTTTACAGAGAAATATAGGGATTGTGTGCGCTGTGGGGAGGGAGAGCGGAGAGCGGCACCCGGCTGGTTTCCAGGAGGAGCCCTTTTCTCTCCCTCTCGTTGCATGTTAGGGATTTTTGCACAGATTTCTCCCCCCACCCCCTCCCCGCCGGGGCAGGGACACCTCTGCCGCCTGCTCGCCGCATCTCTGGTGGGGAGCGAACCAGCGAACTCCGCTGCGATCGGAAAGCGGCCAGAGACCATTTTATGTGAGCGAGCCGGGGGGGAAGAAGAGGAGAGAGACCGTCGCAGGGACACACACGGATATAAAGACTTGTCTTCTGCCTCCCTCCCCCCCCCCCCCCCCGCCCCTCTCCCCCTTGTAAATACTAAATCTGTGAAGGCAGCGATTTGACATCCACCCTAAGCAGCGGCTATGGGGTGTTTGGGCAACAGCAAAACGGAGGATCAGCGTATCGATGAGAAAGCGCAGCGAGAAGCCAACAAAAAAATAGAGAAGCAGTTGCAGAAAGAGAGGCTGGCTTATAAAGCGACACACCGCTTGCTGCTCCTGGGTAAGAAGGAAGGGGCAGAGGTGGGGGACGGGGAGAGGAGGGGGCATCTGCCCCAGCCCGCCGGGGCGGCAGGGCGAGCGGAGAGGGGAGATGCGGAGAGGGGAGATGCGGCGTGCGCCTTAGGTATGAAAAACGTAGGCTGTTGTATTGAGCAGTGAGCGAGGCGTCCACAGATCGAGCTCAGCGCCTGAGCCACATGGATGCACACATACAGAAATGCTGCCGAGGTGGGAGATGCTGTCGCGTCCAAAAAAAACCACAAAAAACACTCCAACCCCCCCCAGCCTGAACCGTATATCACAATGTTCTCCCTTCTTTCTCTTTTAGGGGCTGGTGAGTCAGGAAAAAGCACTATTGTGAAACAAATGCGAATCCTACATGTCAATGGATTTAATTCAGAGTAAGAATTATTGACACTTTGTGACTTATTTTTCCTTAAATGTTGGAAACAGGTTAACACACAGTAGGCTAGGAAATTTCTCCTCTCATCCCCTGTGTTTTGATGGCTTGACACTGCGTTTTGAGGGAGGGAGGCGAGTGAGAATAAGGAAATTGTTGCTATTGTATGTTTGCATTTTCTCCTTCTGGCCCCTTTACTGTATTTTACACTGTTGCTACTGCAGCGCTTGACAGGCCCCTGTGTAGCAACAACATGGCGACTACTTTTTACATAGAAGCAAATAACCAAATATTGCATCTGTCTGTAATATAAAAATACATGTCAAGTCATATTCAGGATGACAGTGTGTGCTGTTTTTCCGGTGTTGGGGTTAGCGTAAAACTGAAACTAATTTTGCATATTTGTTAGAAATCATCCTGTTTTGTGAGGCTACATCATTTTCTCTCTGAAGAACTCTTTGCCAGAAATCATTATTAATCCACAGCATTAATTTTAGATATCTGTTTGCCTTCAACTACGTGTTGTTAATTTCAAGCATGTTTACAGCATGTTGTAGAAATGACAGAATGACTTCCAGTTCCATCAGGGGAGGCTTTGCAGATGTGTCCATGATTGTCTGATTTAAAAAAAATGTATAAGGGATGAATGTGCATTGCTCTTCATATTGTGCAAGAAAAGGGATAAGGGGAAAATATATTTTTCTTACTTTTTTTTTTCTGTTAGTATGTTTTAATGATTGAAGAGCAGATAAACAAGCGATCAGTGAAAAAAATTAAATGCAACTGACTGAACTGCTTTGGAAGAAAAAAATCAAAGTGTTAATATTTCTGTTTTAATGCAGAGAAAAGAAACAGAAAATACTGGATATTCGGAAAAATGTTAAAGATGCGATTGTGGTAAGAACACACTTTATACTGTTCTTAAATGCTTGGTTTTGCTGGAATGAGAAGGATTGTGCTCTCCAAGATTGTGATGAGAGAAATCCCATTTTGCTGATCAGATTGGATTATCTTCTATTGATCCTGTATCCCGCGTTTATCCAGATTAATGTGTTTGTTTTTTTGTTTTATCCAATTCTAGACTATAGTTTCAGCAATGAGCACTTTAATACCCCCAGTTCCATTGGCCAACCCAGAAAACCAATTTCGAATGGACTACATCAAGAGTATAGCTCCTCTTTCTGACTTTGACTATACACAGGTAAGAATACAAACCACTCATTTATTCTGCTTCAAGGGGGAACATGTTGCTTCACTTTGATTTACTGAAACATTGGGGTTTTTTACTTTTTGGAAGATGGTCATGGGAAGACCTTATGCCAGCATCACCTCTGGTTAACTTTCTTACAAGGCTGTGGTGGTTGCACCTGTTTTAGTGATGCAGGCTTTTGTTGTTATGGATTTATTTGCTGCTGTTTGTAAATGCTGCTGTTTCTGCATTTAGTTCTCTGCAAATTTTCTGATGCAATCATACATATTGACAAATCAAATAAGACTTTGTTGAAAGCTGATTTCCTACATGGAATTAGATGCAGGATGTTAGCCTGAGGAGTTACTGTCTACCTACAGAAAAGGATATAAAAGGAAATAAAAGGCTGGAGTGGCCTCAGTGTTGTTTCCCAGATTTACTGCGCTTCAGAGTGGAAGCTCGCATAAGCAGTGGTCAAGTAAGGTGCTGGTTTGCTTCCTGGTCTACTGTAGTTGGCATGAGCAGTGATTTGCTTGTATGTAAATGTTGCCTTCTTTTGATATGGAATCATTTGAAAACTAAGGATTTCTGTATGGAAGCTACTCTTTTGTAGACAAATGAGAGATACTTTTCAGATTAACTTGCATAGGCATCTTATGTTAAATTATTTTTATCTTTTTATGTTATTATTTATAGGAACATCCATAGAATGTTTCATATTTTATGCTTTATATGAAAGCAAGAGCACAGACATTCTGAATTTTATTTTTGCAGTAGCACAATTTTTAATTTGCCTTAAAATGATACTGAAAGCAATTTGTTATGGATACAGTAAGGACTTAAAAAAATCTTCATTCATTGGCTAAATGATTGTGAGTTGTACATGCTATCAATATTACCAGAGAAGGCATTTACAAGAGAGTGTCTTTAGGTTATTATAGCTTCAGGGTGGAAGGGGGAGAAGGGGAAGAGTCGTTTCTTTATTATATGACTCATATTCTCTGATGTGTGATTTTGCCTCTGGTAAACCTACCACTTTGAAGGTTCAAGATAAAGAAAAATTATCAGACATCTTGTACAGCTAGATTTTAACACAGAATGCAGATGTTAAGAAAACGACTGCAAGGTACACCCACATATTGCATAATTGCTCAATTGGTGGATGCAAGTTAGTGAAAGTGAGAAACTCTTTTTAGAAATGGAATATGAGCTTGACATGAAATATTTGTCTTATGCAGGTATTAAAGTTCTGAGGCATTTGTTGCTCATTTTATGTGGATTTTTTTTTTTGCTTTAATTTTGACCCTTAGATGCTTGAGTAAAATAAATGGTGGCATATATACTTTGCAGTTCTCTATAGTACATCTGTTATTTTGAGTTTCTGGGATAAAAGAGAGCTAAACTGGACTTTCCATAGGGCTGGAGATATTTTTTATTTTTACTGTTTGCAAATTTTCTCCTTTTTCACAGAAGCTGACTATATCTGGTCAAATTTGACTCACTGTTCAATATTTTTTTACAGAGGAAAATTTAGCCTTCTTGGAGGGGGAAAGAATAGGACCCAGTGGACTTTGAAACAATTAATAATTCATTTGAAATCTCGATTCAAAGTCCATTTTGCTTTAAAGTAAAAATATTAATAAGTGTTTTTTAATTAAGTAGGTTTTCTGAAAATACCATCATGTTATTTGAAATAGTGTCAATTACTACTCCTAATTAAAAAAATTAAAAAGTTGTAACAAGTTCAAAAAAAGAAATCTGGTGCTGGTTTAGAAGTAAATATATTTCTATGTCACTTTTATATTTTCCCTCTTGCTTTCTTATCAGCTCAATTCATAGGTTTAATATTTGTAAAATGTAAAGTATGCCTTTTTTATATTCTTTGGTTTGGCTTGCTTTTTTTTAATTTTTCTATGTTTAGTATGTTATTTATCTCCAGGAAGATCTGTGAGCAAGACAGATTGAAAAAAAAAAGTGCTATTGTGCTTCAGGGCTTGATTCTACTCCAGTTTAAGTCAATGATAAAGTAAAATTAGGTTTCCAGCTGAAATAACTTTTGACCCATTTAGTATTTTTGGGTAAGGAGAAATATAAAAATAAATACTTGGGTAGTAATCAGTTAGGCATCCTTTGCTAAGCATTACTGATTCCATAATTAATAGCTGAGGTATGGAATAAGGCCTTCTGAGCTCAAAAACCAACACAGTATTTAACAGTAGACATTCAAGGTCTAATCATCCTTACTTAAAAACAGTTGTAAAGGAAGAAATGGGCAAGTCTGGGGTAAATTTTGGGATATTCTGAAATGTGACAAAGGTTACCCTTCTTTCTATGAATGAGGGAAGAGGCAGTTTTAGGGTTTTTAACAATATGGATGGTGATGAGCTGTTAAAGACACTTAGTGTTGCAATATGAATTCCAGATGTGTTATTTTTGGATGATATTAGCCATGTAATATATGTCATAAAAGTCAATGTGTATTAGCTGAAGATACATTTCAGATACATTGCATGCCAAATGTGGGAAAATGACAGCACCTTATCATGAGTCTTCAAAGAGAGATCCCTGATGCAATGCAAAAACTTCACTGATGGCACAATAGAACCAACACTCATGGGGTGCTAATTTAAATATATTTGTGACATACAGATGTGCTTGGACAGACATTCTTAAACTACATACAAATTAACTAATATGCATTTACTTGCTAATTAAAATAGGTGGGTATGAAAATACTGATTTTGTATGGATGAAATCATACTCTAAGTGCAATTTATGGCTGAAATTCTGAGAATTTTGAGTAAAGATGGGGGTTTCACATTTAGACTCTGATAGTTATTTAGGGTTTCTGTTTGTCTGTTTTCTTCATTACTTAGCTTTCTACAAAATGTAAGCAGAACACTTTATTAAGTAGTGATACAAATTTTAAGACAAATAGTTTTCTCTTTACAGCCTTCTAACATTACTTTAAGAGTCTGCGGAGTGCCCCCTACAATAGTTTTACTTACTTTTTAAAAATTATTCTTTAGTTTGGTTTAGTTATGCTACCTTGAAGATTCATTTATTTGATATAAAACAAAACTTTCTTGATTTCTCTTATAATTTTTCTGTTGTCTTTCATTACTTTTATGAAAGACTGTACAATTTTTACAAAATATTTCTTGGGTGACTGATGGGGTCCAGTTCTATAAATCATGAGGGCTAGAGTTTTTACAAAGTTAATAAATATAAATAAGTCAAATGTTCACTGTATTTTCTTCCTTTATGTTGTGAAAGGAATCAAGTTAAATTTTTATCTGACTAGTTTAGGCATTATTAGCTCCATAGTCCAGTGTAGAAACAGCAGAAGGGCTTTAACACTGAAATTGAAACGTGCTCTATCAAAAAGGATTTTTTTATTGTTTTTGGCAAAGTGTTGATTGATATTTGCTAAAGTTAACAGGAATTGACCTGCTCCGATCTTAATCCTTTATTGATGGGGATTTGTTTTGTCCTTTGTGAATCAGAGGGAACATATTAAGGCCATATTATGCTGGCTGTGGAAAAACATGGTGTATTATGTAAGGGTGTGTTTACTCAAGTTCATTTGTTTCTATTGAAGTATTTGAATTTTGTGGGCACCACAAAGCTGCTCAGTATATAATTCCTTTACCCTTTGTCTTCTCCAAAAATGTAGCCCAATTAAGTTGCTTTGCATAACATGTGTCTTGGATCAAGCTCATCTGATGAGTTGTGTGTAGGAAGAAAGCAGGGAATGGTTACCTGCCACTGGGCTGCACAGCCAAGTGTTTGGCCATATGATCCAGGTACCGGTGAACGTGAATCACCTGCTTAAGAGAGAACATATAAACACTTCACCTGGGTCTTAGGGAATGGGGAGAGTTTTCACAAGATTCGTTTTCCTTTGCAGAGAATGTTTTAGAGAGGCAAAACTTGAACTTTCATAAAATAGTGAATTGTGTGGATATAGCCCCTTGTGCGGATTTTAGTATGTGAGTTTCAAATATAATTTTTACAGCTATTTTATTGGTCAGGCAAGCTCTTTAATTCAGCTCTTAAGAATGAAATGTTAATGTGGGCATTGACAGTACTTTAGATTAATCAGGTCTGTGTTTTGCTTTACATTTTGAGATATTACAGTTTGAGTTCAATGTGAGGACTTTAATTTTCCTTCATGTTTTCTTCTTAAAAATTAGGACTTTGTATTCATAATATAACGACACAAGAAAGAAACAAAAATACTTCGGGTCAGAATTTGAAGTTACATGTTTGGTTTTTTTCAAATTTTTTATGAGAGCTGGTATCAAATTCAAACTCTTGTTGATGCCTGGTGATCTCTGGTTTTCACAGTATGTATCTCAGTGTTTGAAGCAACTGAAAATCTTGATCAAGTGAAGCGTATTGTTGGGCTGTAGAAAATCTTTATCCTGGATAAATAATTAAATAAAATATTAAAAACATGATAAGTATGGTTCATATATGGTTAAACTTGCTTGGGTTGTGAAGTTAATCCTGTGACTTTAGTATCCAATTTGTCTGCAAATTGTTTTAAGTGTCCCTTTAATATGTACTTGATGTATCCGAAAGGAGTTACAAAATACCATCATCTCACATTTTTTGGTTTTCAAATAACTCACAATATTTCCATCTTTTTTGTGAGTGTGAAAATATAAAATGTTTTACATGAAAATGCCATAAAATAAAAGAGAATACAGTGAGCATTGCAACTCAAATGGCTTCACTTGATTTTTCTTTCTATCTATATTTTTACTCTAGGGCTTTGTTTACCATTTTGGGCAGAATGAACACAAGTTTTTATAACTACCTGGGACAGCAATACTTAACATTACTATGGCATGAGTCAATATTAACTCTTTAAAATCAATTGGACTTTTAAAAATTAAGTAAGTAATTTGTGGGGTTTTGTAATCTAAGATGCACACCGGTAGTTTTTCATATTTACACAAACACATCTTTTCCTATTTAAACAAACACAAAGTATCAGAAAGGCCAGGTCATGATTAAGTTGTGTAGGTCCAACAACATTATTTCTACCCTGAATTAGTAACACCTGAAGAACTAATGAAGAAGGCTGTCAGAGAAGGACAGCTGAAAATGCGTTCACTATTATAGTTGTTGGCAGCTCCTTAGTCTTCGTAAAAAGGTTAAAATTGTCAAGAGAACTGATCCTGAAAAGTAGTGGATGTTAGGAAGAAGTAGTAATCAGGAAACAGATGAAATTTTTGTTGTGGTAACTGTGATGGCAGTTGTTTTCCTGCTGTACGCTGTTAATTAACAGCAGATACTGAAGTTGCGCTTATTTCATGTTAAGAGCAGACTCTGCTGATTCCCAGGAATACTTTTCCTTCTGTATGAAATACCTGTTTGCATACAGATGTAGTGTAAGCATGTCTGCATTTCATTAAATCAGCAAACTGAGTCCCTAGTGTTCTGATTAGTTGATGCTGAAGTAAAAGTTACAAGCATTTCATACGTGAGATCAAAAAAATACTTCAGTGTTACGTTATTTTGTTCTTATTCTCTGTAAGCATTAAGTTTGCTGTTGATAGACCAGCCGATCCTGTAGAGCTTTCAGAAATAATCAGTCATTATTTTAACTATGTTCAAAAATATAAAAACTAGAACTGGGATCGTAGTACAAGCAAATATAGGACAATTTGGGGGGAAAAAAAGGAAAAAAAAAAAGAAAAGCAAACCAACAAACCTTAAAACCTTTCAGTTTTTCAAATTTATAATATATACCGGAACTGTAAAATTACAAAATTGTACCGTGACTGTCTTTAATTCCTTTATTTGAATTCATTAATAAATACTCTGACTTTAGTGAAAACACATGGAGCTTTAAACTGGAGTGTTTTCTGTAAAGTACAACTCTTCTGTGAGGCTCGGGATTTCTTGCTTAAAATACACCATTTGTGTTTGGGGTGGTGCTTGCTTTAGACGAAAGAATTCCTTATGATCAAGCATAAAGTCAAGTAAGGTTTTTGCTCTAGTAGAACACTGCTCTGTTTAATAAAAGTGTAACAACATATTTCCTTCTCCCCTTGTTCTAAACTCACTGAACCACAACAGTTTATACCAATGATAAGTAAATAATTAAATTTGTATCCCAGGAAAGGAGCTCAGGGATCTACTTAGGCCCCCAACAATTAACAGTAGAAATACGGAGATTGGGAGCCATAGGAAATCCTGTACATGATCCCAAATCATCTGAAGTTAATAAATTGAAGTTGTTTTCAGAAAAAAAAATTAAAATAAGAAGATATTAAATTCTGCATTTTTTTTCTAGGCCTTCCTATCTCAATATTTTTAAGAACAGATTCAACTTTGAAATATATGGGAAAAGTTCACCATTTTCACATGTAATTTGCCTTTTATAGAGGGTTGGTTTTTTTCACAGCTTACAGTGCAAAATAATGAATTACATCCCAAAAATACAGTTACTTGAGAAAGTCTTATGAACAATGCTGCTTATGAATTAAGTGCAGTGTTACATTAAATATTACATCATCATAGTAACACCAAATTAAATGTTTGCTATCTTATATTGTGAATCTGATTTTTTAGATAGTGAGGTGGTATTCACACTTCATCCAGCCTGCCTTTATTATCATCACATTATCATCACTGTGAAACCGGGAAGATATTATCATTTATTATTATTACCACTAACTAAAACTTAAGTTATTTCTGCAGTCTCCAAAACTATTGAGATTTTCTGATATTACTTTCAAGTTTTGTACCTATGAATACAAATTAATTTGAGGGGTTTTGACAGTCAGTCCAGCATCCAGTCAGCTACTGCAAATTATTAATGCTAAATATCATATTCTACCTTTTTTTGCTACAGTTTTAGCTGAAAACTTTACATACTTCTATTGCATTTTACAAGGATAAAAATATTTTTACATCTAAATTTGGATATTGATTTGATGGCAATGGGAAGAATAATAACTTGAATTATCATTTTAAGTAGGAGTGACTGATTTTCCTCACAGAACTAAAAATGTATTAGAGAATCATTTATGAGCTTTAGAATATTTCTTTTTAAATCCGGTACTTTTCAGTGTACACCCTGATTTTGAATTTAAGAAAGGCAGAAGCAGTAGTTTAAAGGCTGTACTATCCTCATCTTTGTACTGGCCACAGGTCTGTGAAGGACACTGATTTATTTTAAATTGTGGTTGTTGGGGGGCTGCTGCTTTGAATTCCTTCACAACTGTGGCTGCTGCTAGGGTATCTTCTGGAAGTGATTCTGCAATGTGGAGGTGGCAGCAGTCCTTCGCTATCCCAGGCGGTAAGGTTCGGAAAGACAGCTGAAGGAATAGCATTGGTGCTTGACAGAGGTGTAGTAGCCTGGCCAGAATCACAAACTGATCCTGATTCCCACTCTTTCTTCAGGAAAAAAACAGAAAAGAAATTCTTGTAATTTTTACCACTTAGATTGAGTTGCGTTGAAATCTCTGGAGAAGATTTAATTACAAAGTAGTGGCTAATTTATTAAGATTTGACATGCACTTTAAAATGTTTGCAAGAAATTCACTTGTTTGTTCCCTTATGTGTAAATCAAACTGAATTATAATGAAAGTCAATGTAAATGCATGCAAAAAGTAACCACATTCTTAATGAAGACACATTATCCCTTTAGTCCAAGGATGATGACATTTCAGACTTTTACAAGTGGCAGTTTTCAGAAGAAGGGTATTTAAATTTTTAATTAATTGCCACTATTTATAAAGTACATTAGAACAGAATTTCCATCACAACCAAAGAAAAGGTAAACATATCAGAGTATGTTTCGTGATTGTCCTTACTATCAATTAATTTTTTTTAATCTCCTAAGATAAGGGTAGCAAGTTGATGGCTGCTTTTGCCATTTTTGACTACTCTGTAAAAGTAACATGTTCACTAGTTAGGGAGAGTCTTTTTTTCTTTTTTTAACTTCAGTGGCCACGATAAAAATGTGCAGATCGGGGATAAATCATCACATGTGTGCGTCTTGTCACTGAAGCCAGTGGAGAGTATGGATCAGAGGATATCACCTACTCAGATACTATGAGTGTCATTATTTAGAGTTTCAAATAAGTGAGTGTTCATCTGCACAACAGCGAAGCGCTGCATCCCCTCTCTTCAGCACCTGATGAGATCACAGCTTCCGTTTCTGAAGCAGTGTTGAGCGTTGCCAGATTAGACCTTTGCTTGTTTTTTTCATCACCTCCATAGCTTGTACTTATTGTCAACAGTGGATTATCTTTTTTAATGTCAACATAGTCTGCACCAACAGGCAGGATGTTCAGTTTGCAGAAGGTAGCAACCTGAGCTGAGGAATAGAGAGCAAGCTAAACAATGTGAACAGAAGACTCTATGTATACCTTTCATACAATGAAATAAATAGGTTGAAACCAAAAAGTGTCATGAACAATCTTTTTCCCCTGAGTATCTAAGAAGCTCTTTAAAATAAATGTAAATAGGACTCTCAAGCAGATAAAAGGCAAGAACAATGCACATTTGCAGTTAACTGCTAAAGGTTTCCATAAAATGTTTATGGTTTTGTTCTGTCACCTATGTCACATAATTTGTTTTTCTGTTGTTAAAGAGATTCAATTCAAGTTTTAGGACCTTCTCTTTAAAAGGAGTCAGGAGGAGAATGTAATTTGTAAAACACAGTTTCAAGTTTATATTGCCTTTTACTTTGGAAGCTCTTGGAATAATTTCTTGGAACAGAGCTACCTCTGGTTGTAAGCATGCCAGCTATCACTTGAAGCATGCAGATTATGGTTTCTTGCTTTAAATCAGTAGATTAATTTTGGTTGGTTTAAAGTGTACTCTTGTAATTAATCTACTAGTATTTGTTTTAAAAACCTATGCTGGATGTTTTGAAAGGATACTTATCCTTAGGCAAGAAGAATATTGGAATTTTTTCTGTTATGTCAACGTTAGAGATGAACTTTGCCTTTTAAATCTTTTAAAAGTAAACGTTTTCTGACACTTCTGCCAATTCATTCCATTTGAATTTTCTTAGTGCTGTCAGTAGGACTTAAACATATTCTAATGCAAATAATTATCCCACTGTTTTGAACTGTGAAATTGTTTAGCAAGATAAAATAGGCTAAAGATATGCAAGCCCTCTTATCTCTCTTAATTCGGTGAACGCTTTTTGATCACGTCCACCCTCACTTCCATAGGATGTTAAGTGACAGAGCTGTGCAGATCGTTCTTTTCTTAACATACACCCACATACTTTCTTTCATAGGAGCTAAATAATATCAAATTTAAGAACTGTCAAGTAGGAAAACAAGAAAAGGCAAAGAATGGTTAACTAAAATAGGGTAAAGTATGTCCTCGCTACCCTCTGTGCAGACAACTAACTGCCCCTTGCCTGCAGACCTACAGCTGACCACAATTAGCAGCAGGACCTCATTGCCAGTCAACTCCAGGGTGGCTTTGGTGCAGGCTGTGTGCCTTGAGGAGTTCTCAACTCCAGGCAAAGAAAAAAAGTCGGAGGAGAAATGTGAATGAAAAAACTATGCAGTGAATATACAGTCACTTCTGTGTTGTCACTGGCTAGAGGAAGAGGTCGGGTCTCACCACCTACTACTGAAACCATGTCATTAATTATCAGGTTTCCAGCAGGGATCACAGAAGAGTGAAGCTTCGTGGCAGGATTTGTAGCTTTAAACATTTGAGTGAGAATATTCCTTCAGGCAGGCAGGTGTCCTCTACCTTATCTTTCCATCTCACGATGTCAGTGTTGCCTTTTCATTTTGGGAAGAGAAGACTCACTTATTTAGGACAGCATTGAACAGTAGAGCTTTTCTTTTTCCACCCCTAAAATTAGCATTTTTGATCACTGTTGTTATCTGCTACATTTCTCCCTAGATTTTAAGAACAGCAAACTTAACATGCTAACCAACAGCAGAGTGTATATTATGGACCAAAAGTCTAATTAGAGAATACATAAATGAGAAATCATAATTAAAAAATAATTGTATGATCAAAAAATCATGTCAGTAGAGGAAGATGGCTCTTGACATTTCTGAGAGCCAGCCACTCAAACAGCAGAAGATTTTCACTGGATTTTGAAGAAATAAGGGATTAAATTTCATCCTTGGCCTTCAGTTCTACAGAGCAGAGTTTGATTCTTCTCACTGATGAATGAAAGCCTGACAAGAACTATAAAATTCCGTAAATACAGAAGTCACCCAAAGCAGCTATATTCCCTAGGGTCTAATCTTGCAAAGACTTAAACAGATGGATATATATGGACCTAAATGCACAGCTAGTACTACCAGCACAGCATTTATGCAGCTGAGCTTCCGGTTATGCAGTGATAATAATATAAAAATCACAAATACTTTCAGTTGAAAAACAAAACAAGCGAATCATTTTTCCCTGTTAATTTTATATCTGGGAGGTCGTTGAGCACTTTTATGGATTTTCTTGGGGGTGGGTAAAGTTGTGTAGGTTAAAGATTGGCACAGAACTTGAAATAAGCAAAATCTTTTTCAGATAAGTGACAGTTCTGTGGATGCTATTAAGCTGTGAACAGTAGGTCTTTTCAATCACCGTGATTCATTTTCATATTGTGGTTTTTTTTAATAATAGTATCTTTAAAAGGCTTGCTGAACAGTAGGCTGCACCAGCATAACTTTCTGTGCAGAACGAAAGGTTTCATGCACAGTCTTAGATAATTTACCTTAAATTGATTTGCACAGCCTAATAAAACCATAAGAAAACTGTACCAGCTCAGATCATGGGTTCATTTAGCATCAGGTCTCATCTCTGACCA
Source organism: Pseudopipra pipra (assembly GCF_036250125.1). Lineage (NCBI taxonomy): Eukaryota > Metazoa > Chordata > Aves > Passeriformes > Pipridae > Pseudopipra > Pseudopipra pipra. Next base: position 53,488,608 of record NC_087549.1, read on the forward strand.
TGACTGATTGTGAAACAGGAAAAAGAGTTTAAGAAGGGGACAAGCACATAGTAGTATTTCCCACATTGATTGTCCTAGTCTCTACAGTTTTATGGCTGAGGTAATTTTTGACTGGGAGCGGTATTTCTGTATTTAATAATTTTCATGGATCTTTCTTCCAGGAATTTCCCTCCCCCCACTCCCGCCCCCAACCTGTGTGAGCTTTAATTTATGGCAGTGAGTTCTGCAGTTTAAGTATGTATTGTATGAGGAAGTGCCACTTGATTGATTTGGAGGGTTTTGTTTGTTTTGTTGGGTTTTTTCCTCCAAGCTTGCTGCCCACTGGCCTTCCCTATTTTCTCTATTAGAAATATTTCATCTCTTCTACATTGCCACTCTCATTGCATATCATATCCCTTCAGATATTTGTCTTTGTGCTAAAGAGTCTACTTAGCTTATTACATGTCTTTGCTCATTATTGTTGCTCTTCCACGTATCTTCTAGTTTTACTAGACCCTGTTTGCAATGACAAACCAGGACTACAAACAGTATTCAAGGTGTTATGTTTTCTTTTTTATTATCTAGTGTTTTTTATTGGGGGGGTGGTTTTGGTTTATGGTTTTTTGGTTTTTTTGACACTGAGTTGATATCTTTATAGAATTATAGTAGATTATTTTATAATTCCAGGAGAAGTTGAACACAGTTGCAGGTAAGAGGAATATGTGTGAAGGTCTCTGTACCAACACTAGCAGAGCCCAAAGGGTACTATTAATGATAATTATCCTTATTCTTCTCTGGTATTTTCAGACCTGTCATACATTTTGACTAGTCTGTTCAAAAAATCCATTGCATTCAATTTTTTATTCTTTCATGTGTAATGACATGTCTTCTCATTTGCTATGCTGCCGTGTATGACTTATGAAGAAGCATTTTTAAAATTATCTACCATGACTAATATTTTCTTCTGTGCAGAAGAACACACTTTATTTTTGTTCTTAAAATGGAAAATAAATTGGTCTTCAGCCTGATTTTGGAGAGGCAATGTTTACAGTACCACAAAGGACATTTGTGCTTTCAAATCTGCTCATAGTTCCTTAATCGTTCATTACAGTTTGCCTGATTTAGCAGAAAAGAAGACCATTGTTTGGAACCCTTCTCATTAGAGAAATAAAATGTTTAAAAATACCAAAATACCACCTTTTTTTTTTTTCTTTGCAGTTACTAGTGCTGTGTGTCACTAAGAGAAAATGGTCTGAACTTTTTGATCTCCCTTGGGGAAACGCTGCAACTAGCAGAATTTTGTTATTTTTATGTCAATTTAGGTCTTACATGATTCAGCACTTGTGGTTTGTGGGAAAAAGCATTGTAGATTGTGATTAAAGGAACAAAAATAGTAAGGAGTGGCTACTAGAGAAGGCATCTTTTTACTGTTAAAATATTTTTTGATTCACTTTTTTTCATTTTTAAAGCTCTACTTCTGTTCATCGTATTTTCTCTCTCAGTTGTACTAGTACATAGTTCAATTCAATATAGAAAATAGTTCAATTCTGTTCCACCTTTGAGGGGTTTTTAGAAGTACAAAAAATCAAGAACAAGTTGCTATAGGATCTTGGTAATCTGTACCTTTAAGTCTGTCAAACTTGGTTGTCTCCAAGAGGCCAACCAGTCATCCCCTTCTGGCAGCCTCTCAGGAATAAACAGAAAATCTCTAGGGAAGGGAATGGAAGAGGATACAGGATGCAAAAAAACTGCTTGTAGTGCAGGAAAAATTCTTTGTTGTAGTAATGGACCACAAACAATGAGTTAACTCATTCTGGGATACATTAACAAGGCTGTTGTACAAAAAAAACATGAAGTAATTATGCCATACTCTGGCAATTTTGAGTCTTCAACTGGTGTATTGTGTCTAATTTTGGGAACTGAACTTAAAAAAAGTACACAAATGGAGTCCAGAGGAGAGCATCAAGAGTAAGAGGAGACAAAGAAAACTGGGTATGTTTACTCTTGGAAAGAGAACACTCCAAGTTGAAGGGGAAAGGGAGCCAAATACAATTTTTAGTATTTAAAGAGCTATAATTACATATTCTTGTGTCCGTCTTTTCAAGGGGAGGAAATGAAGTTTAGGAGAGGAGAAAATTCCTCTCTTCTGTGATGTATGGTAGCCCCTATGTTTGGGATATTCTACGACAGTGAATTTAATTATCACAGTCTCACAAATACACTGAGATACAACTGCCCAGTTTCAGGCGTTTAAGGCTGTATTTTCAGTGACATGAATCACCTCATGCTCAAGAAGTTAAAAATTTCTGAAAATCTGGAAAACTTTGGAAGATACAAGGTCGTGTCAGTTGGTCTTTTGCATTTGTCACTTTCCTTTCAGTTCACAGAGATCCTATGGACATGTTGGTTGAAAGCCCCTGGGACTTCTTTTCTAAAACTAAAGCTTCTATAATCACATATTGAATTAATCTAGAGACTTCATTAGTTACCTACCTGATTTTTCAGGGCCATGTTGTGTAAACAGAGAGTGATTATTTCTCTTAAATAGTGTATGTTCTTCCAGGGTGCTATCAGACAGTGTAGCAGACTGTAATGTAGCTTATTCAAAACTGTCGTGTGCTTCCACATGTTGATTGTTTTAAATCTAATTCCTGGCAAAATGTAAAAGATTTAGTACTTCTTATGGAGAGTTACACATAGCTCTTAATTAGTCAGGGCCTAACATTTTCTTCCCTAAAATCGGAAAAAAAATGGCTGTGGGAAGTAGTGCAATCAGGAGTATCATCTCTAAAGGCTCCAAGGAGCAAAGAGCATGCCTTCATATATTTTCAGTTAAAAACAGCAAGCAGGAGTTTTTGTTTTCATACATGTGTGCACTGGTGTGCATATATGCATTTAAGTATTAGACTGTTCCTACTGCCCTACAAGGTTCTAATCTGATCAAGAACTGGGACATCTGGTGGCTAACGGCGGGGTGAAAAATCAAGTTCAGAGGCTGGTAGCTGTAGGCCCTCAAGCATGTGGAAATGAAAATAGAGTTTGGAGAATAGAACAAGTTTATCTCGAGTCTGTTGCACCATTGAGAAAGTTCTCCAGGTAAAGGGTGGCAGGTGAGTAGCTTTTAAGTGTTGGTGAAGCTCCCAAGTATGGAAACATGGAAAGACACGTGGCTCCTATGGCAAGAGCCACCCTTGGTAGTCTGCAGGCTTTTGGGAGATGTGTGTTGTGCATTTGTCTTCATAAGACGGCTTTGAGAGTTAAGACAAAGCTGGTGATTTTGCTAGTGAGAGGTTTGAAGAGCTACGGACACATATCATAGGAAATAAGGTTTCATTAGTTATCTTGCATGTGATATCAAATTCTGTAGAAAGGAGAAACAATTCCCATTTCGTATTCCCATTAGTGGTAGCTCCTGCATTCCTAATGAAGTGGATTTAAAGGGAAAAAATGCTGACACGCATCTTGCAATGTTGTTGGCCTGAAGGATTATCACATTGAAAGGCATATCTTTCTTTTTTGTTGGTTCAGTGATCGTTAGGAGTGGTGTGATTATTATATTACAAGTATAGCCAAATGTCATGCTAATACCATTCCTGATCCATGCTTACATGATAGATGTAAGGTATAAATTTTAGGGGTTTGAATCCTTGGAGAAATAGAGAGATAAAAAGTATGCAGTAAATCAAAGTTTTCTTTTTCTTTTTCCCTTTATGAAATATGAACAATAAAACATCCTTGAAAATGACATAATTAGGTGGTCGTGGTGGGGAAACATATTGGTTTGCTTGGGAAATTTAAAATAAAATGTTTGTTAACCAGCTTATGAAGGGCTGCTCTATGGAATGTGAGGATGTAGTAGGGAGAAAACCGACTCTGACAGTCAGCCTGATTTTGGGGGGAATTCCAGGCATTCAATTCTAGTTTGCACTAAACACTCTTTGTTTGCTGTACTTAAGGACTGGCTGAGTTGTGTCAGTGCGTACTCTTTCTGGGCAGGTTTTTCCAGTGTGGAAAGGATGGGTTCTTGTTGGGATCTGATGTTTCAAAACTGGAGGGCATATCACTGGCCAAGTGGCTTTGGAATTCATTTACTTTTTTGAAATGTGCTTATGTGATACCCTTTTTGTGTGTCTACAGCAATTATTTTTCTCCCGAGGTTTTATATTTTAAGCAAGTCATCAGTCTTTGAATCATGTTGCTCTCTAAGAGTGCATGCTGAGGAGTGCTTACTGTTTAGTTTCATATGCATTTGTTCCAGCAATGCTGCCAGGCTAAGCCATCGTGCTCCTTCCTCCAACCCTCCCCCATCACTATCCACTCCGCTTTCCCACTTTTATGCCTGCACTGTGCCCTCAGCTGTGTCCTGGTAAAGCTGTTTGTTTGGCCTGACCAAATGAGGTGGAGGGAGAGGTTATTTTTAGTGCAGATCATTTCCGTGGTTTTAACTGAGGGCGGGTGACACAAAATGGGGAAGAAGAAAGCAGAGATGGGAACAAGCAGTAGGATGTAATGGGAAGGTGATGGCTATCTAAACAAGCAGGCTTACTTCCTCCACCTCTGTATCTATAGTCAGAGATTACAGTCAGACCAAAAGCCACTGGAAATCTGTGTATCAGAAGAAACCCAGTGCAGCGTGTTGGTTTTGCTTCTTCTGATGTGAAGACTGACATTTCTTGCAGCGGTTAGGTGGTAGAAGAACAGGTCTGTCTTGCTCACCCTTGGCCTTTTGGATAAGTAAACACAGCTACATTCACTGCAGTTATTTCTAAACTTAACTTTGTGGACTGGAGCTTTAAGGCTTAGTCTGATGCCTTTCAAAAGCAATCCACTCACATGAACTTGCGTATACAAAAGACTTACATAGCTGTTTGAGTCTTATGTCACAAGAACTCTTTTCTCTTGGCTTTGTTGCGTAACTGCAAACCACTTCTGCTCTATTACTCTATTATTTTTACTGAAAATAGGATAGACAGATATGCAAAAATCCAGTGAGCAGTCAGTTGGCCACAAAAGACGTGGCTGGGGACGGTACCTGTAGGTATATACATTTAAATTCTGTTTATGTATTGCCATGGTATTGGATCAGTCAGTGTAATGGTGTTCCTGTGGATGTGAGGTAAAAATGGAGCATTGTTCCAATCAATGCATGCCATGTCAGCGACAGTATGTAGAACTGAAGCTATTTTATAAAGTTTGCATGGCTGTTGGACGAGATGGGATGAGTTCAGAGTTCACAAAACAGAAATCAGCTGAGGGCTCCTGAGTATGTAGAAACCCTGTTTGGCTCAGGTTCTTGAGAAGTCCTGGAAGACTGTTCAGGGAGAAGTGTTGTTATGCATCCTTGTCCTGACCTTGCCAATCTCTTTTTGGGCATCCATTACTGGAAAAGGGTAGTGGGCTGGAAAGACCTCTGGTGTAACCCTGCAGAAGCCTTCTTAATTTAAGGTTTTAAGAAGTCATTTCCAGAAGAGATTACTTTCCAATATATCCTATATCAGCACTATGCTGATTCATTTTTAAATAGATCAACTAAAAGAACAAATGAATCACAGCTGTTGTTCAGGTGAAAGCTTTACCTTATATGCCATTGAAATTCCCCTTTTAACCCTTATTTAATTTTTTCCAGTTGCACTGTAGCAAGTGTGAGAGAGCGTATTGCCTGTCTTGCCAAGAATGCATGATGGTTTTCTTTCTGGTTTTCTTTCTGTAAGTTAGGAGAGGCTTCTACAAAAAAGAGAATCATCTACTCATTTCTACCAGCCTGTCCTTGTAAAAGCAGTTGTCTGTTAACATGAGAGAGCCTGTGGCTATCCAGAGGGGAAACTGCTCTCAGTAGGAGTTACTGAAAGAATAAGTCCATTTTACACATACTTACTTAGCAGCGAAGCTCCTGAAGTTGCACAACCTCTGAGGTGCTATGAGAGAGGCACACTTGCGTCTAATGCATACATTTAAAAAGCCTGAGGGTCAATTCAGAATTTAGTTAAGCTAAATTGTGTTGTTTAGGAGATGAATCAAGAGCAAATATGATACCATCTAATGTTTTGTCTTCATAAAATCCAGTGAAGCTTTTCGGTTGAACTTTTCAACTCCTGCTAAAAATGTTAAATAAGACCTCTAATATCTGTGCCTGTATTAGCTCAAGCATTACATTATTTCACCTGTTTTCTCATGGATGAAAAAAGAGGAAGAAATACACCCTCCTTTGCATTTCCACCTGGATTTATGTAACCTGAAAAAAATGGAAAGAGAATATATCAGTTTTTGCAAAAATACGCCATTTTAGCTGAGTGCTTGAATAAGAAGTACTGTGTGGAGGCAAGCTGAATGCTCCTCTGCATCTGATAGTGTTTGTAAGTTGTTTTAAATTGTATTACTGCCATCCTTTACCTTAGTTTCCATGTTCAGTTCTCCACAACCTGAATGCTCTCTTATCACAAGGAAAACATCCCAGTGATGTTTTCTGATCATGTAAAGAGACACATGGAAAGGAAGTTAACTTTTTTATTATGTGAAGTAAAATATTGGCATAAGCATGTTCGTCACCAGGTTTATTAAAAAAAAAAATCAACCCTCTTTAGACCAGCATTAAATTACCCTCCATTTGTGTCTAAACACAAATTATCTAAAATATAAATATACAAAAGTGCGTTCAAAACTGGTACAATGATATATCAATAGGAGCTAATACTGTTACTTTATTCTTCAAAGTAAGTACCAAAAAAAAAGAAAAAAAGAACTTGCATTTAACTCAAAAACTAATTTAATTTAAGCAGGTTTTGTTACAATGTTAATTTTTTAAGATCAGAATAAGTTTCCAAGGTTTACAAAGTGACAGAAAAGATGATTGAAAGCTAGCCAACTAGAACTGAAAATAACAGAATAACTAGATTTTATTCTCATATACATGAATGGATGTCAAAAACATGTTAAGAACAAACAGAGTAAAACTTGTAATTGATTCATTAGGACCATTTTAAAAAATGTTTCTTAAATGTAGACATTTTAAAGGTATAGCTTTGGTGCGTGGCAGAGCTTCTTTACCTTAAACTTATGACTCTACACTTTACAAGCAGAGAATGCTCAAGGGACGTAATACAACTGGTTTGCATCAATTACATAAAAGCAAGAACATTTAGGGTTTAATAGATTTATTCTGATTTACCGAGATCTTTTTACTGTGTGTGCATGACTGAAGTGTTTACTATAAAGATAGTATTTGACCAGTACAGCAGAAGTGTAGTAACACCTCAGTATTGGACCAGTTTTTGAGATGTTGTTTATTATACTGCTTATTTTATTTATAGGGTAATTATATTGTCTTTCTGAAGTAGTCTGAAAGAAGTGGCAAAATATTCAGTATCGATATCTGTTTAAGCACAGGAATTATGTAGGGTGTTTTTTTTCATGGATGCACATAATCAACACTGCATACTTGAATAATTTATCAGAATATGTCCTTCTTTATTCGTGCTTTTCACAGTGTCAGAAAGACTTTCCTGCTCTGCTTTCCCAAATCTCCATGAGCATGCTAGATGCTCTCTTCTTCTGTCTAGGGACATCTGCCCTGGGATGGTTGAGGTGAAGGAAAAAGCATGCTGAAGAAGGCAGCTCAATGTCTCCCCTGGTTTCCTCTTCCTTCTTGTCTATCCTTGACTTGTCCTTTCCTTCCCTAGTGGGACCTGGGCAGGAGACAACCTGAAAGATATCTCCTCAGCAGAAGGCCTCTCAGGAGTGGCTTGACTGCTCCTGCTTTTTGCCACCTGGGGAGACATCACAAGAGGCCGAGTTATATTTCTACCTGACACAAGCTCTCTGGCATGAAAAATGAACTTTTGCCCTACATGTGTGTGATGCTGTCCTGTACATATTTCTCAGTGTGGAACACTTTTAGGTAATCAAAAAACACTTCGATAAAAGGAAGCATGTTGATAATACAAACTGTATATCAGGTGGTATGCTTAACATCTCTATTTTAAAGCTGATTGTACAAAGTAAGAATAAATAACTACTGATGTTTACAAAAACCCTCTTATACAGATTATGCAAAAGCAAACATCTTAGAGAACAGAGTCACTAAAAACCAGGAGATTTTTATTCATTCTTTAAACCATTTAAATATAGCTTTAAAATCATATGCACAGTCTGGGCTACTAAGCTTTTTCTGTCTTCCTTTAAGGTTGAGATTTAATTAAAGGTCAGCGTCACACACATTTGCACAATGCATAGTAAAACCCTGGAATGAAATGAGCCTCACTTGAACATTTGATTAGACAAGATAATGTATTTCCCCCTGGAGTAGTTTGTTATTCCAAACAAGCTCTTTAGGGAAGGAAGTTCACATCAGTTGGTAACTGTTCCTGTGGATACCAAAGAACTTTGTACAGTACATGCTACAGTAGATTGCACTGCAGGTCATTTAGGAGCTGGAAGCATGTCCTGTGTCTAAAAGTATCAAAATGTATTTTACAAAAAAAAAAAAAAACCAAAAAAACAAAACAAAAAAAAAAAACAAAAAAAAAACAAAAAAAAAAAAAAAACAACTTAATAGCAGACAAACATCAGGCGTTGATAGTAGAAAAAAAAATAGCACCCACATTTACAGAGACAGTCATGCTTTTATCTAGTCAGAAATCACACTTTTCTAGTAGATGAATTTTAGAAATGCTGTTTTACACCTTATGTGTCAAAAAGAAAACAATAAAAAAAGTTTGCTGTGAACTGACACCCTTAGATGTAATATGGAACTGAATAACTTCTGGCTTTAACTTTCTTGTAAACATAGTTGTAGACTTCAAAATTTTTAGCTATTCTGGTCTGTAGATGAGACATCTTCTTTTTTGTTTTAATCATTGCTCTATTTGACCCTTTTAGTCTTCATTCACTATGTATCTTGAAAATTTTAGTGGTAGAATCAAGCTGTGTTCATTAGGACTCAACTAAATGTTAACTTCTGACTATTTCTGATCATCCATACAAATTGACTTTAGATGGTAAGCATGAAATTAATGTTGTGTTCTGGACTCTTGAACACTCTCTAAAACAAAGACTTTTTTTTGTGGGATGGGAACATTCCATCCAGTTAATAAATGTTTGCTGCCGTGAAAGCAGCTTTCAAACATTTTACAATATAGTAGTTAGTCTAGTATATCTCTGGTGGGTACTTCAGTTTTGAAATCAAATTTAAATCTAATTTTGACTCTATCTTGGACTGCCATGTTGTTTGTGTCTTTGATCACAGAAGTTTCAGTTAAATCAGCAGCCCAAAGTGTTTGTGTGTTCTGAGGTTGCTGAGACTGCTAACAAAGCTTGTACTAAGTGGTTTGTATCTTTAATTTGTTATGTGGAATTATGATGATAATGGTCATCATAGAAGTTTCTTAGATTTGAGGGAAAAGTTCTGCAAGTTTTACATAGTGTACATTATATAATATCATTATAAAAGATCATATTAAAGAACCACCCTATATAGATGTATATGAATATTATACAAATGAGCTAACATAGTTTTATATTGACATTCTTGATACACAGCATTTGAACTTGAGTCAGTAGATAGTCCCTAACTGGAAAAAGGCATATTGTGGCAGTCATCTCTGATCTCTTGTGTAATTCCAGTAAGTAACTTAAATCTCATTTCCTTCATTCTACCTTTCTTCCTAGCTAAAGCAGAGTGGGGTATGTGCTTGGCATAATCTGCTTTTGATCTTCACCGGAAGCTCTAAGTGTTCTTTTCAGTCCTGTACAGTGTCATTTCTTCCCTAAGTAGTGGAGGTAATAAGTTCTAGTTGCCTGTGAATGCATTGTAGACAAGCAGCCTACTTCTCCAGTGACGATAAATAGCCCATTTCTACTTTAGGTCTTCTGTTGCTTGATTTTCTTCAGAGTAGTCCCAGTCCCCTTCTAGCTGGGCAAGAGGCAGTGCATGTCAGGGTACCTTTTGGTAAGTGCTGACTGGCTGGGCAGACCATGTGTATTGGTCAGCAGCTAATTCAGCAAAACCTGGTAACTTGTTGAGATCATACTGAAAACTTCCCTCCAGTAAGGAGGTGTTGAACCAGCTCCTTCCTCCAGCCAACGATGATCTTGTTAGAGTCCTTTGAGTCCTCTGCCTTTTTGTGGCATTTGGTTGGTACTGGCCAATATGTTGCAGTTAGGCAGAAGGCCTGGTTGATTGTCAGACAGATGATATCACAGCCTAAGTTTCCATTACTTAGGAAACCAAGCTGAGGAGACCGCATACCTTGGCAGTAGGGCTGAAACAGTTTAGCAAGTTAGGCTACAACTGAAAATTAAATGTAACATGTACATTTTATGCTTATGGTCACATTTTATAACAGATAACCTTTGTCGATACAGTATATGGTTTAGGAACTGTAGAGTGCTGCATAATATTTTTCCTTCTCAAGGAGAATGGAAGATATGCTGCTTATAAAAAGTTTAAATAAATGAATTCTTACAAAAGATGGGTGGAATGATGGACCCAGGTGCATGACGTCGAGTGCTATGTTGCCCAGTGCATTGCTACGTGAGTCTGTCTTTGCTGGATGTACAGTGTCTTCTGAATAGTGTTCTGCATAAAAGTGGATCTTGTGTCATCTTTGTTAATGTATCTTTTTGCTCTTTTCAACAACTTGTAAAATATTTATATCTACTAGTTATGCTTTCTTTTCAACCCTTTCATTTTTTTCCTATGGACTTTTCTGCCAGCCTGCTTCAGTCAAGCATAACATGCCTTGATTTCTGTCCTTCTAGCTGTGCAAAGAGTGCAAGACTGATTTTCAGAAGTATATGCACATTCAAATTGTACATGGCTAATTTGAGAAGGAATAGTTTTTAACTACAGAAGTAGTTTATAACTATATTTTAGATCAGGAAGTTAATTTCCCAAAGCATGCAGTGGAAGAAGATGTTTTACATCCTTTAATTTAACAAAAGACTCTGTCTTATAGCTGCAGTATCATCAACATAAAGAGTATGATTTGCAGGAGCACAGCATAGTGTTTGGGGCTGAAGTATATCATCACCAGTGCCAGCGAGATTTAGTGACTGCCTCATTTCTAAGGTCTCACCAGTACTAAACCACCTTTAGAATACAGTCACTACAGAAAAGAACAACTGTTAAAGTAGAAAAATTACAGCATTCTTAACTAGTTTTAAGAATTCGTGAATTCCTACATTTTAATTTGCTATCCCTTTTAAACATATATTGAAAAGTGAAAGGATGTAGAACGTGTAGCAACTCACATTATATTTCCAGGTTTATGATTTGAACTGCATATCATTAAGTCCACAGTAAGATAGTTCCTAACATATACATCCACACGAAAAAATGTTCAGTTGAAGTGTGTATTGCTAGTTAGAAATGTTTGGTGGTGTTTTTTCTTGTGATTCATAAAATGATTGTTAGAGGGAAAGAGCATAGCTGTTATGAAAAGTTGTTACTACAAAATACAGAAAACGAGATCTAATGGTGTGTTAAAACAAAAATAGCCTTCAGTAGCTGTTCTAAATTAAGCAGAGCTTAACAGCTAAACAGATATGCTTCAAGTTATTATTTGAAAAATTATTCAGCTGAGGTGCAGTTCAGCCATTCATGTCTTTTAGTTGGAAGGCTGTGACAAAACCCTCCAGTGACAAAACTGCCAGTGACTTTAGCAACATCAAGAGCCAATCAATATATGCCAACATACCCAAGTTCTGTTTTCATCCAAGAAAATATACACTGTCATAGGTCTGTTTCATATAGTGTGAATTCATCGTTGTCCTGGGCTGGCTAAAATAATTGTGGGTGGTACACAATACAGGGTTGCATAGCCATCATTTTCACGCTATGCTATTAAAAGTGGGGGAAAGTTATTGTTGCTGGAGGGGAATTTACAGAAAGAGAGTTCCTGACAGTAGGAACACTTTAAAACTTCCGTCCTGCATGGAACTGATGGTTTGATATTTTTAGTGTATTGAACAGTCTTTTAAAACTTGTTTTGATGCCTGAAATACTACATTAGTAACTTCTTCTTTTTCACTTTGTAGTATTAGATTGCTGTTTTGCATGTGAAAGTAAATAGCTAGTTCACAAATACAAGTGTAATATGATATCGCTGAGTTTCAGTGAATTACAACAGAGCTCTGCTTTTCCTTACAGCAGATAAGACACGGCCAGTGTTGTGCTTTTCAGATTACTGAGCACTTACTGAATTTAGAGATGAGATTATTCAGTTCATAGCTAGATAGTTTGAAGGTATGCTTTCGTCAAACACCACAGCTCTTCATTAAAAGTTGCAATTTTCAATTATTTCAATTATTATTTCAAACATTTCAATTTTCAAATCATACTCCTAAGTTTCTTACGGGCAAACCTTATTCTGAAAATGTTGAGTGTAGCTAGAAAAGTGAAAATATTGACTGAAAATGTGATAAAATCTGACAATAACAGTTGAGAGTGGTTATTCAGTACTGGAATTAATTTAATCAAAATCTCATTAGTATTTGGAATTACTTACTTTTTCACGGTGGACAGTGAAATTTCAATGGAACTAAGAGATGGAAAAAGGAAAAGTATGGGAGTTTTATATGTTTGATCCTTTAAACTGTATCAACAGTAAGTGGTAGTGATTTGTAGCATTATTTTTTTACACTACAGAATTATTTCACAAAATGTGGAGATGGATTTACATGTCCACAAAAATCCATTACACTAGTCTTAGATTAACAGAGTTGAAAATAGATACATTGAAAGATTGTCATCTTCCATAATATGATCTTGCAGTAATGTATATAAAATACATTAGGATAAATAGACTTTAATATGTGAATTTTAAAAGCGCTTTAGAAAAATAACACAAGTAAGCAGGTGTTTAATTTTTTTTTTGTATGTCTCTAGTAACCTCTTAATGACGTTCCTCCTGGCTCATACAGTCTTTTTTTCAGTCCACTGAGTGAATAATAAAGTACTTTCCCCCTTCCTGTTCCCCTGTCAGCAGGTTTGGTTGAACTGTAACGCTTCCTAAATCATTCATAAGGGTATCCTGCCATGCTTTATTAATCTGCGTGTAAGATTGCAGGGATGCAAAACATTGTAAGATACGTAGTATCATGCAGGCTCAGGCAGTCGTATGATTCCATTTTATAAGTTCATATTATTCTCCCATTGAAATGCTTTCCAAGCAGTATTCCTTTTTTATTTTCTTTTGGAAGTCTAGTGCTGACTTTCCAGGACTCAGTTTAGTTGCTACAGCCTCTGGCTATTTTTATTCCACTTCCTAAGAAATGTGGATGTCGACAAAAGCCTTTTTCCAATCCACACATTGTCTGGAAAATCTTACATACTACATAAAAGTTAATCTACTTACCTGAAGACCCAACTTCTTCCTGAAATGTCTTGGTTCTCTTCCAGCATCAGCAAAGAAAGGTCGTAGTTTGGAGCTATCATATACAGGAGCATTGTTGAAAAAATAACTCAGTGTTTAAATTTAAACTTCATTGTTATGTGTTTAGTTATTGACCCGTGTGTGTGTGAAGAGAAGTGCATTTCTTCCTTCCTCTCTCTCTTCCTCTCCCTCTCCACAAAGGGAGGTCCAGTCCTCCTGTTACCTTTCTTCCTTTGTCCTGCTCTCCCATGAAAAATAGAGCTCCTCCACTTCATTATCATTTTCCTGAGCAGCTCAGCTCCGGTGCACTCGGTCACAAGATTCACTTTCCACTCTTGCCAGCATCCCTACAGACTTCTTTGTCCTAGATAGCACTTCCCCAGTGAGACACCAGATGACTTAAGGAGATTAGACAAGGGTGACCAGTTCTGTGGGAAGAAAGTGGGAGGTGTCTGGGCTCTGTTTGCATGGGAATCCTCCTGGTAAGCAAAAACTTTCTCCTTCCACTATGTTATCACCTATGGAAGAATCCAACAAAACTCTTTCAATGGGGATAGCAGGTTTTTGCTTGCAGGAGAAGTTTTCTTCTTGACTTGAGTTAGGGTCCAGATTAGTGGTAGTTTTTAGTCATCTGGAGATTTTCTCAATGAGCTACTGTTCCTTGGTGTATTCTTTTTGTTATTCCCCCATAGGGGTAATTTTGCATTATGCCTGGGGTGAAGTGTCAATGGAGTTTGGAGAAAAGAACGCAAATCTAGCAATATATCTAGGAAGGCCCACCTACTGCTATCAGTTGGAAAGTCTGTGGGCTTCTGGACAGAGTAGATTGATGGTGAAGGGAATCAGCATGTCTTGTGGGCATTGATCTAGTTACTCAGTTGCCCCATCCCGTACAGATGATTAGCTTAAAGGTTCAGGAAAATGGTAACAAGTTCAGAACTCGAGAGTATTTCAGTTTATCCTTATGTCAGCTCAGTTATGGTAGTGAGCATTAGGCTGGGTGTGGGGAATGTCCAATAAGATGTATAGATCTTTCCCTCACCTGATTAATGTGCATTTTCTTGTGAAGGAAAAAAAAAGCAACTCTCTTTTAGAAATGTCACAGTTAAGAAAACTGTCCAACTTGTTTCAAAATTCTTTTGGTTTAACTCCAAATTATGTACTATCACCACTGAGATTGGTGTAATCATTTTGTTAATACAGGGGGCAAACTTGGATTCAAAATAATATTCCAGCAGTTAACTCTGAAGTGTTTATTGATAATCTAAATAAAAAGTAATACTACTAAAATAGTAATAAATGTGGATTCTTACTGAAATATCAGAATTTCCTAAAGATGACAGTAGATTTTTTTTTTTTCTGATTTATAGATGGGCAAACTGAACCACCGGAGGTCACAGAGAATAGCTGGCAGAGCCTGAAATAGAGCTCTGGCTTTTCTACTTTCAGCTCAGTGTTCTTGTCACTGGATACCACCAGATGGTCTCCAGATTATTCAGTAAATAAGCCTCTGCATCCTCCATAAATACTCCACCGAAGCCAACTGGCTGTGTCTCACGCTTGCTAGTTCCCAGTCTGTGAGAGTGGCTGACTTGGCAGGTAATGCTGTAGCTGGCCCCACTGAGCAATCCTCTACTATGCAGGTTCACTGGTTTTAACAGGCAGAACCATCTCTTCTCTGCCACTGCTTTTAGTAATTCTTCTCTGCATCACAAGGAACTTTTTATTTTTTAGTGTAAAACTTCTATTTGTATGCTTGGGGTAAACCATCTTATTTAAAGAAAAAGACTGAACTGATAACTGCCTGCAGATGTCTGAAGAGTGTCTAAAGAAATATTTTATCTGCTTTTAAAATCTGGATGACTTAATTGTTTCTGTGTGCCTCGAAATTCGGAGGGTAGAAATATATATGCATGCACTTGCGGCTCTCTGTGTCTGTGTGTGTGTAGCATAAATACCAGATGGGAGAGGACGTTCATGACTATGAAACAAACTGTTTTCTAGTCTCTCTTACTTCTTCATTTCCTAGTTCGTAGGCCTTTTTTTTTTCTATCTGTTCTGGTGAGGGTTTTCATGGCTCTTCAGTTCTTCACAATTTTGCCTATACAATAATATGCACCTCGTACAGAAGTGTCCAAACTAACCCTTATGTGTCCTCTATTCTTCTGTTGGTCAGTTTAGTAGCATAAATCTAAAGCTGCCAATGGCAGCTTTCCGCAGTTCACAGCACTGCAATTGTGGTGCTACTGGTATTTTGCAAAAACTTAGCTTCTTCTGAACTAGACAGTTAGCTACAGGAGCCAAATTCAGAGCAAGAGCTGTAGGGTGGGTGAGCCAGCTGACTGGAAAGGATGTTTAACTGATATTCCCTAAAGCTGGGTAAAGCAATTGGTTGGCCAGAGGCAGGACTGCCAATTCACAAGGACCTTGGTATGCTCTGCAGGACTGAGCTCCCAGAAACCTCAGAGTTTGACAATGAGAAATGTTGTGTCAAGCACCTGGGACAAAACAACCTTGAGCATCAGTATGGATAGGAGACCAGCTGGCCAAGTAGCAGCTCCACTAAAAGTTATCTTGGAAGTCTGACGGAGACATTAAACATGAGTCAGCAGTGTCTTGTGCATACTGAGTTGCATTAGGAAGAGTGTCAGCGGGTCAGGAGAAGGGATTATTCCTCTCTGCACAACTCTCATGAGACCATGTCTAGGGTGTGTGTCCAGTTCTGCACCCATCCAGAAATGTCAGGAAACTGCAGCAACTCCACCTCCAGTGAAGGAACCACTAACAAAGTTAGGGGGGTGCAGCACATGGCATATGAGGAGAGACTGAGGCAGATGGTTGTTTTAGCCTGGAAAGAGAAGGCTAAAGCAAGATTTCATAACAATCAACCCCATTTAAAGGAGGAGGAGTGTTACAGAAACAGAACCAGACCCCTTTCAGAGGTGCACAGGGGTAAAATAAGAGATAACAGGCAGAACCGGCAACAAGGCAAGGTCAGACATGAGCAGGTTGCCCAGAAAGAGCTGTGACATCCCCATCCTTGGAGACCTTCAAAACACGGCTGTAAATGTGATGTTGAGTCCTGCTTTGAGCAGGAGGTTGGACTGGATGATCCAGAAATCTCTTCCAACATAAATTTCTCTGTGATTCTATGCCTGTACCTGGTTCGTGCCAGAGACATGAATCCTTGTGGCATAACCAACTTTGGAGCACCTATAACCAGTGAGATTGATCTAAAGCAGTAAGCAGCCTGCATATATTTTTTCTGTTCACCCAAACTTACAGCTTGAACAACTTGAAGATGGAGCTTGTACTCTTGTTTTATAAATTTTCCTGAATTTGATGACAGAGAAAGAACACTTGTGAAATTACATTCAAGCTATATGGATGGAATCATCAACAAAAAGCATCTAGATTAGCAGCTGATGAACTGTCATAACTCAGCTGTTTAGATCTCAGTTGTTTGAGAGCCAAGTAAACCTGTGAAGAAGTGGCCAGGGGGTTGATGGTATTGGTGCTAACATAAAACCGAGGTATTAATTGGTGTCAGACTTGCTCCTCTGTTTTGGGTAGCCTAGTTGAAGCTTTTTTCCACTGCAAGTACGTTTCTTCTATCATCCTCACTGTTGTGTAGGTGTTAGGTGCCATCCTTAACAACCTGAAGACAGCTCACCTAGAAGTAAGATGTTCAGTTTTACATGGCCAGAACAATAGAGAAATCACATGCCACAGAAGTTACAGGTCCCTCTTCAAGGGACAGTGCCTTTAAAAATGTGGCATATAAAGGTAAGTATTAAATTTCCTGCTTGAACAATTTCTTCATTGGCAGGGTCTTCCCTGTGACATTTAACTTCTACTGCAGCTTTTCCAGGAATTCTTGGTCTTGTCTGTTGGCTGGTGGTGTCTATAACCACTGTTTTTGTTTCTCTACAACAGAGTAAAGGAGCCCGGACACTCTACTGTGAGTCCTTCCATCTCCAGAGGCTTTAACTGAAAATTGGAAGATAGGGCAATTTATCTGCCTTTGTCTGTCAGCTTCAGACTTCACTTGGTTTAAAAATAAGTCATGAGATGGAGGTCAGCTGCCTTTTCATGCAAATCGATGTCATGGTTTCAACTTAATAATTTTGGTACTGTGCAAATTGTTGCACATTTGTTGCAGTCTGTTCTCAAGTTTCTCTGCCTGACCTCTAGATGCCCCAAAAAGTATATGAAAACTAAAGGGAGGAGGAGAAGGGAGAGAGATGTTTATTTTAAATTCTTCTCGGATTTTCAGATTTTACCAGTGTTAGTTTTGCAATTTTAACATTTGAGTTTTAAAAATCCTCAATAATTGAGTCCACTTAAAATGTGAGGACAGCAAGGAGTTTTGTGAAACCAAATTAGTTGTTTATTGCAGTTCTTTGTAGGTACTGATATGTATCACTCTGGTATCACTCTGGTGTATGATTATTTTATATACTTAATCTATAGGAACCACAAGTGGGGATTTCCTATCACTGCTACCAAAACTGATTCTGGAATCTGCCAAGCATGTTGCCGTTGGAAAAGTAGACATTTTGATTCATGATACACACTCACCTGACAAATTGTCTTGTCCCCCCGCTCTTTTGGTTGTTTTCTAGTGGCAGAATTGAAGTGCAATTTAAGACTTATTTTGAACTTTTGGAGAAGAAGATTATTATACATGAGGGAGAAAGATACAATCCTCATCTAATTAGAAGAATGTGACAGAAAAAAGTGTTAACACAGGCTTTTGTCATGCTCAGCTGTACACTAAAACAGCTGCTTGCCCTAATTTAAGACTAAGAACGTTGACAGTGTCCACTATAAACACTGGACCTATTGTGTTAACAGCACAGATAACCAGTAGTTGGCATCTAGGCTACTATTTTCTTCCTTCTTAATTTTTCTCTTTTTTTCCTTTTTTTTTTGTGCTGATCCTCTCCATGCAGAGCCTTTCAAAAGCAATTATTATTTTCATGCTTTTACACAAATATGCGCATGCATGCCCTATTTGCCTGTTCCCAAACATTTTTAACCTGAGGACATAAAAGAAGATAAGACTCCAACCTCACTGGTTTCTTCCTACATCATCTAATGGATTAAAAAAAAAATTAAGGATTCTAAATTGTAACCTTTAGTTTCAAGTGTCCTTTGCTTTAAGCACAGATTTTCAGTTTTAGTGATTCATCAGTTAAATTTAGTGTGAGGTTTTATTTCTAGAGAAATATTAGAAGTGTAGTTTCAGGTATTTTCTTCAGCAACTGAAATCCTATGCCTCATCTTAAAGGGTCAAGAGCAGCTCCTCTTTTTCTGTATGGTTCTGTTTGGCAGCTGAGGCCTCTGCAAAATACACAGGCTGGCTTGAAGGGGAACCCTTCATTGGAAATGCTGAGTTCACAAAACTTTTGAGCAGAGGGCACAAACCTCAAAGTGTTGTTTGTGAAAGAGGTCAGCAAGGTCTCCTGAATCTGCTTCTTCACTTAGGTCTGCCACATTCATAAATGGGCATTTGCTTGTTTTCCTTAAAGGTAACAGGGATAATACAAAGTTTTTCACATAGTCTCTTCTTTCTTATTGATCTCCAAAGGGTATCTGTCTGAAAGGTTCTTTGCACACTGCATGTGAAAACAAAAATCTGAGGATTCTACTGATCAGGCTTCAGTAAATTAAATAAATAGGCTCCGTCTGAAACTTAACTCATCATGAGAAACTGAATTATTATCAGGCTGGAAAACAAACTGATTTCCACATCTATCTCATTTAAAATAATAATATTTTAAAAAACCTTCTTAGAAGTACTTTCCTTTCTCTGTGGGAAGGCAGCAATGGCATGTTACCAAAAGTCATCCTAACTTAAAGGACCAGACAGCTTAAAAAAAAGAAGTCCCACTTCCCTCATCCCTTTGAAGAACCTCTCCTGTTTAATAAGTTAATGGAAAGAAAATCAGCTGGAGTCGGGGTGACTCTCCAACATTTGCCAGTCAAGGTGCGTTCTCATTCCAACTCCAACATCACATTTTTATTGCTGGAGAAACTCAGGAAAGAAGGGAAACCAATCTTTTTCGATCCTGCACATGTAGAAAAAGTAATCAGGAAAACAGATAAATGACACCAAATATACTAGTATATTAGTTTTCAGTTCCCTCAAACTATGAGGCTCTGCGTGTGTGTTACTTCAGAGAGGGAGGTGAACAACTGTAATTTAAGCTGTTATGTAGAGAAGTCGATGGACAGGACATGGACAGGAAGATACTTTATTAACATTATTGCTCAGAAGCAGATCAAATCTTTAGCTGTTGTAGCATACTTTATGTTGTCTTCAAAGGAAAAAAAAGCGATGCAAAATCTCAATAGAATGGAAAAAAAGAAATTTTGCTGGTGTTTTCAATTTTGCATAGTGGACTGGTTGCACAAGATGCTCTCAAAAGTGTTTTGGAGTTTCTGATTCTTCTAAGGTTTTTATAGGATAAGGGTATGAGGGTCTTTTTTCTGTTAAGCATCACTTTTTGCTAAGTTATTTTACTTTGCAGAACCTAAGATAGATGTAAGAAGTTCCAATTGATGGAGATAACTTGAACAGCAAATGCAAACAGAATCTTTAGGAAAAAAAATTGAAACCTATAAGATATTATCAAAAATATCTAAAGAAAAACAATTGTAAATAACAAAAAGAAGGTCAGCAGTACTGTGCCAGACAGGGCTGCGGAAGCAATGAAGAGGGTCTCTGCAGAACTGCTCCAGTCAGAGTGAACACTGGTGCACAAGTGAAATGCTGATGTCTGCCTGAAGTTAAATGGTTGGAAAACAAACTCTGAGTTTATTTCAATGTGTTCAGGATGCTTCCTGCTATGGGGGTTAATCTGAAATGGATGTAGAGGGAATACAACAAATTTTTTTATTGATCTAGGAGAGGAAGTTCCTATTCTAAAATCAAGTATTGGACAGTTGGACCATCTAGAGACTCTATCCAGTGGAAGGATAAGTGCCCGTTAAGACAGAAAATCAGATTCCAGACGCTTTTTGAAGGCATAGGAAAATTATCAGCAGAATCTAAAATAAACTTCTCAAAAAAATTTCCCCTTACTATCAGGTTATACGTGCACCTCACAAGACTGTTGCTTAGACAAAACTTTAAAGAACAAGAGATCACCTACAACTGAATATAAAGGAGAAAAATTGAATAATCTAAGACCATTATTATTTCAGCAAGCGTGAAAAAGAAAAGGAATTTTTTGCCTGTGCCTAGATCATAAGGAAATATATAAAGATCAAAGACAACACTTACAGAAAACTTAGAATGTTTCTGTTTACTTCTGCATGGTTGTGTTTCAGTTTATGTTTATAGGACCTTAGTGTTTAAAGTCCAGGAACAGTAATCAGCTTATCAGTATAAACTCTTGGGAAAAGAAACTCCACCTCTAATATAAGCATTTTTTAAAAATCATATCTTTCCATATAAGAAATCAGTGCAAGGTAAAACATGTTGGTGATCATTTAAGGAAAATTATTGATTGTGGTAGTTTGTTATGTTTATCCTTATGATAAATTTCCATTAATTATGAGGGATCAGCATAGATGTATTTTTTAACTCTCTCAGACACTATGAAAAGTGAAGATGTATAATACCATAAAGATAAATGAGGTAAAAGACATTGCAGCTACATGGCAGTACATTTGTACATAATAGCACAGTAAAAACATGTTTATCCTGCAAAGTTTTCCCTTATTTCTGTGAGATGATTATTAAGTATTAAAAAAAAAAAGGGATAAGTTTCCAGCTTTAAATCCCGAAGTGTCAGAAACAAGTAGGTGAGGCACGATCCAGTGGATTGGAATGTATCAGACAGTATCCACAGCAAGTGCAGAGCAGATTTCTGCAGAGACCTAAACCTGCAAAAAGCTCTAGGATCCTCCAAACAAAGGAGACCAACTGGTTCTTTAAGGAAAAGGCCTTTCCAGTTTGAACCATTTGCTATTACTCGCTGGTTCTGGCATCTGGACAGAGTATCCCTCCCTCATACATTCCTTTCTCACTAGATATATAATTATTCCTTTACATGTTGTCATAGTTTTAAGCTTCTGACTCAGATTTCTTAAATACCATCTAAGACAACTGTATATTCCCTTCTCAGAAACAAGAGTTAAGGACAGCATGGAAGGAGACACAGTTGCTCTCCACTCTTCTTTTTCTCCATGGCTTGCTGCTCTGTGCTCAAGTAGACAGAGGTTCTCTTCAAGAGGAGGTTTTCTAAGGATTTCTTATGATACAGATTTGTGTTAATAAAAAGTTACGTCCTTTGGACTTCAGTGGCACTTTGCATCTGTCCCACTACTTCTGTGGAATCAGACAGTCACTTGCTTTGGTCTGGAATCCTTTGATCTCAGTTTTTACTCAGGGTAGGAAGACAGTTGATCTGGTTCTTTGGAATTCCTGACACAATATGGGCAAAGTCTTTTATATGCCTCTTGTTGCCTTTCTTTTTATCCATCAGAGAGCAAGGAAAAGAAAATAGTTCAAAGAAATAGTAAATATACAAACATAACCAAAATAAAAATTTCGTGACATATTTCAGTTATCCTAGGGAATTAACCAAATTTAATTGCTGGACGATCTGATTTTTTTTTTTTTTGTTCCATCCTAGCACCCTTTCCTGTTTTTTCTAGCAGATATATTTCTATTTAGAAATATATCTATAGAGCTCTAGAGTTTGAGATTGTGCACCTATGGCATGTCACAGACTTGCAGTTTTTGGGGTTGAAGGAGACCTCTGCAGGTCATCAGATCCAACCTGCCTTGCTCATGCAGGACCACCCAGCACCAGTTTTCTAGGATCTTTTCCAGTCATCTTCAGAATATCTCCAAGGAAGCAGTCTCCATGAACTCCCTGGGAAACCTGTGCCAGTGCTCAAATCACCTCACAGTAAAAGTTTTTTCTGATCTTCAGAGAGAACTGCTTTTGTTTCACTGTGTGCCCACTGCCTCTGATCCTGTCACTGGGCACCACTGAGAAGAGCCTGACACTGTCCTCTTTGCATCTTCTCTTCAGATGCATTTGTAGGTAGTGAGGAGATCTCCCTGAGCCTTTTCTTCTCTAGGCTGAGCAGTCCCACCCCTCTCTGCCTTTCCTCATAGGAGAGATGATCCAGTCTGTCATCTCTGTGGCCCATCACTTGACCCTCTCCAATATGTCGATGATTCTCTCATTGTGGAGAGCCCAGAACTGGATCCAGCACTCCAACTGTGGCCTCATCAGTGCTGAGCAGAGGGGAAGGATCACCTCCCTTGATCTGCTGGCAACACTCCTAATGCAGCCCAGGGTACCTACTGCAGGGGCTCATTAAAATCATTTAGAATCCTGTTGTTTTTTTCTCTAAACTTGCTTCAGAGTAAAATAATCTGGTTTAAGTTGGTTTTTTTGACTGTTGGAAGCTTAAGTTTTGTATGCTTTTCATGATTATTAGTCTGTCTTTGGGACAGTGTTTCAAATTTTTTCACCATTTATGTATGTACAGTGGTTTTGATCACTAAAATGACATGTGAAGCCCTTTTCAAGATCTGAAACCTAAGATTACATAAATACAGTTAGTAGCTGTTAGTCCCCGGAAAAGGGAACTTTTTACTTCCCTGTTTCAAGTGATATTTTATATACTTACAGTATGTTCCTGTACAGGAAGGAGAAACTGGACTTGCTGGGTTTTCTTACAAGGGTTTTTGTGAATTAGTGCATTTTAATTAAGAATTCATTAGAAATCTGTAAGAAGAGTTTTGTTTATTTTGGAAGACCAATTCTAGTTGTTCTGTATTAATACCAACATTTGAAAAGGGGCATCTGCTTCCTTACTCTTATATATCCTTCTTATTAAAAAAAATCACTGGCTGTGGGCCCATGTCTGTGACATGTGCATGATAAAGGGGGGTACAGCTGTGGCAAAAGATATTCTAGTCAAGTCTTCAAATAGGAATTGGGCAAGATTGGAGTTGGAGCCATGAATATTGGGAGTGCATTGTGTTGGGCAAAGTTTTTGGTAGCATCAGGAGGTCTGTGATCATTTGCTGGGGCCCATGGACATGGAACTGCTTCTGCTGCTTTCAAATTCAAGGGTTCACCACTGGCATTCGCAGCATGAGGCAGACAGAGTCTGTGTACTCAGCATTAGTCCAGAAGTTTGCTAGACAGTTTTGTCATCTGACTTCAAAAGCTCCATTGTGCTTGGTTTGGGAGGGTTGCTTTGTTCATTTTTTCTTCAAGTAAAGGTAGATCTCTTTAGAAATTGTTACAAATTAGGTTTCAAGAGTGTTATGAGCGTTTTCATTTTGCTTTCCTTTTCTCCTGGGCAGAACCATTTCTTCTAGGCTTTGAAAATGAACAGCTGAGAATTTCAGTTGTTTGCATACACCTGAAATAATCTTATTTCAGTTAGTTTATGATGCCAAATAGGAACAAGTCTCCAACGGTCCTTTTAATTGTGGAAAAATTTGCTTTGATGGTCTGCATAGGTACAGTACTTTTTACTGATCATTTAATGGTCCAATTTAAATCTTTCTTTTTTTTCTATTTTTTTTTTTTAAGATGTTTAATTAAGTAGAGGAAAACTTTGTATTCTTTCTCATTAAGATGGAAACTTAATTCTCTTAGTTTTCATGCTGTTTGTTGCAATATTAGTGACAAATCCTAACTACAGGTATGGTGTAATCAACTAAAACTATTTCAGGAACTGAGCATCAGGAGAATTAATCTGTGACAATTTGCAAATGAAAAGATTAAGATTTGAGCATAAATTTTTAAAAGTATAACTTCCCTGGGAGGCGGAAAACTTTACAAAATCATGCTGCTTGCTTGGGATATCCCTTCTCCACAGAAATCTATGGTGTACTGTTGCTGAAGTGTTTTGTAGTATTATTTCAAAATGAGGTGATGTGCTCATGTTGATTTAGGGAGTCTGTGTTAGAAATCTAAAGGAATTGCAATAATTGCTGTCTTCAGTCTGTTAACTGAAGTTGGATTGATGAGAGCAATATCATACATGCGGGGTTTTTTTACTGTTGCATTTATCAGTACAGAGAGGAATTGGATGGGAAGAAGTTTTTAGAAATACTTGAGTCTTTCTGAAATATGTAAGGTCTTTTATTTGTTTGTGTGTGTGTGTGTGTGTGAAAAACTGTGCTTTTCCATGGTACTTCTCTAAATTGACTTTTCATTATTTCCTTAATAAAAGAGGTAAGCTGGTATCTTCTGTTTCTTTTAGACTTGGATGTCACTTAGACTTAGGTGTCACACTTGTGCCTTGCAGACAATGCATGCTCCAAAAATACTTCATAAAAAACAGTGTGTACCACTGCAGCTGAAGAAGGGCACTTGAAACCTGAACATGATTTTGCTGCAGTGGGCTATTTTAGTAGTAAGGAAACCTTTGTAAGAAGATGTGTCTTTGTGTACCTGCATTTGCTTTGAGAAATTCAGCTGTTGAAGAAACACTGTGCTGTCTTGAGAGGGCAAGTTATATGGGAAAGTGCAAGATGGTGTTTTCATGTGCCATGACACAGTATTATTTTTTTTTCTTTCCTCTTAACTGAATTATAAGAAGAAATACTTGTATTTAGAGGGATTTTTTTCTGTAAAAGTGTGGTGGACAGATTTTATTTTTGTAGTAGTGTATTCCATGTTTCTGAATACTCTGATTTAATATATAATTAAAAAATATATTTAAAAATTATGTGCTAACATATGTTTTGGAGATACAAGCTACACTTAACTTAGCTACTATAACCTGATTTAACTTATCTTAAAAGGATTACTGCTGTTTAAGGAATTGGTTTCCTATTGTAATATCAGAAATGCGTGTATTATATTCAGTCGAGTTACCAGGGATTGTTCTTATCCATGTCCATCTTAGCAATAATAAAAAAGTAGTACTGTGGGGACTTACTGTGTTCTTCACTTAAAGCACCAACCAATTTTCAGGTAATTACTGTGTATTCAGTGTGGATTGGACTGTAGTATAATGTTTTACCTGTATGCCCATCATCACTAATTTTGAAGTGATGTTTTGAAATTACGACTTTTTTCTGCTTGAATTAGTCCTGGCACAAATAGTAGGTTTCATGAGCTGCAAGTGTAGAGAGGTGTGTGTTTTTCATGTTTGGAGGTGTCCATTCTTGCCTGCCAGTTACACTGCCAGTGCGCTGCCCACTTGCCTAGGCAAATGGGAACTTTTGCCTGGATCTTCAAAGCAGTATAAGGATGAATGTCTTAACAGAATCCCAGTGGGTCTTCTGACAGGTTATGAATGGCATTCTGAAGTCCACAGAACCTTACATTCAGTCTTTAATCTCAAATATTTACACAGGCCTTTGAGAATGATCAGAAAATACTGCTAACCTTATCCATAATAAATATTTTATACTGTAAAGTGAGAAAACTGTGAGTAAGCATTGATTTTTGGGTCTTGATTTACAACAACAAGTATATATACTTTTAATCAAGGATTCTAATAATTTAAGTCCCTTATAGTTTATCTGTATTTGTACACTACAAAATAAAGAGAATAGCTTGGTCATTCTAAATATACCTTGATTGTTTACCATGGTGGGGTATTGTCTTCTCTGAGGTTATATTTTGCAGCCATAAGGAACTGATTTCATATTGGAATTGTAATGCTCACCTTTTCTCTAATACATCAACAACATAAGAATACACATTCTTAAAAGGACAGTTTCTTTGAATCAGTAAAATTCTAAAGTTCTTAATAACTTACTGATTTAAATCCCAAATGCGTTTGGAGGGGAGCAGGGCATGTTCTAGCAGTCAAGCAACACACACAGCTAACTGCTCAGTGAGAGCTACAAAAGTGATAAATATAATCTCAGTGGTTATTACAAATACAGCTGCTCATTAATTTTTCAGTGTAGCGGCCTTTCATCTGGAAATGCTGACTCATTGAAACCAAAAGTTTTGAAGACTCCAAGAAAACTTGGAAAAGTGTTTCCTAACAAAACTGGCTGTTAAGTCCACAGCCAGGGAGAGCTTCCAAGGCAGACAGTCAGAGCACTCATCTGGGAAATTCGGATTTCTGCTCTGCCTGGTTCTCAGTCAGAAGGCAAAGCAAGATCTCTCTTTTCCCAGAGGACTGACAGGACCATCAAATCATTGAATTTGCGGGAATTCTCTTTCTCTGTTTTGGATAGTAAGTATGGGCTTAACTCTGGTGTATGTTGAGATAAAACATACATGCTGGCTTTTTAAGCACAGATATCTTAAAAGACTTTCCTGCTGGAAACATGAACAAACACAGCAGCTATTCATGATGTTGTGTCTTTTTACTGTCCAAACAGAAAATAAGGGTTGCTCTATAGGGAAAAATCACCTAAATCCATTTAAAAGTGGACAATCTGAGCTCATTTGAGCTGATGTTGCTAAAATGCCTATTTCCTCAGAACAAAGAGTAATAACCAGGAAATAACAAGGTCAGATATTGTGCTCTTTGTCTCTTTCACTTACTAGAAAACACTTTCACCCTCAGCTAGTTTCCTCCCAGAATCACAGCCGGCACACCAAGGCCTTCAGTTTGGAAAGGGTGGGGTCTTGGCTCCCGTGCTGCGTGGCTACATGCTGATGTGTTGTGTTGATTTGTAATCATTTACGTGCTGCATACTTCCATACATGATCCCATAGTCTGGAGTTTTACTGTTTTAAGTATTGTAACAACTTGTAAAGGGCGGGGTGGAAAACTACTCTTTCTGGACTGCATTCCAACAGAGAAGTTAGAAAATTTAAATAGCAAAAGAACTTCTATGTGGAATAATCATGATACATTTCTCAGGATGAGGCTATGAGTGTTGGATCTAGGGTATGCTGAGAGGATGGTGTGAAAAAATACAGGAGCATTCCTGCTTCTGCATCTCAAGAAAAACATAACCTTAAATAAAACTACTGCATAAATAAGGTCTCGAGTCTTGTATGAGAAACTGAATAAAAATAAATAAGTTACATTCATATAAAGAATAGTTTCAAAATTCCTTGACCATAGAAAATATTAATCCTTATAAACGGAGTATCTCTTAGGAATTTTGTTGAAATAAATAGATGCCTAAAATGGGGATTCATGTCTTTATTTGACATTTGTATCAGCTCCTCATCAATCCTTTTGGGCAAAGCCAGAATCAAGTTATAAAAATCAGCCTTCTATTTTTCTCTGCAGTTTAATCATTTGCAAATTATCATTCTTACTGATAGCGTTCATAATAATCTACTTGTGTAAGCACGTGTACATTCCACTGAGTGCATTTTTGCAGTTATGTGTGTGGTTCATTTAGGATGATTAGGAATTGCCAGATTAAGTATTCTATGAAAGTTTTACAAAATGTTTGCCGTGTCTTTATGCAAGCATATATAGAAATCAAGATCTTGCTTACATTCTTCTCATGCAGCGTTGTTGCTAAATTGAGAAAAATGTTGATTTTAGCTGAAGCTGAATTTTGATTTATGTTGTATTAAATAGTGCTAACTTTTGAAATGGCAAGGCAGAAGGAGAAAAATAGTTCAATGGTAAATACTTCAGGAATATTTTTAAATTAGTATTTCAAAAGTGAGATAAAATTTGGTAGTGGGAAGGAAATGTAATAAGTACATTTTGGCTTTTAGGATTAGCAACACAGACTATTGTGTAAAGTCATTCTCTTTTGTCTCTACTGTTACAAAATCAAGGATCATTTTTTAGTTTGACTAATGATGATACAAGTTAGAAAGTCTAAAAATACCTTAAAGCCCAATCGATAAAATGGGGATAGATTATAATATGTGAGCTAAGGTGAAATAAAGCTGACTTCTGAAACCCATAGCATAGGGAGAGCAGAACACTGTGGGTACCAAATCTTTGAGTTTGTTAGTTTTCTTACAGAGAGCACTGTTAAGAGTCACAGGCAGAAATGAGTGTAGATCTTTCAGTCCCTCTCAACTAGAGTGCTTTCATTAATAGCACTTCTTTCTGCCTCTTGACTGTAGAAGAACTAGAAAGACAGGTAACTGTAGTGCTAAATCTCTAAGATCCAACACCATTTTTCTTGTTACCTGCCATGCTAATTCTAGAGGACCAATGGTCCTATGAGCACTTTTTCCTTTAAAAGAAGTGTGATGCTTAGGTTGGGTGCTGAGGCGGATTTACAGAGCTAAGATTCACTTCCGTGATGAATGTTGGAAATCAGGGAATGCTTACAATTTTTTTTCATTTTATCCTCTCTAGTTTAACTGCTGCAGATTTTCTCCTTTTTTAATCAGCAAGGAAACAGAGTAATGACATAGTCTACCAGATTGATTGGATGTTCATAAAATTGTGAAGAAAGAGGAAAACAGTTTTTCAGTGACTACATTCACTCCCAACATATTCTGAGAAGCTTTTGCTTATCTTTTGGTGTTCTTTTTTCTCCTCAATACTTTGCACTGTTAAAATCTGAAGATAAACAATCATAACCAAATTTACATATTTGTTCCCCTCCCTTTAATCAGAATATCTGCTACAAATTTTAAGTGAGTTACACATATTGATACCTCAAGTGAAATTCTTTCCACGTTAAAACTCTTTGTTGATTGAGAGGTCTTTAGGATACCAGAAGTTGAATGAAGAAAGTAAAGATTTTTGAATGCCAGAAAAAAATAATTAAAAATCACTCCTTTATGCAATACCTTTTTACCAAATACTGTAAAAGTCACAAGACAGCATCAGCCAGAGCACTTTTATAATTGCTAGAGGCTCAGCTGTGATGGTTGTGAATTCTTGTCAAGTGAGTAAATTAGTTACTAAAACTGACCTTTATTCCTTCAAGTTTCAAAATGTTCTTCTTAAGAATACTTAATTTTCTGTTAGGAAATTTTTTTTTTCCTATTCAGATTATTTTGAATGCTTTAATTCTCTCCAAACTCTCTCTCTTTTCCCTCTCCTCCTAGCAGCATAGTGGAATAGGTAACCAATTTAGAATAAAAAACAACCTCCCAACTATTCCTCACATTAAAGTAAGCTGCTTTTCAACAATACATCAAGTAAATCATCTTGAAAACATATGTCTTGCTTGAGAGCTAGCATGATAAGGAGAGGGAGTTCCCCACCTGAGAAGACTTCCAGTAATTATTTTTTTTTCCTGCAGCTTGACTGGAAGGTCAGAGTGTCTTTTCTCAGGAATATATACCTGCTTCTGAGCTGGATCCTCACTATCATAATGTGTCCAGCCTTCCCATGCAGAGCTGCAGAACTTGCCCTGAGCTGCAGCACTGTGGCAGAGCCCACCTAGTCCCCCACACCCTGTGGTAGCACCCTTGCTTAGTCTGTTACAGATTTACTTGTGCTCCCTGTGTGGAGAGCACATGGGTCAGCTTCTCGTCTCTACCTGGTCCATCAGCCTTTGAGTGCCAGACAGATTGTATCAGCATCCCTAGTCCTGAGATGAGCCTGTGAAGCTCCAGCAATTCATACTAGTTAATGGTATGATCCTGCTCGCTAGCTGGTACAAGAGATCTGTTAACTCATCCATGTCATGGGAGCTTTAGAAATATGAGAGAAGATAAATGTTCTGGAAGTTGAAATATGCTGCTGATTTAAAACTTCAGTGCTGTTCAAGTGTGGAACCTAAACACATTCCTGAGGAATGTTTCAAAAATTTCTAAAAATTTCTCTTTCCCTAAATGGGGGAATATTACATCTGATATAAACTGAAGTATTTTCATGTTCTTCAGGCATGTGTAGATCAAAGAAAGTTTTTCCCTGCAACCTGTACTTTAGCTTGAAGGGGGGGGGGAGAAAAAAAACAGACCTGGACCAAAACAGTCATTGTAAAGAGCATGTTCACATGGGGTGGTTTTGTCTGTGGTGGAGGATTCACTCAGCTGAAGGCAGGTCCTTGTAAGGTCCTTGTTTCTCCGTCTCCTGTCCTTGTTGGTGGCTTATCCTCCAGAAGGTAGGGAATCTTTCCCCCACAGCGCCTGCCTTGTTTGCTTTTCCTCTTTGTCACCTTTTCCTCAAGAACCCAGGGAGAAACTTCTCTTTACAGCTTCTACCCCTTTTTTAAGGCAAAATCTCTAGTTAGGAAATTTGATCCCCAGCATGTTTCAGTCAGAAAAGCTGATTTGTCTTTGGCAGTAAGTATTTATTTTTGTCCTAGTACACCAAAGTGTTACAATTCTCTTTCGTTAGCCTGTTGCCCATAGTTTCAGTGATTTGGGGAATCTGGCTCAAATATATGTATGTATGTATGTGTATATATATATATATATATAAAGTTTAGTATTAAAAATGTTTCATAAGCAGAAGTTGTTTTCCCAAATTGTCTCCAAAACCCATTATTGCTACATTTGAAACTTTCTTAGGTAGTTTGTTAGGGTTATTGCATGGAATTTTGCAGACAAACTCACATTCACTGTGTATTTCATATTTTTTTCATAATTTATGTAGCTATAATTGCTTTTTTTAATTTGCATTTTAGTCATCTTGGGATAAATTCAGATGTTGAGGTCTAGTAATCCGGTGTAGCTGTGATGGGACACCCTGTCAGTGTGCAGGTCACTCCCTATTGAAAAGCCAAAGTGTTTGTGCTTTGTTTGGTTGATTTTGGGGTGTGGGAAGGACTCATTTTGGGTGGTTCATTCATTTTAGAAACATATGCATTTTGCAAGAAGAATTCAGAGCTTAGTTTGTCGGTGACAAGGGACGTGGCAGAAATATTCTCAGTTCATATTTTTACTATTCTTGAGTTGCAAAAAATAACATCTAGCCATATACTTAAACTACTCATGTCTATTATGCCAACATGGACTTGTATTTTCTGTCCAAAGCGTTATCCAGCTCTTCAGTCCAAATCACCTCCATAGACAGGTATTTCCAATAGTGTACTGTACTTCTGGCAATGTAATTTGCTTATTACAGTGTTGTTTATATTAAATACTGCAATAGGAATGTTAGAAAAAACTAATTAAAAAAAAAATTCTAACAATGGTATGGCAGAGTCATAGAGTGCATGGTTCTAAACTGTTCAGAAAATGAAAAAGTAAGATGAAGTGCTGGAACTGATTTCCCCGGATATTTAATAGTTTTCAGCTAACAGATGGAATAGTTAATAAAGTGGATAGCAATACACTGGTTTTCCCTCTTTTTATAATTTATGTGGTGATCCACAGAACACTAAGACTGTTTATTTTTTAAAATAATTTATAAACAAAAGTCTCAAAGACACAGAAAGTGTCTTTTTTTGAAGAAAAGGCAAGATCACACTGTATTTCTTTCAGCAAAGAATTAAGGTATATGCTGGCAAAGATGCATTTGGAGTCCATTACACGCTTGCCCTATCTCTGAATGATGCAAGCAAGATATATAATCCCAGATAAATTTAACCATCTGAAAAGTGAGTGCAGTGATCTCGTTTAGAGCTGTGACATGCTTCAGTTGCAGCTGAAGTACTTTGTGACCTGTGCTTGAGTCATTTTGGAAGTACACATGAGTTTTTCTTACTGTTTATACTTAGAAAGAGCTATGGAAAACACTTGTATTCCATGAGATAACAGTGTAGAACTTCACTTACTAAATATAGATTTTTTTTCATACATCTTTTGAATTTCAAGTGGTTTTGTAAAACCAAAGAGAATGGGATCTGTTGTTCCATTATTTAGTGATGTGTTTAATTTATCTCTGTTAAAGGTTTTGCCTCTAAATCAGGTAAAACGTAGTCTGTTCATATGCATCAACTTGTAATTTACTTGGGCACTGTCAGTGCCCAGAGAAAGCTTGGACACTGCATCCCGATGCTGTCCCCATCTCTTTCCTGCCTCCAGCTGGGCTCCCTCCCCAAGACTGAGACAGGTGACGAGGGTGTCCATGCAGATTGCTGCCTTTCTTGGGCAGTGGCTCTTGGAAAGTGTGGGGAGAGTGGCTATTTTCAGGAAGCTCCTCCATGTGGGGAGTGGGCAATTTCCAGGGAAAGCCAGGAGTGGCCTCTGTCATCTTCTGTTTTGGATATCCCAGTGGTTTGACATGACAGTGTGGGAGCCCTGGGTTAGACAAGAGGTGACTGGTTTGTTTTACAAGCCATTAGGGAAAAGTCAGTGCATCCACAAATAAAGTGCATACTTTTCTTCGAAGACTTTTTAAGTTGTTACTTAAAAAGTAACCCTAAATATTCTAGCTGCAGAAGAGCAGTTTGAATGTTGATAGGCAAATATGCGCGTGCTAACTTTAAAAATATGGTCTTTTCTGATTTTTATTAAGGTCTGAGATGAGTATCAAAATAAAAAAGGGAAACATTTTCAGATTTCAACGCTTTGTTGTATCTGTTGGCTTAATGTTTTAACTAAAGAACTCCAAGATGAATGTGTCTATGTCTATGTTTTATGATATGTAATCTGATGATGCAGTCATACAGTAGCTGTTTTTTCTGAGGTATGTTAGATAATCTGTAGTTTTCTAACTTTGTTCCTGAAAATGTTCTTTTTAATTTTGCTAAGAACATTGTGAGCAGATCGTGTTGGTTGCTACATACAAATGCAATGTGCTATAGCAGTAAAGGGCCCCCTGCTGGTCTAGTGGTTAGGATGCGGTGCTCTCACCGCCGCGGCCCGGGTTCGATTCCCGGTCAGGGAACTCCTCCGGGCAGATGGAGCTCATCAGCCCTGTAAGGCCATCCATCTAAGAGAAGGTCACTCTAAACAAACCTACGTCCTGAGGACCTCGCTGCCACCGTCCGAGCTCGCTTGGCCCTGGCACATGAACCTCAGGATTAAAGGGTGGGCTCAGTTCAGCGCACGCTGTGTCTCACCTAAAAAATCCACTGCGCAGGCTCGAAGGGTAATGACCTTTCCCAAATCTTCATTCACAAAGACTGGCTGTGATGATAGCAGTAAATAACATTTGGAAGTGGCTAATGTGACTGTAAATCTGAAAACAAAAAATTTCCAAATCAGAAGGTTGACTCTGCATTTTAGAATGTACCAGATTTATACTGCTCTAGCGGAGAATAATTTTATATATACAGAAGGATGTTTTAATTGTTCTAAAAGTTGCGATAAAATACATAGTTCAATAGCATTTAAAAATCGGTAACTGTGGATTATGTTTATAAAGAGATATATTTTAAGGACTAAAATTTAACAAGGACCAATTGTTTTTATATGTGAATATGTAAAAACTGTACATAAATATAAAATAAAAATGGCAAGATGTAGTACCAATGAGGGAGCTTGATAAATGTCACCATTTCACAAAAAAAGTTTTAATAACCATCTTGTTATAGTCACAGGGAGCATAATATACGAAAATGTGATGCCAATTGAATTACATCTCTTAAATTAAATTCATATAGTGTATGAACGCAGTGTATCTGCATTGATCTGTCAAGGTGGCATAGCTGCGGCCTCTGACCAAAGGAGTTTTTCCACCATCGTAATCGTGCGTTCTTTTTGAATGATGCAATTTAGCTATCAGAAGCTCACTCCTATGAAGACTTTGCATTCACATTAGGTTTTTGCCCTTACACTGCTGCTATTTTGCAGTTATTAATTTCTCGCACACTAATCAAATGTAATTGTTCTAGCAAGACTTTGTGATATATCTTATATCTGCCTCTAAGCAAAAAAAACCAAAAGACCAGCAACAACAACAACTCAAACAAGCAAAAAGAAGCCAAAACAGTTTACAACTTTGCAATAAAAATTCTGTTCATGTGACTGTTACCTAACAAAGATATCTGTTTCATTTCAAGGTACACATTTATTTAATGATATTCCAATATACCTTTGTAGTCCTCTTCTGTTGCAATTTGTTGTCTACAGTATTTTTAGAAACTTAATGCCGTTTTCCTTGGGGAAATGTTTAGTTCCCTCAGCTTACCTGAAATCAGTTGACAAAAGCCACTTAGCATTTTTGGTGAACTATATTAAGTTGGTTCTGTTTTAGAATGAGTCTGTATAATTTATGTAATTGAAGTATGGCAAATACAATAATACATATTCTGGCTGCCTCTTGTTTTACCAAAAAAATCAAAATGTCTCTTGAATCCTGCTAGCCAGTTTACTTCAGTAGAAGCAGATATGTTTATTCTTGTTTATCTTATTGCTTGCTTCTAAAGGGAAAACCACTTTTCAGTATTCTCTTGATAATGCATAACTTTTAGTTTGCCAGATCATACCATTAGAAGAATATCTAGTAATGAACCAGATAGTAATTGTGCATCAAGGGACTGTCAGTGTTGACTTGTAATTTAAAAGTGTATGATAAACAGATATTGTCACGGACCAATTACTGACAATAGAACTGTGTTTCTTTATGCTATTTGAATATTTCCTTGCACACCTACATTTTGTCTTTTATGTGTACTGTAGCTATGTGGATCCTGTAGCTGTTGTTAGTCAACTGGGGCAGTGTGTTTGCCATTTTGTTTTTACTAAAAATGTAAAAAAAGGTATTCATAGATATCCACAGCAGTCTCCATCAACTCGAGTACAACTGCTGTTGTACTAAAATGCTGTTTAAGAAGCAACATTTTCTCTACATTTTTATACTTGTTCAAGAGAGAGCAGCAAGCTGCTCTGCCTGTGTTGGAGAGGATAGTTCTGCCAACCCGCTCACCAAGAGCAAACTATGGTAAAAGCCTTGCTTTGCCAGGGATGTCTGAAGTTGCTGATGGCCACTGGAGCCTCACATAGGAGTTATAGTTTGTGTACTTAAAAAACAAAAGCATCAGAAGGTTCAGATTAACATGAGAGTTCCATTGCACTGCGTGCCTGGGGTTGAAAAAGCAAAATGTCCTCTAACCTTGCAGAGATTTGCTTCAGGTCTGCAGCCTACGTGCGCTCAGTGCATAGTCATTTTGTGTGGGAAACCATCCATCACTGAAGGGTAGTGCCAAATACTCAGCTGTGTGGGTAAACATTAAGAAACTAGAAATTGTACAAATACAGTGCATAGAAGATTCAGTTAATTAAAATACTTGCTTATTCTCTATCAAATTTCAATATCATTTCCTAAAAGTAAGTGAATGTGTTAGAGAATTAGACTATATTTTTGTAATGATTCCTGAGCAACAAAAAAGCATAGTTTATATAGGGGATGTGGGTGTCCTTTAGTTTTTAACAGAAAAGTCACAAAACTTTGTTTTGTAGATCATTGTTCTCTTGTGAAGATCACTCTGCTCTTTATCCAAATTTTATTAGTTTCATGTAAGGAAACCTGTTGGAAAAATCAGCACTCTAACAAAAGAATAATAGGGAAAAGGCTTTATTATTTTTAAGTGCAGCATAAATACAGTTTCAAAGTCTGGTCCTATAGAAAGCAAATACTGAAAGCAAAGCTTTTACATTAATTTCCTCATCTTACTTACTGAATCTGTCGTGAGCTTATCTGTATAAATAGCTTAAATATTTATATCAAATGTTTGTTTAATTAAATTATATTGCATTAAAAATAACCTCAGTCTATAAAAGGTAGATAAGAAAGCCACAGCTTGAAAACAGAAACAAGTCCATGTGAGGAAAGCATTTATGTTTAACCAAATGTGTCATACTCCCAGCATGACAGATCGAAGAACTGGTTGGAGTCTTGAGTTCTCCAAGTCAATACTTTTTTCCTTGAAAATAAAACAGCTTTTCCTTTATATACTTAAAAATTTATTAGTTGCTTTAAATATAGGTATTCTTCAGATATAATGAACTATTTCACAGTGTTAAGGTTTGGACTTGGTACAACTGATAAAGAATTTCACTTCTGATGTTTACATACATCTTCTGGTTTAACTGCAGAAAAAATCTTTGATGGAAATAATGAAGAAGGCTCTTTCACTAGTGCATTTCAACTTGGAAAATGAAAAAAGCTATGGATCAATAAACAATGGATCAATGAGCACATAGAGAGGAAGAGACGTTTGGGTTGTGTTGGTTTGTTTGTTTAATTAAAAGTAACTACTGGTGATTTTACTACCGTCAGTTCTCAAAAATGTATGATTGTTTAAAGGCTATAGTCCACAATCAGCTGCTCTTGGTATTCTTCCAGGAGATACTTAAAGAGTCAGGAATAGCCTGCATGCACTAGTAGCCCAGCCATCTCTTTCATCCATTCCCAGGAAGCAAGAGATCTGAAAAGATCGTGAAGTGGAAATTCCCTAGAAATTTAGAGTGGTTAGAAGACGTTATTTATCTGTTTCATTTTGAAGTCGGTTGGTTGGGTTTTGCAACAGAAGGCAACAAAAGCCCTTGTCTGAATTGTCTTTGCATTGTTTCAAGGCCTTGCTCACGATTTGCACATACCTATGAGAAGTTTTCTCTCCAGATCAATTTGAATTAAGTTAGTTCACATTTTTCTTCTGCCAGTTGTAACATCCAATAGGTCATTTTTATTCATGTACAACCAGTCATCTTGCGTGGAGGCTGCTGATGGCCCTGTCATGGCTCTGTCAGGCTCTACAGCACAAGTAGTATCTGAAGGAAACTGGGAGAGAAGGTGCAGGGAGGCTCCTTGGGGACTTGCATGGTGGTCTCACCTCAGTTTTTGCAGGTTGGAGGGGTCCAATGTCAATGACTTCAGACTCAGTAGTTCTGTGTGGTACTGCAGTTGGCGATGCTGCAGTTGGTGGTGGTTTGATTTTAATTAACTCAAAGAAATGCATTTCCTACCATTTCTGAGATGAGTGTAAGTAATTTCTTTCTGTTTAAGGAGCTCTGGCAATATTTGCCTTTTAAACTGAAGGAATTACCTGGTTTTATTATCTCCCTCAATTCAATTATTTTATCTCATATCCCTGCTTCAACATCATGTATTGAGATTCATTAACAGTTCTTTGGCAGTCACAAGACACTAATCATCTGTTTACAATATTGATCAGCAGCTTTAATGTTAGATTACGTTTGAAGTGAGAAATAATCCTGCAGCAAATAGTAAATAGAAGACTGGGAAAAAAGGGAAGAAGCTATCTTAGGCTATGTAAAGTAGTTTTTTTCAGGTACTCTGGAAACGTCTGCATCCTAATAAGCTGGGCCCCCTTAAGTGACTTTCAGCTCTGTGGTGGTTTGAAACTCCCAAGAATCTAATTTCTAAGTTCAAGCCCCCCTCCCACAGTTTGCCCCTGTGAGAGGGTTTAGTGATGGTATGAAATTCCAACAGAATTTCCCATCCACAAGTTGTCCATTGTTTCTGGTCATCTATATTCATAGAGATTTCTATCTCTACAGGTAGAGACTGCTGTTGACTTCTAAGCAGTTTCTGAGTTGTAAGAATATTTATAGGCTAACAAAAAAATACTTAGGTTCTGATGTCTTAACAATTTCATTTGTTACTGTATATACATTATTTCCATATTATATATAGTAGGATGTTGTTATCGTAGTTCTTTAAAGTCATATACTCTGTGGAGTGGAAATTGAGAACCAAATATTAGGAATTAAAAATCTTGCTTTTCTCAAGTTGCTAGCTAAATTTCTTCTAAATTACTCTGAAAAAGTTGATTTCTGGGGCTCATCAGCACTAGCTTCATGGGGACTGACATTAGAATAATGTTGAAAATTCTATAAATTGTGGCCAAGATTTACTTGTATTTACTAGTATTACTTCTCAGAGCTTTATTAAGGCATCTTAGGCTTACTAAATAATAAGATAATTCTACATCCATAAAAGTTGTGAGCACGTCTTCAAACTATGGGGTTCCTTTAAAATATATTACTTTCAGATAATCAAAATTACTAGTTCCTGCAGTCATATCCAGTCATTTCCCAGAATAGCTCTAAAAGACAACAGCTATCAGATAGGAAAGTCTTCCCTGTGAAATGCTTATTCATACACATATATCTACACTTGCGGTTGTTAATTTAAAAAAAAAAATGTTTGCTGAAACTCAGTTTAGTTTAGCCACAGAGATATAATAAAGACCTGTATTTCCTTTTCCTACTATTATAAATATTTCAGAATGAATAAGTCAGTGTGCTGAAGCTAGTCCAGTTTTTGCACATGGATAAGGAGAGGGAAAAGTGTCAGAAGGGGAGAGGTAATATTGAAGAATTTAGATAAAACTTGGACAGAGGAGTAGGAGGCTGAATAGATCTGGCAGCAGAAGGCTGGCTTTTCCATTACTTTGTGATACAATTATGAGAGTTGCTCAAGATGTGGATGGTGCCTGTTAAGAGTCACATGATGTTGCCAGCATTTATTTCTGAATCAGATCTGTAAAAGGAAATGAGAGTTCTCTGTCCGTGCAAACCACTTGTCTGGTAGGAAATCACTCACAAATAATAAAGTGCATATTAGACCATGAAATAGTTCCTTGATGTATGACCTTCAAAACTGGTTTAAGGAAAACAGTTGGAAGCTGTGAGTAGCAGAAACTTTTTGTACTGGAAGAATTACGAGCGGCAGGCTTGTGTTTTTACAGCTCGCTGAATGCTTGTCTTCACTAAGAAACTGTATTTACAGAAGCGGCAGGCATTCCCTGTGGGCAGGGGCAGGAGAGCTGCCTGGGGACAGGGAAGAGCTGCATCCCTCAGCTTTGTACTCCCCTGGTTTGACTTCTTTGGGGGTGTCCCCACCATCTGAATAATGACAACAGAGGCAGACTTGCAAGAAGGGCTGAGAGCACGGCGGGAGTAAAACTTGAATAGGGGGTCGCATTCTCATCATCAAAAGGTGACAAAATGCACATTTAGCTTTATCTCTTCAAAGCAGCGGGCGAGAATTAATGATTTTCACTGCTTGGTGAAATAACAATCCACCAGAGGATCTCAATTTTTTCATCCTGATTTGTGCCAAAGTACATTGTGGCATGGAATAGACAACTGCCTTACTATACAGCTAATAAAAATTGTGATCTAATACATTACTACTTGAGATTTAAAATTATACAGGATTCCGATCCAGTTCTGCTATGTTACAGCATGTAAGTTATTATTATTGGCCTGTGTTTAG
Organism: Pseudopipra pipra; assembly: GCF_036250125.1. Classification (NCBI taxonomy): domain Eukaryota; kingdom Metazoa; phylum Chordata; class Aves; order Passeriformes; family Pipridae; genus Pseudopipra; species Pseudopipra pipra. The sequence goes on from NC_087549.1 coordinate 53,527,880, forward strand.
GAAATAAAAATCTTAATAATATTTCCTGCCATGAAATGCCTGAAGTTTACCAATTTATAATAAATGTCTTGCAGCAGTACTTCTCACTTCCCTCACAGTCCCTTCATCAAGGATTGCAGAGTGGTTTGTTCATATTCACTGACTGGACGATATATTGACTTAAAATTAAATACAGTGTTCATTGCAGTGGCCCGGGAGTTAAACAACTGCAGAGCCAGTCAAATAATTTGAGAGGTGGTTTTTTTCAAATGAAAAGCTTTATATACATTCAGAGAGAGGTCCTGGCTCTCCAAAACCAAAATAACTTTAAGGAAAAGAATGTTCGTGAGCTTTGCATCCTCGGCACAACAGATTTTTTTAGGTGCTACATACACTAAGTAATTTGCTTAAATTATCTCTCCTACTTTCCTTACTTGAGAGATTGGTGGCCCCCTTAAATAGCAGGTAGGCAGCAATGTTCAAGGATTTGTGATGGCAGACTGAAAGTTGAAGTACACAATTAAAATGGAAACTAGAAGATTGAATCAGAGGTTTTTGCTTTTAGTCTGATAAAAGCTTCATTGTCTAGCTCAGAAAAAAAGCAACTATTTAATAAGTAGCGAAGAAACAACATGAAACTGTTCTTTGACTTATAATGCATTCTTATCTTCAAAGCCTATCTAAACCACAGTGCTGCCCCCAAAATATTGCAAAAGCACACAGTCATGTTTTCATTTTTGCTACTATGATATAAAGAACTTTCAGACCTTTTTTTAGTTCTTGACAGATACGAGTTCGAAGCATCTATTAATGCGTTTCTCAGACCTTGCAGATGAGTTCTGTGATCTATGAAAGTTGAACTTGTTGATTCCTTTAAAATAAGATGGCAGATGGAACATGTTTCTAGCAGGCAGAAATAGAACTGCTAAGGCGATCAGGCTGATACCTCAACGGTACACACATCTTGGAAATTTAGTGTAGAGTAAGAGCTTAAAAGTCAAGTCACGGAAATAGTTCAAGAAAGGGATGTAGAATATATCTCTGCTGGTTGCACTCCTGGTTTTTGAACAGTCTATGAGCTCCACAACTGATACATTTTGTCTAGCAGTATCACTCGGTGGGATGTGGTGGCCATGTGAAAATGGTGCTTTTATACATTTATAAATGCTGTTTGTTGCCCCAGCTTCTTTCCTTAAACTTGCAAGTCGGATAAAGTTCTCCTAGGAGGTAATGAACTAATTTTGTTTTCTTGGAAGACAAGAAGCCCCAACACAAGTTATTTTCTGTGAAGGTGGTGTTTGCCATCCTCCCGTATTCGGTTCTGTTGAACTGAGGTTACCCTTAATGCAGACTGATCGTGCTTCAAGGCTGTTGCCTCCATCCTAAAAAAGGCAAAACAAGTCCAATGAACAGGGATATAAGGTAGATCTGGATGTATTATCTTGTAATTCTCTTTGATAAATCTGAAGTTAGGTTTTGGAGGAGGGTTAGAGGCCAAACCGCTGCTGTGCCTATCAGAATGAGTCACTAACTAGCAAAGTAATTGCATTGATTATTTCACACCCACAAGTTACAACAGAAAATACTTTTCAGGAGATGGAGGTTGTACTTTTCCTACAGGTTTCTGTATAATTAATCTACCATAAATGGTGGTGCTTTAGAAACATCTGAACCCTACTGTTGAGCATGGTCTTTGTGTGCCAGTTGACCACTCCTACATGGTTTCAGTGTTTCTCCTGCTATTGCTTTGGTGCTAATGAAGGTTTTGACGACACTGCTGTTGGAAAAATTCAAGTCACGTATTCTGCTTTTGTTTTTAAATTGTAACTCTGTTTGCCTGTCTTTGTTGAGGGCATTAGGAGTTTGAGCAGCTGCATTTTGTATACCTACAGCAAAACAGCTCCCTTGTTAAGTAGTACATTTCATAAAGGATTAAGAAGGGGAGTTGGCTGAGCCTTAGGGGACACTTTTGACTCATAAACAAGAGGCTGATTATCAAGAGACTGTACTTGTTTGTGGAAGAGGTAACTGAGCAGGCTTTCTTCTCTCTTGGGTGTCTTACCTGGTACTTCACCCCATCATTTCTACATTAAGTCAATTTAAAAATTTTTTGTTGCTACAGCTTACATTTGCACTCAGTAGATGTTTGGGGATGAAGAGCAATTTTAATAGAAAATTACTTGCTATGCTTGGTAAAAGCAAACTAGTAATAATTGGAGTCACTGGGGCAAGTTGTTGCTCACTGTCTCTTGTGGGTTTCCTGTAACTTCAGTTTACAACCACCTCAGTTAAACATTGGGTTAAGATTTGAATTTAATGTCAGGCTCTCAAAATGAAGATTGTCTATACACTGCCTCTAAATACAAAATTATGTAGGTAGATTTTTAGATTGTTTGGGGGTTTTTTCTATACATCTTGCATTTCAGAGAAAACACCAAGCACTGAAAAATAAATACTGTACAAAAAATGGCAATAAAAGGTTGTTTGTTTGACTTAAATTCATCTCCCTGCCTGATCTGTTGCATAGCGTAGAAGTACCTTTTGTTATTCTCATGATTGACCCTGAAGGCCCAGGTATTATTCCCTCAAGTTTATTCCCTCAGCAGGTTTACATGATCACTTTTATTAGGCGTTTTTTGTGATATTACTGTACATTTTAAAACAAAAAGTAGATTATTATTCACTACATAGTAAAAAATCTTGCATGTCAGATTATAACATATTGAGTTGCCATGTGTATCTTATAGGAAGATAATATGTGATTGAAAAGCTTCAAGAGATTAAGAGTCTACTAGGTATAGCAGTACTGTTCTATTTGGAGATTCAGATATATAGGTTAAGTGTGATGGTAATCCATAGAAATACAGACATTGGGATGTGTCTGTAGTCTCCACAGGGAAAAGAGTTTTTTTCCTTTGGCCACATTTGTAGCTCACTAAAATTATATTGTTCACTGTGTTTCTAAAACACAGAGATTTTTCTCTGGGTTTGTTTTCCCCTTCATTCTTAGCAGTTGTGTTGGAGAGAAGGTTAAATTTAAAGCAGAACCTAGTCACAACAGCAATATTGGGGAAATGTGTCTGCAATGCCAAATGCACAAGTCTTGAATTAATGTGAAAATGAATATCAAAAAAAAAATCTAATGGATACAGGAGTGGATCTCTTAAATTTAAATTTAAATTGCCCTAATCTTAATTGAGTATCCAAGAACTATTTATAGCAAGAAGAGACTGTAGAGGCTTGCAAGAGAATCCTGGAGGAACAAAAGTATGCTTGTGCTTCATCCTTTTAAATTCCAGATTTTACTTGGCCAAAATATAAACTTTTTTAAGTTGCCGTTCTTCTATTACTTTACAAGGCTTATGCCCCAAAACCCAACAGAACACCAATACGCTAATCGGATTTGTGGCGTCTGCCAGCACAGCTGACAGCCCCAGGAGCCACAAAGTTTTCTGGAGCATGAGGGGAAGCTCAGTTGAGCTTCCCTTCTCCAGGGATGCAGTCACTCTGTTCATCCCCTGGGCACTACATGGAAAAGGGCTTCCTCACAGTTCTCCGGGAACTGGAGAAAGTGCTAGGTTAGAGTTGTTCCTCCTGGTGATATCTCCCAGACTATGTTGCCATCCATCCTCCTCCAGTAACAGCACAGCATCTTGCTGCTTGCCATTGCTGCCATGCTTAGTGATTTTGGCTGCAGACTGGTGGATCTGGTTCAGTTTTGACCTCGGATGTGGTACACAGAAAAGGATGCGTAAAAGGATATTGTTCAGATTGCAGAATCAAACATCACATTTAGAAAACCCTGCAGGTAGTTTGCTTATATGCCCTTAATTTGACTCCATTGGGTGTCACTCTTATGATCATAGAGTGTTTCCCGTTAGTTGTCATCCTTTTATTCCACAAAAGTTTTCCATAGTTCAGTGGATGGGAGACAGGGACTGCCTGTATATACATATACATGTACACCCTGCACTATGCATTGGGAAGTACAAGGGGGTACACCCTGTTTAGTAGGGAGACACTTACTTCCCTTCCTGTATGACTTCTCTGGATCATCTTGCGTTGCAGTTGTGATTGGGAGTTAGGGAAGTGTTAGGTGGGAATTTTTAATGCACTGTGTGATTTACTTTTTGTTTGGTTAAGTACATGAGAGAAGAAGTAGTAACTAAAAATTCAGAATAGAAGTGATGACTTCATTTCACACCCTCAATGGCAGAACTATAAAAAATGTTTAACGTTTGCCACTTCTTTAAGTGGTTTTCAGATAATCAGACAGGTTTAATATGTGTTTTAGATGAGAAATTTTCTTAAGAGTCCCAAAGCTTAGGAGAATAAGAGCATAAATTTTGGCTTGAGGGAGGTCAACTTCACATTGATCTAAACTGTTGTTTTCAGGTTTACAATATATTAACAGAAGTAATATGTGGAATAGAAAATACAGTGGAGCCTTCCACATCCCAATTTCTGGGAGACTGAAAGGTAAGATCAGGATAGGTATTAAATGTGTGCTCCATCTGGAAGGAAGATAGAAAGGAATCTTAGTAGAATAAAAATTGTATTCCTGACCTAACACAAACTTTTGTGGTTTGTAAAACAATTAGATGAAAAGTTCTGCTTCCAAAATACATAAAGATTTGTTAATGAATATATGTCATTGTTTCATCATCACTAGTATTTAGTCTCAATTTAGGCAGCTGAAAAGTGAAATAAGTCCATTTTTTAGCTACTTGAAAATTTTTTCTAGGTGTTATAAGGGGGAGGAGGTTTCTAAGGTAACCTACAGATAAATAAGTTTATTTCCAAAATAAGGGAAATTGAATTTCAAGAACATGCTGTAACTTCTAGTAAGATAAAGTTGAAAAACGGCCTTGAGGCTTAGCTGTAGTACATCTGCATTTGTTACCTGTAGTGTTTTCCTGGAATACGTTGTATAGGAGTACATTCAACACAGAAATTTTACCTTGGAATAGATGAGTGAAAATATTTTTTAAATGTAGTAGAAGTACAGTTTCGTTTACATCAGTGATACCAGCTCAGGGTTTTCTACATTTATGCAGATCTTAGCTTATTTCATTCTGAAAAGGAAAAAGTAATTATAACTTGCTTACAGCTCTTCGTGATTTTTAGATGATATGTGAATATTTAAATATAGCAAAAATTATCTGCTAGTGAGAAAGAAGCTCAGGAATGCGAGGCTGAGGTTTTGGGTTGTCTCAGGAAGAGTGGAAAATTTCCAGATAGCTTTATATTAGTAAATATTGGAGATGTTGTGTGTCACATCTTCATTTCGATCAGATCAAAGTATCACATCAAGGTATTGTATGGTGTAGTGATCACTATAAATTCTTAGGTAAATGGTGTAAATTAGTGCATCCAATGTGACAAGTGCCTTTAATTCATGAGACCTGTGACCTGTGATACCTGAGGCCTTATCATTGACTTCTTTAATGCTCTAATTAAAATACTGCATAAAGAAATACTAGTTGTTTTATTTTAGATGTATATTAATAGGTGCACCTATTTGTATGCCTCTATCCCTAAGGAAAAGTTTGGGTGAAACAGGTCTGTTTTGTTTATGTTCGTAGGGTGTCATGAATGTAGGTGTTTTTCTGCTTTCAGGCATAGTACATTATTCCTGGTTCTCTTCAGTATACTAAATATTTTTAGTAGATTTTGGTGACTTTGTTCCAGTAGAGATCAGCTCCATCTGCTTGCAAATATAGAGCATCACATTACCAGAATGATTTACTATGTCCCTGATTTCTCCTGTCCCGGTTGAGGTTTCCTAAAGGACATGACACATGACTTCTAAGAACTTCTGAAAAGCTGCTTTCCAGAAGTCATGTCTTTAAGAAAATCTTAGTTTGGCCATCTCAGAATGTCAGCTACTAAGGTCACACCTTACTCTTAAAAACCTTATTTGTGTTGTCCTGACCTTAAGGTAATGTTTTGAAAAGTTTAGTCCATCTTCCTTTATCAGTTGGAGCAAATCTGCATTGTCTGTCCTCTGAATTACCCTGGCTCTTCCCTCTGACAGGAATTGCCAGCTGTGGGTGCCACACCAAGGATACTGAGGCCCCAGAGCATGTGCTGCAGGGCGGGCAGAGCCCGAAGCCCACACCTTTGTGAGCTCACCAGTGCGTGCTTGCCAACAAGGTGGCCATGTTGTAGCCTTGGCAGGAGGAAGACGTGACAAGCATTGGGGTCTGTAGGGATTAAGGAGAGGGGACCGGTTGTTGGAAGGCCTGTCAGGCATAAGGGCGCTTGGTTACAGAAATTGAAGCTGGCATGGTAACTGTTGTCTGGATACTGTCCTGCGATGGAGAGGAGGTTAGGGTCCAAACATGTTAGGCACGCGTGAGCAGAATCCTCCTCTGTGCTTGGCAATGGGGGCCTCCAGCAGGTGAGCAGAAAAAGTACTGAGGAACTTGCGGCAGATGAGAAGGGGGTTAAAAACAACTGTGAAAAGTTGGATTGTGGTACTTGGTGTCTTGAAATGAAGCAGGATTTTTTCTGGAAGGCTTTAGTCACCTGGGAAGGAAGGATCGAGTAGCTGTGTGGGAGGCAATTTGCAGGCAAGTGTACTCCTCTGCAGTAGATCGGTACATTTTAATGAGGTAAGTATATTTGCTCCGTTTTATAGGATTTGCTTTGGACTTGAAGTCTGGAAGTCATTTTAAATAGACTGCTTTGAGATGTAGTGGTCAGGTGGAAATATTTAAAACATATAATATGGAAACCCTGTATTTACAACATATTTGTAGGATCTTAGAAGCTGAGCTGAAAAGATTGCCTCTTTTTCAGAAGATATTTTTAAGAGTAAATAAAGCTCATTCAGAGGATGTAAAAACAAAAGTGATGTTAGAAACTACTGTAGCTATGCAACTTTATTTGTTTGCTTATTTACTTACTTACTTGCATTTGCAGCTGTCTCTCAGTCCATCCCACCCTGCAGGAAAGGTTGCCTTCACACTGACATCCTTCTCCTCTTCTCCTCCCCTTCCTGTAGGCTGTGTGGGGCTGAATGGGGCCATTTTTTAGATGTAGGTTCCCCTTAGAGATGGCTTTCCAAGTGGGTGGGAATTCTCACCCACTGAAAGGGAGGAGGGGAAGGCAGCGCTCAGGTCCCGCACCTGCAGCAGCGAGTGCCTGTGGGAGGGAGGACTGAGGTTGTGCATTACTGTGCATGCACCCATCAGAGCGGATGGGGGAGTTGAGTCCTTTTGCTTCAGGACCATGACTCCTATCCAGAGTTCACTCTTTCCATTGAGAAGGGAATGCCTTTCTTTGACCAAAGATGCCAGCAAGATGCATTCAGCTGATGCCCTAAATATCAATCAAGCATAAGCTTCAAGTCTGAGAAATGTTCCATGCTTTCTGGTATTTATCATTTTGACTTTTCCAGTTCTTTTTTCTTCTTGTAGTCGTGCTCTCTGTTATGTGTGTCTGCTTTTTCCTCCTTCTTACTTAGTTTGATATCTTGTCCTTTCTTGAGCTTGATTTTGCTTTCCTTCTGCTGAGAGTTTATAATAGCTGTAGCATAACTTCAAAAGGTGGATCTGCAGTGTTTAAAACAATCATTATATAAATCATTAAAATAAAAAAGACAAAATAAACATGTCCTCACCAAGTGAAGAAATAAATTCCAAGGGCAGTATAAGCATCTGCCGATCTCCAGTGTGACTTCCTCTCTTCTTCCAAGACTTTCTGCAAAGTTTTTTCCCACCTGCTTTAATATCTTTTCTCTAACGTTTTGAAAACTTCTTAAAGAATTGGTTTTTCTCTCTCTCTACATTTTGTACAATAAAGCTGGGGAAAAAAAAGAAAAGGCATTTCTAGGGGTTTTCGGGACCTCCGTAGCTATGTTCAAAGCCTTACAAAATATTCTGTATTAGTTTGTTCTGAAAATCTTGTGTTTTGTCTCTTCCTGAAAATGTCACCAGCAGGTCACAGGCAGTTGCTGATGAGCAAAATGTCACCTTTTGGGACACCTCACAGGTTGGGAAACCCGTACAGAGTAAAAGTGAACTCATGGTGCTGCCCAGATCTTTCACTATGGGCTTTGTCTTTTGAGAGAAATTTTTAATCCTGAAAAGATGTGGGGAGAGACTGGCAAGCAGTTTCAGAAAGTTTCAGAATTAAGATGTTATGCAAAATTTTGACAGGATCATGAAATGAATAGTGGTATTACGCCCATTTTACAGAGAGTCAAATTGAACTGTGGAAAAGCAATTTGTTAGGTTTCACAAATTTGTGACTAACCAAAGGGCTCTGGTGATTTATTGAAAGTGTTGAGGTGTTAAGAAAACAACTTCTGTGTTTGAGTTGACGTATTACTTTAACAATTTGGTTTGAGGGAGGAAAGAGTCATATTATAAAGGAAATATTAATTTATCTAACCATCCTTCATTTCATTTTAGAACGATGTAACTGGAAAGACTCAGTTATGGTTTCACTTACCAGTAATGATATAACATAAAATGGACTCCCAGCTTTAAAGCAAGCTGGGTCATTGAATCTCTAGGGCTGGGGCTGGAGGAACGAAGGTGCTGGGCAGGTAGGGTTGGACCTACCTCTCTGCATGTGTGCATTTTATACAACAGAGCTATAGCTTCACCGTCACTGAGGACGGCTTTGATTCCTCTTTCAAATAGTTCTGAAATAAGCTTGCTGGCAGATATTTCTGGATTGGGTTGCCTGGGATAGCTGCTAGGAAAAGCACGTTGTGCCAGGCAGCTGTTTGGAGAAAGTGGTGTTGAGCAAAGACTCTGAAAGTCTTGCAATCAAATTATTATATTGCATGAGAAAATACCAAGTAGTGGAAAGTTGTGTTTTTCAGGAAAAATTGCACAATCTTTTTAAAGTTACAACTGGCTCTTTCTCTAGGAAGCTAATGTTTATAAGCTGAGCAGCTTTTTGCCTCACTTTTATGCCTTTTCCATGACAGAAGCATAAATTCTGTTAAAAATTAAGTGAACATGCTTCTAGGTAGCTTTTGTACTTACAGTAAATTTTATATATGAACTGGCATGAATTTTGAAGGCAGTCTTCATTATATATCATGTACCAGAAACTCAGCAGTAATTGTTTGGTATATTTTATTGCGATTTTGCTAATAAATGCTGATGCCTTTTCTTCTGTAAGGATGTAATCTATCCTTCTGCAAAAGTATAAAGCACGAAGGTTGGGGGAACACATATAGATTGGGGATTGAAAAAGTGGAGAGTTGTTCTCTTATTTGTTGCATTTCTGATTTTCAGGAATTCTTTGAACATGCAAAAAAGCTCTGGGATGATGAAGGCGTAAAGGCATGCTTCGAGAGGTCAAACGAATATCAGCTGATTGACTGTGCACAGTAGTAAGTATTTCCTTTTATGAAATTTATAAGCAAGAAAGTGATCACCTGTAACAAGTTAGAAAATAACATTCATATCATCAAGATTCAGGAGTTTTGCAATGCAGCAGTCAACGTTTTCATTCTCTGTATAAGCAGAGCACGTGTAGCAAAAGTAATTGTTTCACCATAGTTTGCTGTTATTATACAACTAAATATGCTGCCTCAGATATTTCACAGCTAATAAAGATGAGTATGAAAAAATCACCTTAAATAACTTTAAGTATCTTTATTCCACTCAAAATAAATTTATATAAAATAATTTCAGTTGAAACTATTAAGTTTAGAAAATGTAGAGCCAATCTAAGGAAAACACGTTGTTTAAAATTCTGAGACCCAGACAGTGCTGAAATTGCTCTGTCTTTTCACATTCCGTTAGAACCTCTGATATTTTTATGTAACCCGATGCATACCTGCCCTACTAATATATTTTCTAGGAGGAAAAAAATATAAGCAGTATTTCATTAAAGATGGTATTCTGTCCTTCACATACATCGGGTGAAGCGGTACATGTGTGTGTAACACAGACAAAATCTGTAAACAGCTTCAGTCTGGTCAGAAATGTTCTGACAAGAGATATGTAGTAGATTGTGAAGGTGCAAATCATAAATATGTAGTACATTGATGAAAACGTGGTAATCAAAAAGAGTATATTAACATTGCAGGGCTACAAACTCAGCTGTCCTCAGTAGCCACATAAGTCTGAATTAGACTTTGACTAAAAATATACATTTCATGTGAACTGCTGTTGCAAAAATACATACTCTTACAGTTGCTATGTGATTTCGGGTTTTCAGAGAACACACTCGAGTGTGTTATGATTTGTCTAATTGGCAGTATGGTCAGCAGCAATGCCACAGGTCTGTTCTAGCACTCAGTGTTTTGCTTTTCTGTTCTCTCTGCTCTTGGTGCTGAGCCCGAAGCAGAGGAAATAGTCCATGTCACTAAAGGACTTGTCGCGCTTCTGTCACAGTGGGGAATTTCGGTGTTGCGGGTCATAGTTTATTTTCCCTCTTTCCAGACCATTTTTGGGAAAAAATGATTCATCAGCACATGGAAGTGAGGGAAAATTAGGTATGTGCATGAAGGAACTCATTTGACCTCAGTGAACTGAATTTACCAAAACTTGGGCATTTGCTCACAGACCGAAGCGGCTAGAAGTTAAAACTGTGGTTGTACACAGATAAAATTAGACAGTTGTCCTAAAATGTGATCAGTGTGTTTCCCCTCTGCCCTCACCCACCACCACCATCATACAGATCTAAGCTGTGCTTGCTGAAAAGTGCAGACTGACTGTTTTATGATATCTATTAATAGACTAAAATACGACATTGGACCAAGGAAATAAAGTAATGACACATATTTGAAATAAATTAATGTAAAACTTACTTCACTGATCAGTAACAGTCAATGTATTTCCCAATCCTGCTTTGTAAAATGGTGCTGAAAGGATCAGAAATAACAAGGAAGGCACTGAATTACAGCAATAATGGTAGTGTGATTTTCCTTAAAAAAAAAAAAATTATGCCTCTCTACAGCCTTTGACAAGGAGAATGTTAAATCTCATGTTATGTCCAAAATCAAAACAGAAATGGGGATAAAAAATATATCTAGGATTAATTCCACTGTCCTGAAACATAAAACTGTATCCTACTACCTTTTTTCCTAGAAGGCTAGGGGAAGTTTATTAGGGTTTTTCTCTATGTCTCTTCCCTCTACATCTTCCACTGTCTTGATTTTGGTTTATTCTGAGAATATTTTTTATAATAGTAAATACAATCTTTGCATAATTCTTCATGTTCAAGGCCCTTTATGAAGTAGCATTTGATACTTAAATATTCCTTGAGTGTATCTGTGCTTTTCCTTTCATGATTTACCTGAAAATGTAACAGCTAAGTGACTTACCAATGTTTGCACGCTTTCAGTCTTAGAGCAGACGCTTGAAACTCAGGAACAAGCTGTGTCATTGATCTGATTAAACAACCTTTTCCTCACAGGTATTGATGATTTAAAACAGTCAAGTGTCATCTTAATAGAAAGATAGTTGCTAAGAATACACCCTACTTTTATCTGCCCCTCCATTATTCCTTGAAAATAAATATGACACTGAGTCAATGAAAAGGAGTTTTAAAAGTTTTATATACTGCACAACAACAGTAGTTACTTTACCCGGAAGAACATTTTTGTGCTAGCATTGGATGAACCTTTTTCAGGTTGGTGGGGTCACATCCATCTCATAGCTGGCAGAGCTTGTGAGGCTGGATTAGAAATACAGTCCTGATACCTACTTACAAGTTCTTTTGTACACTTAGAAAATACTGAGGGTGAGGGTGCTCTCTTTGTGGCTCTGCAGGAGCTGGTGGCATTTCTCTCACAACCTTTCTATGGTCATCTTTAACGGGTAAAGGAGGAAAGAGGAGTGTAATGCTGACACAGATGCTTACTGTGGGATTTTGAAACATCTGCAATGTTTCCATTACACTGGCCTTAGGAGAAAGCATCCCACGCCATCAGCTAAATCCTAATCTTTTACTTGGTAGTGAAGGAAGAACACTGTCGGTAGGTCACCACTTATTTCTCTGCTTAAAAAAAACCAAAGCAAACCCCCAAAAAATCCCAACATGTGTTAAAAAATCATTGGACTACAAGTTGAGTGGCTGACTAAAATACTAAAAAGCATTATTAGCAAATTATAATGTCAGCGGCCAAACTTGCTGACTGTTAAATGAGTTACAAATACAGTGTATTTTGGAATAGTTTAATTTGGCTACGGTACAGAGCTTCTGTATTTTTAAAACTTAACCTAATTTTCTTTATTACTGTGGGAGAAATATTTTGCTGGAATAAGAAGTAGTAGAAAGACACAGAGGCAAATGTTTTATTTACGTTATGCCTGAAAGTTGATTTTCCTTGATCTTCAATGCCCTTTTAAATTACTAGGGCACTGTTCCTTCACGGGAATGAGAATGAGGGCCTGCTTGTCAGATCGTTTTAATATTCTTACATGCATCTCCGTGTATCTGCACTTCTTTCATTGTTAAGGAATACGTTTAGTGCACACTTCATGTTGGTGTGTCATGTGATAATTGTAATAAATACGAATCTGTGACCAAGCCAAGGGCCAGCAAAGATCAGAATTGTTCTTTATCACTAGCTACAAAGACATTTATGCAACTCTTGGAGGGGGAAGTATTGCATGGCTATCAAACATCTTATTGCCTTAATGACCTTCATATATTTCTTCAAGATTAATATCATAAAACTGGCAGGTTATTGTTTTCCCTGTCTTCTGGTTTAATATTTCTTTCAAGTTACATTTCAAGTTTAATCTCAAAAACTGATACTTAATTTGAAAAGTTGATTTGATTTAGTAGTGTCCCCATTTGACTTACTCAGATTTCATCAGGGTTTATAATGATAAATCTTACATCTAACTTACTTTGAATTCTGTTTTAACTGTGATTTTTGTCTATATTCGTATACTTTAAATTCAGCTAATTCTGGGTCTATAGGGGGTCTTCATATTGTGATTTAGTGCTGTCTTGACATGGAACTGACTAGTACATAAGCAATAGACAAAAATATATTAATTAAAAAATTTCTTGAGATTCTAGGACAGTGTCTTAAAAGGTAAAGAGTTTCCCATAAAATAAATACAACTCCATTTTTAATATTTCTGTTTCTTCATACTAGTTACTGAATGCACAAATTCTATTGTATCCATGGAAGGGAACTGCAAAGCAAACTTCTTTAAATTTAGAACAGATCCGCAGTATAAGAAAGATATTAAGCTGTTAGAGAGTGTCCAAAGGAGGGCAATGAAGATGGTGAAGAGCCTTGAGGGGAAGCCGTCTGAGGAGTGGCTGAGGTCACTTGGTCTGTTCAGCCTGGAGAAGAGGACACTGAGGGGAGACCTCATTGCAGTCTACAACTTCCTTGTCAGGAGAAGAGGAGGGGCAACCACTGATCTCTTCTCTGTGGTGACCAGTGACAGGACCTGAGGGAATGGCCTGAAGTTGTGTCAGGGGATGTTTAGGTTGGATATGAGAAAAAGGTTCTTCACCCAGAGGGTGGCTGGACACTTGAACAGGCTCCCCAGGAAAGTGGTCACAGCACCAAGCCTGACAGAGTTCAAGAAGCATTTGAACAATATTTTCAAACTGTGTGACTGTTGGGAATGGTTCCCTTCCAACTCAGCATATTCTGTGATTCTGTGAAATAAAAGTTCAGGTATGATGGCCTTCAACTAAAAAAATGACCCACAAAAAATGTTGGTGAGTAGATTATGTGTCTTTACAAACTTCATAAACTTAAGTAAATTAATTTATGTGGCAATGAAGAGATATAAAATTTCTTTTTAACTAATAGCATACCAAGAGGTAGAGTTATATGTAGTAACCACCTGTTTGGTGTTACACATGTGAGTTGATTGACTTCACTCTAATGCGGGTGAAGTGGTTTCTGTAGGATAAGCCACCTCTCTTCACTGCAAACTGTACCGTGTGCTAATTGGTGGCTGCTCTAGCAAACCCAAATAAGCCACTGAAGTTACTTTTCCTTGGAAATCAAACACATGTGCCCAGAGACAGCAGTGCAGTTGAAAACCTTTATAGAACCCCCCCATCCTTGGGGGATATCAGGCACCTCCAGTCTGGTGGTGTCTGTACTTGTTTCAGTAAAGTAAGCATTGAGTTAACTTAGTTTTGGTTACTCCACTGTAAGTTATTCAGTTGACTTGGTAAAATTAGTTGCAGTGATCAGAAAAAAGGTGTGGGGATACTTACAGTGCCTAGACATTGTCAGGGAAAGGTGATAGTATTAGAGCAGAAGAGTAGACAAGCAGAACTAGGCACTTTGGAAAGGGGAGAAAAAAGACAAAAGCAGAACATCTGATTCTCTCTTTAGGTCACACACAGTTTGCAAAAGTTTCCTAACAAAAAATTGTTAGGAAAAAAATAACTACTCTCAGGTTTATTGGAAGTTTCCAGAGTTGAATTTTGTCCCATTGCATTGACGTGAAATAACATCATGTATGTGTTAGGGTGGCCCTGGCTGCAAGAGTTGAACTTCAGCTCACTGAGTTCCTCAGTATAGGAAGAAGACCAAGGACTTAAGAGAACCCTGCCCTCAGCCAGTACTTTATACCAGTTTGTCTATCAGCCTTCTTTCCATGATAAGATACACCACTTCTGATATACTTGGTAGTGAAGGCCTATATTGGTCTCTATGCAAACATTTAGGTTAATAAAAATTAATTATGCAAGTTCTCAGGAAAGCAAACACAAGGGGTGTAAGTCTGGCCAAAGAAAATTGATTTTATATTTGAACTAGTATACATAGAAAAGACACACCTCATGTTATTTTTCTTTGCAGTTATTCTGTCTTGGAGAAGGCTTTTGGCCAATTTCTGAGGCATCTATCTTAGTAATTGAAAAAAAAGTTCTCTGTGTTGTTGTCAACAGATTCAGTTCTTGATGTGAGAAAATAGGTAATTTTTTTTTCAAGAGCAGCTCTTCTTGAAACCAAGCATCTTTCTGACTTTCCTTGCACTCTTCTAGACATAAGATTTAATTGCTAGTATGGACATAGATATCCCTAAATTCCAAGCTGCCTTGGTGTTATCTGCTTCTTTTATGTAGTGTGGCACTGCAGTCTGGTGTATTGATATATTCTTTCTTCATGAAAGGTTATGAAGTAAATGTGTATGAATGTATGATAAATTAGGCTAAACGCTATTATTATTATTATTATTATTATTATTATTATTATTATTATTATTATTATTATTATTATTATTATTAGTGGTGGTGGTGGTGGTGGTGGGTTTATTGTTACTGTTATGATTATCTAGAAATATTATTTTTTAAAGCAGTGATTCTTTTTAAACTTTCTAACTGCTTTTTTAAATATAGGGCAAATACTTTTAACTTAGAAAAATGAGAAAAAGAATTCATTCTAAATGTTTCATGTAACTAGATTTTAAGAACTAAATTTTTATGATAATACAGGAAACCATAATATGATTTTTTTCCATCTGAAATTCTGTTCTGGTTTACATATAAAAAACTCACTGTGATGACGGGATTCTTGTTAAGATCTCACATGAAGTATCACTTTAAAACCTTAAAAATTCATTACTTAAGTTAGAAACAAATTTTACTGCTGAATTCATGAAAAGATTTTCTCCACTTACCTGGTTTAAACTATAAACCGTACCAACCAGTAAATTGTTATTTAATGGTAGAAAAAAAGAGAGGTTATATTTAGAGAGTAATTACTGTAGCCTTTCTGATGAGTCTTCTAAACAGAGGTAGTTGCCAGATAGGACAAAAGTCATTCTGCAGTGTGTAACGCTTATATTTTTCACTGTTTACTGACTAATAGACCACACTCTTGAGAGGCAGAATTGTGGTTTCTTAAAATATGCACTGGGAATTCTATGAAATAACCTTTTCACGTGTTGCTGTGATTTTTTTGTTGATGCTGTTCCCCTTTTTGGCCTCACTTATGGAAAAAAAAAATCATTAGACTCTACCAATTCTGCCTTAATTTTGGTAATCAAAATGTGACCATGATGTTATAATACTAGTAGTTTTAGGAACAAAAATTTGAAAAAAAAAGCAGCTGCAGAAACCCCCAAAATGCCTTTGTATTTTCAGTTTGGAGGATGAAGCATATGAAAATACCATTCAGAAATAGGCAGAATGGCATATGGGCATGTACCTGCCAGTTTTAGCCACTTCAGTTCATAAATGCCTTCCCTACCTAGAGAAGACAATAATACTTCTCAAATAAAAAATTATGCAAGAGACGATGGTTTATAAACACAGGACCTCTGCCTTTTAAAAATCAATGTGACAAATACTTTTTCTTATTAGCTAATAACCATTGACAAAGCCTTTGAGCAGCCCTAGATGCACTGCACAAACATAAATTTAAACCATACATTTTCCCACATGCTTCTCTGTGTATGACTGGGTCTGTTTTCTGCAGTTTTAGAACTTGCAAAAAGTTGAAAATGTAAAGCAGAAAAATATAAAATATTTGTTAATCTCAATTTAAAAGAGTATTAAAGTCTAAAGACAAAGTTACGACAGGTGCATGAAAGTACACTTTGGCTCTTTTTAAGATGTTTTATTAGACATTTTTAGTTTCCTTTAAAAAATACAACAAAGCTGGCTTTACTCTGTTGAGGAAACAGTTCTTTCCTCCCTAGTCAACAAATATTTCAGTTTTTCCTGAACACCTGATGAATGGTTTTCTTAATTTTTTCCTGCCTGTTTGCACGCGCAGGGTAATAATAGGTGCAGGATATGTTGGTGCAACACAGCAACTCAGCTGATCCATTTAGTGAATTGGAGGATTGCAAGTAGGTCTCTCAGCTGAGCTTATCTGCATTTAGTTTTCTGTATTGGCATCCTGTATTTAATTTGGAGATATTTTTTTCCATATCCCTTCTGCAGAGGTAAACTGCAAGGCCTGTGTAATTGTATGTGCAATACACACTTTTATAGCCCAAAGAAAAGTCTGCTAAAGAATTAAGACACTCAGCATCACCCTCAATGTATATGCTCTTAAGGCATCAATATCCTTTATAGCAAAAACAAAGCATTTTGTTGCATTTATTACTAAAAGAGAAAAGACTGTGTTTATTTTGCATCAATGAGGACAGCAGTGAGGACAGACATGAATAGGTACTGGTACAGGGCTGAGTCAGTGAACTGGCACAGTGGGCCAGTGTGACAGGCAAAAATGGCCAGAATCTGGGATACTGAGCAGCAGGAAAGGAAGGCTTCTCTGTAGGACTGGACTTCACTGAGGGACATTTTGTTTGAATTTTGCATGTTAAAAATAACACATGGTCTCATTAAAACATAGGAATGGAAAATAACAAAGTTAATAAGCAGACTTTGAAAGTTGCCCTGAAAGTTTATGTCTTATCTAAAGTGCAGATTACTACCAATACAGAGAACCTTAAAACCTCTGTATTCTCTACTGGCAAATCAAAGAAAGAGTAAAACTAAGCATCGCTTACAGTAAACATGCTGATACAGCTTAACTCCAGAAATCCTGATTGTGAATCATTGTACAGCATCAGCATCTCGAAATGTCTTAAAATGAAATAAAACTGACGATGTTGGTTATCTAGAATCTGCATGCAGGATTTATGAGTAGATTTCAGAAGGAAGTTTTAGGTCATTCTGTCAGTTGTGGTGTTATTTATATGTTGTTCTTGGTTTAGGACTCTTCCAGTGTATGCGTGGGAGAAAGAGTAAACTATGACCAAAGCCAGCTTCATTATATTGCAGGGAATGTCGAGAGTCACTTATATTTATTCCACTTCTCCAGTTTATGTCAATTGATACAGAGTTTACTTGAATCTGGTAATTTACAATTTATTGTCAAATGTGTGCATGTTCTTGGTGGCAGAGATTAGTTGGTTAAAGAATACATTATCTTACTAATAAGCTTATCATTATGTAACACAAATGTATTTTAGATTTTTTTCTGTGGTTTTTTTTTTACTGTTCTCTAGAGAAAAATGTGTTCTATATTCTGTTATCTTAAACCTAACCTACTGTGAAATGTTTGTTTATGTAATAAATTTATTATAACAGCTGTATAATAACTGTAAGTTGAATGCTTAAAAAAGAAAGAAAATTTAATGACAGATTATACAGGATACTGTAAAATTATTTACACTTGGGGTTTGTCTTTGCTTAAATGCCACATGCATTTTTCCACTTAGAGATGGTCAGCTTTTCTTTTTTCAAGTAGATAGTTTCACATGACAGGATAAAGAAAGGCCAGGAGTCATATTTCTTCCTTAAGGAACTACTGACTGGCCAGACTCTGCATACACAGGCTTCTCTGCACTAATATATGTACACAGCCATGTTTATATTAGGATCTACAAGAAGCCAGGGGTTTGGGGGGTGGTGTTTTTCTAAATTAACACTGCATCAACAGATTTGGAAAAAGAAAGATGGTGGAATGCAGAAGTTTGGAAATAAGAAAATAAAATACGGTTTATACCGTGCTGGAAAAGTGTAAAGACTAAGCACCTACGCTTGAAAAATAAATTTTACACCTCAGACTAAACCAAAATAGAGTCAGTGTATTGGTCAGTCTGGTTGTAATCCCAATTTTAAAGCACATCAAACTGAGAGACTAAGCAGTTCAATGGTGTCTCTCTACTTCTCATAATTAAGTTAAAGCTTATTTTGTTCATTTTAATACAAGACAACAGTGATACTGCCAGAATTTCTAAAAAGTTTATTTGACTTTAGAGAAACTGTTTCAGTTATGTCTGTTGTAAAAGTATTCTTTCTGATTTAATTAGAAATGTTTGTTATATTGTGGGGTTTTACATAAAGTTTAAATTGAGCCTAAATTAAGCAGTGGAAAAGTAAATATCTATAAGATGTACCAGTAGACTTCTGTTTAATGGATAGACCAAATAATTGTCTTCCAGAATAAAATTTTTGAAAGTTCATTTGTTCTAGAATTTGTTCAAAAATTAGTTTTTCCTCATTTCAGTACTCCCCTGACAATTCCTCTATTTGTAATCAAACAAAAGACATTAATTTAAGCAGTTTTCACACCCAAGTGCTAATGCAGGAAAAGGTGAACCTTGAAATCATTTGTATGTGTTTTCTGAGAAAAACTCTCTGTTTTGGTTTCCTTTCCTGACCATTGCAGGGGGTTGGGAGTGGGTTTTTTGTTTTTCAGATACTTTATTTCAGAAATAAATTGGACTGAATATCAAAATGTAACCTTTAAGTGCATTTTTCTGACAAAAGCCTGCTGCTGCACTTTTTGGCTCTGTGTCTTTGCCTCTTTGCTATTTTTTGTCTGTGTTTAAGAAGCCTTCACTACCTTTCTTCTGGTTTAGAAAAATGTGTTTGGGGTGGGAAGATCTGCATTCTGGATGTTAGCATCCTGAAAGTCCAGTGGTACAGATTTTGAATAATTATTCTTCATTAAGTTTCTCTCCAACTGCAGTGTGAAGAAGTTAAATAGTGAGCGTGGATGTAATTACTTGGCCTCCACTTATTTACTGTCACAACTGTGTCAGACCTATAATTGCCAACACTACTATAGCCATTTTTAAAAAATAGTTTTTTAAAGAGCAGTAGAGTGTTAAGGAGCACTGTTGCCACTGGGGTTTATTCTGTTTAGGGAATGTAGAAGTAAGCTTCTTTGTCTAGTATGACTTTTATTTTCAACCTCTCTGCAGTTGGTTGTCCTATTACCCTACCTTGTCAGGATCTTAGAAACCTTTTTTCCAGCAAGTTTGCCATAAACTAGATTTTCACCACAAACATACAGGGTTCTGCTTTGAAAAGCTTTGTCTAAAGAGACAGATACCAATGAACAAACATTTTGCTACATTGTACAGAACTGAAGTAATCAGAGTAAACTAGGGTTCATTACATCAGCATTGTTACTTTTGTTCAAAGAAAAGAGGTCAAATGTAGTCACTAGTTTTTCCTGAGTTTCATTTTCTCTTAAATATATGAAAGTCTTTCTGTTTATTTTTTGGGGTTTGGTGTTTTGGGTTTCTTTTGTTATGCTTCACCTTTTGTTATGCACTGGTTAGTCACCTCTTTCCTTCCCTGGTTTGTAGGCAGCTGATGTTTGTAGGGTCTGACGTCAAGGTGAGAGGTTCTCCAGAGCAGGTTGTGGTGCAGAGTGCACATCACTTCCTGTCAGTGCCAACAAACACAGGCAAAATTTAGGTTTTTGACCTGATAGTACTCCCAAAGTAATAATCAGCAAATTATGTTGTGTAGAAATTACAAAGGTGAGATCTCTGTTACAGCTTATTCATAGAAATTGGTTAACTTACTTATTAAATGCATGATTCTGTACCTCTGTTAGGGAGATCATCATAATATACAATATGTTGAAAGAATGATTATATGATGATTTAAAATTATTGTAGGAATATTCTTACATAAGTTGTAAACAAGTTATACCTATTTGGAGGATGAAAGGAAGACGTAAGAGAAGACTGTAGTTGGACAAAGATAATAAATATGGGATCGGAAATAAAGCCAAAGTAGTAAAGCACTAAGTATTTTTTGTCAGGAATGCAGTCTCTTATGTCTCTTTAATGAAGGCAAATATTAAATGTATGAGATTGCAGAATGTCGAGGGAAGTTAACCTATGTCCTGATGGAAATGAGCAGAATGGATGTGGGGGAAACCCCACCACCATCACCACCACAGGAGATCCTGGAAACAACAAAAGAGAAACTTTGCTAGTGAGATCATCTATTTCCACACCATACGAGGAGCACAGCGCAGGTGAATCTTCAGAACTCGCGTAAATACACAGTTACATTCTGAGCAATTAGCTAGTCTGGCTAAAAGGCAGTTACAATAAAATTGAGATAAGTATGGATACTGTGAAGTTATCAGAAATTTATAGAAGGCTACAACTGAAATATAGGAAAAAAAGCCTATAACAAAAAAGAAAAAAATCCAACAAAAAGTAACCTTATATAGGCATTCTGTGAATTTCTTTAGAAAGGAAGTTATTGAAGGACAGTTCCAAAATATTTGATCTTCTGAACCCTTCAGCATGTGTGGTTGAGCTTAAAGCAAGTGTTTTTCTCACAGTCAAGGCAGGTTTCTTTGTCTCATTTAGCCTCATTGTTCCAGAAGATGGGTATTATCTGCACTAGTAGGCTAGGAGCACAACTACACTTTTTCCCAGAGGAAAAATAGTAAAAGTTTTCCAAGTAAAGAGTCCCAGTTTCATTCTGCCTCTAATGGGATTGATTGCAGTTGTCTATTTAGTGTGGACCTCAGAGTACTGGGGCAGGCATTTCTCTTTTAACAGGTGTGCTACTGTCCTCATTGCCTGCAAAACAGAGAATAAGCTCACTACAAAAAATGATTGTCAAGAATAATGCTCTGTAAACACAACACTCAGTATTTCCCTGTCTATAGAAGTCCGTGAAAACCTGTGAAATAGATCATGACTTCTTCAGAGGAGTCAGTGGCTTTCTCCAGCCCTTGAAAAATTATGAATTGCTGATGTTTCATCAATTTTCTCTCTTAAAATGGAGTCAGAGTCATATCTTACTATCACACTGTTTTGGAGAGATTTAAACATAAAAGCTGCTTTTTTTGTGGAGCTTTTTCACCTTATGTGTGTAACAGTTATTCCACACAGACTGGAAGTCTTCTGAGCAGAATTCATCATGTTTGGAATTCAGTTGCATTGGCCCTTTTCCTCTGTTCAAGCATACACTGTCTTGTGGTCTTGATCTAAATGTGGTGGCTGACATATTTCCCTTTTTTCTCTCCACTTACTAATAATATCTGCAGTTCCGTTTTTTTCTTTGCTTTACTCTGTTTTGTTTGTTCGTTGTTTTATTCTTGATAGATTGACCATTTGCTATGATATGGGCCTCTGGGCTCTTGAGATAGAAGGTAATATGTCAATTTGGTCAGTCACAGTGAGGTGTCTTGGATATCTGCTTGAGTATGTAATATTGGCTTATCTACCTACTATTCCCAATCCTTCTTTGACCTTTTTTTTAATAATTTCATACTTTTCTTCTTTATGTATTGATGTAATGAGACAAAGCATACCAGCAGGAGAAAAGGGGGAGAAATGGCCATTTCTTTCAGAACAGATGTTTTCATTTTTTTAGTAAATCCATTCTTGCTTCATGATTCTCAAGTGAAAAGAATCCATCAGAAACTCTCATTGACGTATACTGAAAATTCCCAAATGTTGCACAGTGTACATAAATATTCAAACTATTGACAAATCAACGATTAAGATTTATACGCACTTCTGCTTTTAAATAATTTAAAAGTAGGTAGGTAACATATCTCCTTCTCAGAAATAAAGTAACAAGTAGAACCTGGCTTCAGGATACAAACTTCCTAGAACCATAAGCCTTTAAAATATTTATTTGTGTGAAGTCTTCTTGTCTGTAAAAAACTACCTTTTCAAGTAAAAGAAGCATTTCTTCTCCAATTATATGGCCTCAGCTGAAGTTTTTATATCTTCAAGTGCCCAGTTGGATGAGGCACTTGTGTTCATTTCTGAGGAATGTGAGGACTCTTCATTTATTTCTCTCTTGCCAAGAGGTGGAATAATCAAATCTTAGTTGTTTCTCAAAGTGAAAATAGGAGAGGACATTGAAATTAATCTTCTGTTTGTTGTGTGCTGGAGACTAATAAGGAGTGGGAAGGAAAGGAAAGCTATGGAATTGCTTAACTTTCAGCATGCTTAGAACAAGAAAAGCAACAAAAATGCTTCCCATCAACAGTGGAAGGTTTCGAGTGACATGGGCTGTGTCAGGAGATAGTGCACAGCACAACCATGGCAACTGGCTGTGCAGAAGAGGTGCTCCCCTTTATTTGCAGCTGTGTCATTGTCTTTTTTATTTCATGATGGAGCCCCAGATTGGGTTTTGCATTTCTTCCCAGAAACTGCTCACGTGTTTAAACTCAAGACCTTTCTCAACACATCTCTCCTCTGAGGTAAATGTAATAGAGTTGCAAGTATCCATTCAGATCTGTGACTCACTCATCTGCATACCTTGTTTGGTGCTCTGAGCTAGAAGTAACTTACCGGTTGCAGTTTTCTGCAGTGAAAATTCCATATTTTTCTGTATATACAGTTGTGTGAGCAACAGTGCATGTTTTACAGATGTGTAGGTAATACAGAATATTTCTCCCCAGAGAAATATTCTGTATCCAGATCTCCTACCAACTTGAGAAGGTAAAAGTGCTCTGGAAATAAACTGTTTTCTCTCGTCCCCTTCCTCCCCCCTACCTAGTTGGTGCATCAGATGGGGTTCTGCCTCTTAGTTCCTCATTTTGCACAGTTTAGTCTCCAGCTCATAAATATTTCATGGATTATTTAAGGGGCATGCCTTTCAGAAGAGTGTGCTGAGATGTGGTATAGAGCCAAATCTGTAGCTTCACACTGTAGTCAGATAATGCAAGAGACATTGTGCAGACTTTGAAACAAGGTATGACAGTCCAGTATTGTGCATATTCCTAGAATATCACAAGCAGCAGTGTTTTGCCATTTTAGAAACAAAAATCCTTTTAAGTCACTGCATGACATTCTGTTCTTGTGTGAGATTGAATTAGAAGTAAATTGGCTTTGGTTTCTTAGAATGGCTGTGCCCATGTTGCATTGCATTCCGTTCACAAAGCTCAAGGCTGATTTTTGTTCTGCTGTTGTAAGTTGTCTTGATTACAGTAAGATAAAATTATATGGAAACTGTTTTTTTCACTGATCTTATTTGTTGGTTTTACACCAGCTTATTGGTAAGCCCACTTAGTGAAAGTGTATGGGTTTGAGAATCTTTTGGCTCTTCTATTTGTAATATTCTGTTCTGTTTAAAGAATGGGACTAAATTGAAAGCATTCCTCTTCTTTTGTTTGAGTTTTATTTTGTTGGGGTTTTATCCCCTACTTGCTGTCTTTTGGAAATCATGGCAGGTTGCTTTCTATTTTGCTTTTTAGTAGCTTGAGATACAGTTAGATGCCTTTCTAAGGATCAATCTGAAATCGTGTGATACAATGCACAGTAATGTGAATGGCCTGTTGTTAGCCCTGGTTAAAAAAGCTGTGACAAATCAGCAGTGGAGATGAAGGGGGGAATCAGTTTACAGCTAGGAAAACTACCATGGCAGTGGTATTGGGCAATCAGTGTTCTCTTGGTGTGTTTTTTATTGCCCAAATGTCAGTGTTTCTCAATAACTTGCTCATAGGAAAAGGAGTCTGGGGAATTCTCGATGTCCAAATCACAGAACATGTGCTATTGTTTGAATTCTCCTCAATTTGTGAGCTCCTCACAGTAGGCTGTAATCATGTATCATGCTGATTTTTGGTATCTGTTATGCATTACTTCAGTTTCTTATGACTTTCATCTTCCTTATTTACACAGTGGAAGCAAAAGGGCAAATTAGATCAGGAAAAACAGCTTTGAGATGTCGCTTTGCTAGGGAATGCATTACCTGGTTTGGCCTTGGATACTTTATCCATGTATTTCAGTTTAGCTCTCTGTGGAAACAAAAGGGTAGTGCCTTCTTTAAGATCTTGTAAAAGCTGTTACCATGTTTTATATTAAAGGTTATTGTGGAGGAGTCATAGGCTCTTTCAGTACAGTGCAGTCATAGATACCAGTTTGTCCTTCTCATTGCTGTGAAATAGTTGTTGGTGCCTCTCTTTGCCAAAGACATCATTATTCTGTCTAGAAAATATCAGTACAGCTTTGGTACTTCCTGGAAAGTGTTTGGTGTGCTACAGATACAGGTCTGGTCCTTCTCAATGCTGTTTGTACAGCACATCAAATGAACTCTGCTCCATTTCACTACAGCTTTAGATGAGAGCAAATTGAAAGTTTATAAGAACTAGGATGTGAATACTAATAAATCAGATTTAGTGAAAGTAAAATGAATGCAGCCAAAATCTTTTAGTTCCACTTTATAATTTAAATATTTTAAAATTTTGTTTAATATTGCAGATGTTTTCAAGTTTTTAGAAAAATATTTACATTAGAATTAAGAACACAAGTAAAGCAACATAACTAGCCTGTCTAATCTGTGATGCACAGATTGTTGCAAGATCCTCTAAACAGGAGGGGACAATTTAGAAAATTATTGAGGAACGTTTTTCCCTAACCAGCTCATCTCTTTGTCCATCTGATAAAATACACCATGTTGGAAAATGATTAGCCCATAGTTTTTCTTTAATGTTTATAAGGACCACTGTGTAAAATGTGACCAATTCAAACATCATTAAGAACCATTTTCCCTATCTGTAATAACAGTAAAACTGTGTTCAGGAGTCAATGGGTTTTTACTGTGTGCCAAATGTAGACAAAACCTGAGTTGTTCATTAAGAAATACAGACACCAAAGAGCTTTTAAATGTGGTAAGTCTATGACTAACATTAATGCTTGTAGAATTGTTGGGAACAATGTAGATATTTATGTAGATATTTTCCAGTAATGGCTTTGAGGGTTATTTGCTTTAGACTATGTAAAACAAACATAATACAGCCATCCAAAGTTCAAATTCAAAGCTCCTCTTAATAGAAAGAGTGTCTTCCATGAAGAATGCTTGAGAGGAGCCACACTAGGTGATAAGAAAGCACTCAGACGTATTTACCTTGCCAAAGAATATTGTCTTTAAAAGGTTACTCACTAGTTAGTTCAGAGTGCATTTCAGAAGCATCAGTGAAGGCAACAGGCCAGCATATCCATCGTATCACTTAGAAGAGTTCATGCATGAGCTGTTTATCATGGATTTCCAGTGATTCAGCAGCCTAGGGAGAATGATTTGCGGAGGAAAATTTGGGACTCTGAATTGTTAGATGCAATAATCTGTCTCTAAAACTGATAACGCAATGTAATCTGTGGCTATTGCATTTAGAATAGGTACAGGAAGGCATCTCTTCTTTTAATAAATACAGTGCAGTTGGCAGCTTTTGAATGGAGTGTCCTTCTGTAGGATTGACTGCTAAGATTATGTATGCTGTTTAGTTTCCTGCTGATTAAATTATATTACAGTTTCATCTGCCATCTGTCCATTTTAGGCATGCGAAGCAATAGACCTGGGTGGACTGTGCCTTATAGAAAGGCTTCGCCTTTTCTCTCAGGTTTTATTGGAAGAGGAGCATGAAAAGAGTCACACCCTTAATCAACATGGCTGCATTGATGCAAGGGCTCTTCCTAAGAGGGTTTTCCAGAAAGGCTCATTCTAGTGCAGACAAGGCCTTGGAGAAACACAGTCAGTAATCTCCCCCACCTACAGTCTGTGGTGGGGATGACTTTTTGCATTCTTAGCGGTGGAGCAGCCCCACTGCAATCTCTCTTCTTGCAGCCAGTGCAGCCACTCTCTTCTGTTTGTCCCATCTACTGCAGACAGTGCAGCATAATCTCCTTGCAGTTAGAGAAGACTTTCAGAAAGAAAAGGGACTTTTCAGAAGAATCGAAAAGCTTGTCATTAAAGTTCAAATTATTTTCTTTATTTTGTAGTTCAGAAATATCCTTTTTTCAGTTGGCTCAGTCTTTTTTACTTTTTTGTTTGTGTTTTTTTAGGTCTGTTACTTGATCTGACCTTTTAAAAAACCTCTTTTGTGTGGCTTTGATTTTTATAGGGGAATCCATTCTGGTGTAAAAACACAAACAGTGTAGGGGTTCACTTTCATATATAATACTTCATCATCTTAAAATATGTTTTTTCTTCCAGTTGCTTTGCAAAGTTGGTAGTTGAAAGCTGCTAGAAAAAGATCTGCATATTTTATTTGTGATATGATAGAACTGGAAGGGCAAGCAATTAATAATGATAACAATTTTTAACATAAACTTGTTTTCCACTGGTGAGGCTTATACTGTTTTCTTTGTCATGTAGCGAGTACTCCCGGTGTAAATCACGTCTTTATTTAAGGTTTATGTTTAAGCAGTTTTCAGAGCTGTCAGTGGATTTTCAACCATCCTTGCCATTTTTAATGTGGATTTTCCAGCTGATGTTAGGAGGCTTTGCCCATATACTGGCTCATCTGTGCATGTGTGGCAGCTAGTCCTCCTAAAACAAACATATTTCTGGAAATTCAGAGGTTATTTTACAAGAATAATTTCTGAGGGCTAAAAGGTATAGCACAAATGGTAATACATTTGAATTCCACAGTAGCTGTTTATGGGAAGTACTGATTGCATTTTGCAGAGTTGCACCAGCCAACATTTGTAATTCACAAATATGCCATGTCTTAGGTTTAATCTCACAGCATGGTACACTACCACCATGTATATTGTATTGGCTTGCTTTTATTTTACTGCTTACAATATAGGAACTTGGGAGGAATTAAAGTCCTTAGGCCTGCCTGGCATATCTGCTGCAGCAGCCAGTTTCTTGACTACGTTTCAAGGTGACAGCCATAGCTACCACCAGACTTTTTAGTTCTAAGGAGTGGTCCTTGGCTCTCTAGAGCTGGACTCTGCCACTTAATCCCAAAGTTAGTAAAAAATTGAGTTCTCTCAGTTGAGAAAACTGCAGATCACTTCAAAAGGTCCTTCCTTATGCATCCTGACACAGGATCGTGGCACATGAGCCGTGGCAGTCCTTTAAAATGTCATGCATAGATAAATTTGGTCTCTGTTTCTTCCCATGCTTGAGCATAGAATTGGTCAATAAACCTTTCTCTGTCCCCAAAGGAGAGAGGTCATTAAACATGTCTCTGTATCCCTTTGCTTCATCAACCCCAACTCTGCAGCAGATTACCAGATGGCCACAGGGCATGTTTTGTAGCTACAAGATAAATATAATGGCAAGCAATTTCCTTCCATCAGTTAGGGACACGTATAAAAATTTAGATTTATTCGTCAATTAAAAAAAAAAAAATCCCTGAAAACCATCTTCATGAAAAACACTGCTTCATGCGCCAGATGGGAGAATGTGCTTCCCTTTTTTTAGTGTAGACCAGCCAAAAAATGATTTGTGGTTCTAAAAAAGTTGTAATATTTGAGAAAGTACAAATCAAATCATATTGAATATAAAAGATTAGAGTCATCTTTTTCTTCTGGACTTTGTGAGAAATGTGTAACTTTTGGGCAATGCCTCCTGTCTGACCTGAGATGGTGATGGGTGAGAAATAACAGCCACCCTCTTAAGGAGTTATGAAAAATACTGGCATGTGCTGTTAAACCACTTAGAAATATTATAAGGCAAGACAATGAACAGGATTAGAGAAATGTGGAAGTTTGTAGAACTGGTGGCAATGGTTGACTGCTTATATCCACCAGATCTTGTTCACAGGGGAAGTTGGAAGAAAGCTAGTTATTACTATGACTTTGTTTGCTCTAAAGGAAGAGGGCCCAACAGAAGGGCGCTTCAGATAGCAGTAGTGGGCATTTTGATGTATATTTTTAGTACAGCCAAGATAACATTTCTAGAAGCATAGCTTATGTTTAAACTCTCATTTGGGGTTCTTGGTTTGTTTCATTTTGTTTGGGAGTTTTTTATCAGCACTTTCCATGCATTCTTTCTTTCCTTTCTCTGGCTTTTCTAGCTGCTGTTCTGGAGCAGCATGCTTTTGGTTTGAGGTATTTGTAAACTTTTCAAAAAGTAAGTTTTTAATTGACATGAACCATACTATGTGGAATAATTGCTTGTCTGTGTGAAGATGGTTCAATTTGCTTTTATTTTCATGGCCTTTATTTTCACAGCCTGATACTTTTATTTTCATTCAACAATAAGACAACAGATACAATTGACACTGCTTTAAATGTTTCTCACCTGACCAGGAAAGGTATACGTTAGAGATTGTGTCTGAGGTTTTTCCTGGGATCTTTCGTGACACTGCACACGTATTTTGTGTAGTGGGATATTTAGATAAAGCATCTGACAACTTTCATCATAATTACTATCTGGAATTCAGTTCACAAAGCCAAGAAGTATCATTTAGTTTGTAGCACGTTTTTAAAGGTGCATGTAAAAGATATAACCTGTCCTGTGTCACTGCGGGTAGGCCGGAAAGTGGTTTTGAAACGCTTCCTGTATTGGCAACCACGTTACTCTTTAGAAGCAGGAGAGAGAAAAGGAAATAAAAAGGGTAATCTGTCCATATTTAACATGTTGACAAGTTTATTCTACACATGATGTTAAAAACTAAGTTGTCCTAAAAGAACCAAGAATGCCTTTAGCAGCTGGTATTTATGGCCATTTTCTTGCCCTTTATCATAATCACAGCATATGAGCTAGGTATCTAAGTAAGCAGTCAGCTGAATATACACATGGCTAGGTTATCTCATTTCTAGCTGCCTGTTTTGTTTATCAAGCACTTATGTAACGTTCAGAATTATATTAAGGCAGGGCCGAGCTTTGTATTCACATGCTGTTATCCTGGCGCTGATAGGGAAGATGAACAGAGCAGGGTGTGAGATGGTTAAAGGGATGGCTGCCTCCACTCTCCTCTCCTAAGCTTAGGACCTCAGAGCTACACCCCATCTCTCATTTGCTTTCTAGCAATTGCAGTGCAAGGCTGTGGGACTTTATGCTTCACACTTCTATCAGCAACATAAAGGCACAGAGCTGAGGCTGCAAAGGCAACAAGTGCCAGACTGTAAACATTGATTTGAATGCTATCAAACTGATTTGAGGTTGGAGATAGACCAAGGATTTTCAATACTTGTTTATAATAAAGAATGTAAACAGAATTTCGTGTTTATGTGCCCCAGATTGGAAAAAAAAAAAAAAAAAAAAAAAAAAAGGAAAAAAAGAGGCTTTTAGAGCTCTGGTTTTGAACTCCTTGAAAATAAAAGAATTCAATGGTTAGGGTAAAAAGGAAAATGACACTCCTGCGAGCATTAAATCATACCATTTCCTTGCTTTCTTCCTCTCCATCACACACAGTTGCATACAAAAACTCTGCTGCAGAGCTGTTGTTTTTCATTCTTCTCTTAGCCTGTACCCTTTTTCTGAACACATATGCATGTAACGGGTTTTGTTTGTCCTTTCCTCTCCTCACCATGGCAGGATGTAAAGAAAAAGGGTTGCATAAAAAGATTTATTGAAGTCAGTAGTTGTCTGTTCAATTAAAGACCTTCTAACAGTAACATAGCACAGTATTTTTTACATAAATAGGTTGGTATAGACTCACTGTGACCATTACTTAGTCATGTAACTCATAAGCAGCTAACTGTATCCAGCCTAAACTGGTTTCAGCATTCTGTTGGAATTTTTTGGTCAATAACTCATAACCTCTCTTGAGACTTATGAAAATTCCTTTTTAGCCGTGGTAGTTGCTAAGTAATGTCCCTACTTGGATAACAGTTTAGATACCAATCCTCAAATTGATAGGTTGCAAACGGACTGCTAAATTTATGCCGGGAGCCTTTCTGGACAAAGCCAGCCAGTTTATTTGCTAGTTTTTACAAGAATAAAGCCTTGAAATCTCTTTCTGCTTCAGCTGCTGATAGCCAGTTTTCCTTAACTTAAAAGTTCTATCTAAAATAAAATCTGAATCCAAATTTCCTTATCACCTTCATTACTCACTCTAAAAACTTTTAAAACAGGCCTTCCTTTTCAGTTTTGGAACTTTTATTCATTACTTCAGTGTTGCTCTCTTCTTAGATTTAAGCTGTTAAACAAATAGTGCATTAATACAGATACCAGACTTTTGCATCCCTGTTTCTGATTTGGTTTTCCTTTGAAACTAACTCCAGCTCAACTGGTGACACTCCTAGACACGGTGCTATGAATGAACATCCAAAAAATTGTGCTTTAGAAAATTAAAACCCCTTCTTTTGTAGAAAGAAATATAACAACTTTCTTGAACTTACTTTGATTTTGAATTTTAACATAAACTTTGATTTTTTTCAGAGAAAGATGCATTTCGGATTTATGTTGTTGCAAAATGTTGTTTAAGACAGTCAGGTTTTGTGGCAAAGTTTGTAAAATCAGCATCTCTTCAAAGACATATTTACGTGATTACTTTTATGGCACAACGAAGAAGTTTGCATAGAACATCTGAAAGCTGTTATAGCAAATAGGAGGTTTGTAATTTTACTGTAATTTGTAAACTAATTAAGAAAATCCTTACAGCACTTTACCCAAACAAGTGCAGGCACTAGTAGCCCTTTATAAATTTCTGTTCTAAATTTTAGGCATTTTTACCTAGCATACCAACTTCCTGACATTTTCAGTTAAGTTATCATTAAAGTACCTTAAAAATAAGTTAAATATATTAAGCATTATCTTCTTTCCCCCTAATCACCATTAACTGCAGGCTTAAATTTTAAATTGTCGGCAATGCATTTCAGGAGGCCAAGTGAGATTAACAGCACGAGCTGTAGAATCGTACGTCGCTCACCCACTAACAGGGGCCTTTTTTTCTGTGAGTTTCCATAAATTAGATGTGGAGCCAAAGCAAGCGGAAGCTATTTTTAGTGCAGCAGCAGCAGCACTGCAGAACAGAAGCTGGCGGAGCGTCACGTGTGTCAGGCTGAATCAAAGGGAGTATCCCAGCAATGTGCTGTAAACAAAACAAAGGCGCTGTCAAAAAACAAGCTTCAGGTACCGAAAGAACCCAAATCAAAGCCTCATGCGAGAAACAAATGCACTGACTGTGTTTCTAAGGAGATTTTCCTATTTTGCAAACATGGGAACCTAATAAGAAGTCCATGTTTCCTGATGTCCCATTGTCTCACTCAGTGCAGTCTTTACCATTAGGCATTTTATTTAGACATTTTCTCTTTTATTTAGACATTTTCTCTGTATCTTTTATCAAGTGTAATCGTTGTCTAAAAATACGTAAGCATAGCAAAAGCAGATGCATCTGTCTGCAGAGACACTGCGTAGGGGATGTCCTTGCTGTGAAAGCACTGCTTTGCAGCATGTGAGATGTTGCTTTTCAGCAAGCAGAAGAGCAATATGAGTGAATACTTTACTCTTACACATGAATTGGGTTGGCATATTCATCTGGGAGGTTTTGCATTTGTAATTAGTATTTTTATTATTTTGTGGATTTTTTTGCATGAAATGCATCTGTCCTCAGAAATTATACATTAACCTAAGTAAATACTCACTGAACCTTTCAAAGATTAACTTTTACTTCGTTTACTTTGGTTTCCATGTGTCCTCATGCTATTGAAGGCACAAATGGACTCAGTAATTTCGAGACTGTCTGTTACTTAGAACCACTTGCCAAGGCCATGTGCAATGAAAACTTATGGTCAGTCTATAGCATCAGCTTATTATTACTCAAGCAGTTGAGACACAGCCTTTATGAAGGTTAAAAAAGGTGTTGAACATTTTCATTTCAATTGGTAGTTAAAAAAAAAAAACAAACCAAACAAACCAGGCTGCTTCCCTTCTTCCTGAAAACCATCTGTTCAGGTGATGCATCCTGTGTTGATCCTGTTGCAGGTGCATGTATTTTAATGAACTACAGGGCTTGAGTTTGTTGGGGTTTCTCTTTCAGGAGCCTGGGAAATGGGAGAGTGATTGTTCCTCTTACAGTAAATGCAAATAGCTATGAAAAAGTGACTTAGGGGAAAGGATGTCAGCCTAAGCTGAATAATACCATTTCCCTACAATAGGAGCCTATGCAAAAAAAGGGTTACATGAGATTAATACACAATAGGCACATCAAGACAAATGCAAACATCAATGCCAGTTGTGTCAGCAGTGGCACAAAAGAACTCTTGAGTGCAAGTCCCTCTTGTTACTTCCCTGCTGCTCCTGACCAGATTTTTCCCCTGGGCTGGGGGAAGGGTTGCTCAAGCTAACACCTGGATTTGGAAAGAACAATGATAGGGGTGAGCTCTTTGGAACCTCAGACATGGCACAAGTGCTGTATAGGTGCTGGGATTCTTCTTGAAATTGTGAGTGTAATAGTCAAAGAGGAACTGTAACCTCATCTGACCCACATTTTGGTTTAACCAATAAATTTTAGGAAAGTTGCAGCCAGGAAAAAAAAGAAAACAACATAGAATGTAATGTTGGGAGTAGGAAGAGCTAAGAAACAAAGAGTAGAAACAGTAAATCGTTAAAAAATGTTGCAAGCACATTAGCTTTTTTTTTTTTTTTAGGAAATTAGTTTGATTTTTTTGCACCAGAATCCATGTGTTCAACATTCTCTTATTCAAAGATAGCAAAAATATTGTATAGGAATTATCACTTTAAATAGAAAGAAAAAATCAATAGCTTTCCTTTTAGTAATAAGTAAATGTTTTCAAATGTCTATAGCCAAACCAAGGGAGCATCCAGCTGAACTCGGAATCTGCGGTTGCCGCATGAACTGAGAACCCAAGTGTCCCATGCTGCCTTACCATAAGATACAACAAGAAAATATGGCCATGAATATCTCTGAATAAACCCCTGAACTTGCTTCTTGTCACACAGTTCCCTTGAACAGACACTGCGTCCTTACTCCAGTACCCATCTCTTCCCCTTCAAAATGCAAACTGCAAACACATTCTCATGTCTGGTTTTGCTAGAATGGCTTCTACCGTTGTAACTTCAAAAAAGAAATAAGCTGAAGACATTTTGATTTGAACCAACTATAAATCACATGAAAGTAGTTTGTCTTCAGCTTGAATTTCTGTAGGGTTTTTAGGTCTCAGAAAATCAGAGTTTGGAGAGTAGGAGCTAACTGTGAATTTACCAATGCTAGCAAAAGATGTTCTGCTTTCTGTAACAAATAACTTGCTGCTTATTCCTAGCAAATCTGCCTCTTAAACAGAAGTTAGTAATCACCTACGTGTTTGTGGCCAAACTAAGTAGCCTTTGCCGTGCTGACGCTGCTTATGAAGGGCTGGGAGTTGCGTGTATTGCAACCACCGCACTTCCTGTCCCAGCCCTGGGAGGAAACCAAGGCAGGCAGCAAGGGTGGGGAATCTCCTGCTCGCTAGATGCCGTGTCGGCCTTTCAGACACACACCTCACTGTTATCAGTAATAAGCAAAATAAATAAATGGTGTGCCTGCGAGGCATCATGAAGCCAAGCTGTACGTCACATCCAGCTCACAAATTATAGCTTCTACAGCTCAGCTCACCACTAAAACATCCATAAAACAGATTTTACTGAATGAAGCATAGAGCAGAGATTACTTAGGAAGTAATTGCATTGAGCTCTTAGTGATGCAAAAAAAAATTGCAAGTTAGAGTAATAGTTGCTGTGAATCTGCTAGCTACAGGGGAACTTAGAACAGATGCTACTTCACTAGGATACGGTCTTTCAGTGGGTCAGTTATGACGTATGTAAATAAAAAATCTATTAAAAGCCATCATATTAACATATGGCAATATAATTGTAAAGGAAGAAGATTCTTTAAAATTATGCTAACATATGAGTGCTTAAATTACCTTTGGCGTATAGAACTGTTTTAATTATGTAGTCAATTAAATACAACTAGATCAAAGCTTGTGTTGTTATATATAGTTGCAAAACCTTTGCAAGGACATAATATTTGTAAACAGCTTGTAGTATCTGTGATTTTCTTGTTCCACAGTCTCTGGTAAAGAAGCTGCTATACACGAGACTTAACTTTCTACACATGTATGTATTTTCAGAAGTTTTTTTCTGGATTTCTTCTCGCAAGCTCGTTTTCAGGCTCTTAGAATGTTTTGACACAGAGTACAGGTGCGATTGCAGAATGTCTGGACACACCCAGCCTGCCATTAACCTAACCAGTCTGGGCACCTGTGCAGAAGAAAAGAAGCTTAAATATAGCCAGGTTTCTAAAATACAAGGCTCAAGTGCTAAAGCCTTGACATAGCAGAAATACTGCTATCCATAATTGAGCTGACTAATTTAAATTTCAGTAGATGTCTGCAATAATTCTCTCAGATAATGTCTGAGATATCATTTTCTCATTCACATAGTTTTGCACCTATCCTGTGGGTGTCTTTTTTTTTCTGTAATGCGAGTTTCATAAGTTCTAGTTCAGCATTTCCACTTCTTTATTTATCTCTTTTTCTTTCTTCATTTCTAGCTGCCTGATATCTTGCACCATTATTCTCAACTCTCATAATGTGAAATATTGATACTGGATTTAATAATCTTGTGTTTCTTAACACATTTGGAAACTCCCTTTTACTTTTTCTTCAAACGTGATGTTTGTAGGAGCCTCCACACACCTTGCTGAACTGCAAAGGTGAATTGCAAAGCGCACTTGAGTTCATTCTAGGGAAGAAGGTCAGGTTGCTGCATTAATTTCACTTGGAGTAGAATAAGCTCATAGCTGTGTTTTTACTTAGAATCATAGAATCATCAAGGTTGGAAGAGACCCTTAAGATCATCAAGTCCAGTCGTCCACCCAGCACTATCACTGTAACCACTAAATTGTATCACCCAGCGCCAGATCCAGATGCCTCTTGAGCATCTCCAGGGGTGATGACTCCATCACTACCCTGGGCAACCTATGCCAGCGTCTGACCACCCCAACAAATTACTTAATTACTCCAGTATCTGAAACGTGGGTAGACACCTCTTTCATAAGCTACATGCAGGACAAAAGGAAGTCTGCCCCAATGGGATTAAACATTAAATAAACTTCGTTACAAATACCCAACAGGAAGCAGAAATACCCTTATTTTGTGTAAAATAATTGAGTAAAGCATACAGGTGGTTTTATGCTGTTGTGGATTGTCTTTTGTTTGAGTCTCTTGCATTTTCTCAGAAATATGTAGTTATTTCAGTAACTTTAAGTAATGTCAGCTGGTTTGCTTTTAATTATGTTCATTATTATATGCTACATATGGGAAGAATTGTATACTTTGTATGCAACATGCAGAAGTGGAGCCAAGGAGGTGATATTATCTGGATTGTCATCATCAGTACAAACTACAGCTCATCTGTACCCTGTTTCTAAGCAAAGCCCATGCTGTCAGCAATACGTCATGCAAAGGGTCCCCTCCCACAGCATTGTCATGCTTGTGTCATACAGCAAAACTGCTCTTGCTGACGAAGGGCTTCTTCCTTGGGGTTAGATTTGCCCCCTGGTTTTAACCCTTAAATGACAGATGAATTAAAATTGGAGTTTGTATCAACCAGCTGCCTATCTCTGATAGATTTAACCACTTAGTGAAAAATTCTATTTTGTGTTATTTAGAGTGGTGATTGTCTGAGTGGTGGCACTGGCATTGATTTACAGTGCAACATGGCAGTGCTTGGCACAGACAGTTCGTCTCCTTCCTCTTAGAAGTGCTTTTTATGCTCACTTTCTACTTGTTGCTAAGCTGAGATTCAGTCCTTTTTGCACAAATTCAGTAAATGGGATTTTATGTCACAAAGTAAGACAAGAGGGAAAAAACCCCAGCATTCTCACCTCCGCATGCATCCTACAGGTAGTGCTTCCCTCAGCTAGTACTTGGCAGGAGGTTTTTGCAGATCGTTCTCAGTGGTATCAACTTAAGGTCTCTGAAGAGGATCTTACCCCGTGACTTGAATAAATTGCGTTCTGAAATATGCACCTCTCAGTTGTTTTTTTCAAGATGACAAAAAGTTGTTGAGTTACGAATTTAAGACTCTGTGAGGAAGCAGAGGAATCCTGGCCATTAGTACAGAAAGAGTGATACGATCAAGCAACTTTCCTAATTGCTGAAATTTTTCTTTGGATAATGAGTGTGGGCTGCAAAGGGGAAATAGTGTATTTGGATTCTAACAAGTTATACAGCAATGGCAGAAAATAGTACTTGAGATAGCAGTGAGAGCTGGGGGCCTTTTTTTGAAAGGATTGTGAGAGAAAGCATGAACTTAGAACAATAGCATTTTAGAATAAGACTGTGTAATGTAACTTTGAACTATTTATAACATGCAGAGAGATAGTGCAGGTACTTGTGTTTAGTGTAATTATGCTTATGCAATCAGCTTTTTTAGGAAGATAACCATTTGACTAGTATATTTTTGGAAATGTACTCCAGGGTGCTAAGATGTGTAGCTATATATCTGTCTTTATGTAATTTTCGGCTTTAGTTCTAAATCTGTTTTCTGTATCTGTCAGGAAATGTCCTTCTACCTATAAACTATATGAGACTGATTAATGACTGATGGCAGACAAATCTACAAATATCAAGCTTTTGGCATCATAAGTGAAAATGCCTTACTTTTATAATAGGGGAAAGGGGAGAAATTAATTTCCTGTTTAATTTCTACCAGATAAAACCCACAGCCTAACCAGATGGAATTTTTTTTCTACTATAAAGAAGCAAACCTTTCCTTATTTCATGGCCTCAGTTTTGATATATTTCTATCTAAATTGCTCCTTCCACAGTTTTCTTTGGCCTGCTGTGTTCAGGGATGTTCCTTCAGATGCTCAGTAGATGATGTAAGAAACAAAATGAAGCTCTTCAACACCAATACAGATGTATATCAGTGTATATCTATAAAACTCTAAGCATGTTGTGTGGCTAG
Organism: Pseudopipra pipra; assembly: GCF_036250125.1. Taxonomy (NCBI): domain Eukaryota; kingdom Metazoa; phylum Chordata; class Aves; order Passeriformes; family Pipridae; genus Pseudopipra; species Pseudopipra pipra. Next base: position 53,565,155 of record NC_087549.1, read on the forward strand.
CTGGAGCAGTCCTGATCACTTGAATGTATATTCTGGGGAGAGTTAGAATAAAATATATCTTGCTTAGATTTGGTGCTAATCTAATTGTTTTTATTAACAATTACAGAGAATATACACTGCCTGAAAATTGTTGGTTGTGGGTTTATGTGAAATGCATTTTTTTCCTTCAAAATGCTACATATGTATTTCATGTCATGTCATAATTAATTTTCTCAGTTGGGTGTAGTTTAACAATATTATTTTTATCTATTAATATTAAATCATTGTTTTCTCGTTATATCTTTCATTCCATTCCTTATCTTAACAATTTTAGTCATTTGAGTAGAAATAATGATGCCACAATGCACTGGCTCCTTTGTAAAGCTTTTCTTCATATCCCTCATTGTATTGAATTGTGCTTTCAGTGTCATGCATGGGCACGTCTTTGACATTCACTATCTGTGTGGTATCTATACTAAATTTTAATTGTAGCCAACTTATTATCAGACTTGTGGTGATAATTGGTATAGTTGTGTTTGAAGCAGTAAATACAGAAAAGTCTAGTTGGGTCACCAGTGTGCTGTTCTCCTGTGTTCTACTTCCAAGCACCTTTCTCCTCTGTCATGTTTAAAGATAAAGACAGTAGTCATTCAGATTCTCAATGCAAGCAAATTTTATCTTAAAAACACTTTTTTAAAGAATACGGGTGGGGTAGGGAGTTAAAGGAGTGAGTTCCTATAGCTTAATTTATTTTTCTGACCATTTTTTTTTTGTTTTATTCTCCTCCTATAATTAAGCAGGATGTCGGTGTTGCATGATGTTATATTCCTTGCCAGAACAGAAAACATTATAAGGTGAACTGAAGAATATCAATTACGTTGGAAAACAGATTCTGCATGCATAATTGACAATACCTCCTAGCACTTGTGTGGCTCAAAAGACAGGTTGGCATTAATGAGGGCAAATCATAGCCTAAGCATAGTACTAGCTTTCATAGTTGTTTCAACAAATCAATGTGCAGGTCTTGCTTTATAAAGCAGTGAGAGGCCTGAGGCTCCCTCAGCTTACAGACCAGCCCCTGGGTTGGTGTGGCAAATGATATTGCCCATGGCAGTTACAGACAGACAGCAGGCACTGCCTAGAAAGTGACCTAGGTTATGTCTTTGTTATAGTGTCCTCATAGGATCATCCACGTTATAATAAGGAGAAGTATTTAAAAGATAACATGCCACACTAGAATGTGAAGATGGAGCCTGGCTTGTTCCTGGTTGCTTGATGGAGGTTGCAGAGGAGCCTGTCAGTGCTGGTGTGCGCTGATGGTTCCCGTAGGTCATGTGCAGGGAAAACCACTGTTAGGTACAGTGTTATTTATTACATTTATTGCATCCTGTGTTAAGCATGCTACTTGGAAAATATGAGAGAGGGCTAACAATCTGCATCTAAAGCTGCTGGATTTTAGAAAAATTACAGGTTACTCTTAATAGCAAGATAATTGTTCTTCTGGAGAGTGGCATAGGTGTGATGATTCCCCAGAATAAAAAGCCACCTCTGTACTTTCTAAGTACAGAGACATGCCATGTGATGTCACGTGCTGTTGGACAGTAGTTCTGCAGTGTTTGGAGTTGGGCTGCAATGAACAAAGAGCGAGGTCTTCATTTGCTTTAAGGGAAAAACCTTCGTTCAGGCTCCAGACATCCAAAATTTTTCACAGATTGATGATCTTTTAAAAAAGCATGTGAGCTGCTGTCCCATTGAATTCCAAGGCAAAGTTTTTCTTGCACTGAACTTAGTCCCTCTGTATATCTGAAATATTTAATCATTCTGACAAAATTAAAAAATAGTGCAGGGAAGTACAAAGCTGTCTTCCAGTCAGAATATCTTACCATTTGTTTATTTTATGTACATTTGTTCTACAGTTATTAAAATGCCCTCTTACCTGTAGCTTCTGTGAGAAAGTGACTCACCTTGAAGATGGTGTCAGTTCTGAAGAAAAGGTCAGCAGTTTTTCAGTGCACTTTTAGTATGCTTCAGATTACTACTTTAGATCCTTCTGGTCATCATTTCTTTCCTACTGGCATGAGCTGTGAGTCTGCATAGTGGCTGTGTCTTGTCTAGAGGGGCAGAGGTGGCCTGGGACATCCACAAAGTATCATGGTACAACCCGTCATACAGTTTCCCAGTGCTGAGGTGGGAAGAAACATAAGCAAAAAGCATAAAAACCATTTGGAAACATCCCCATTTTCTCACTTTCGAGAAATGCCAAATGATTTGGCATTTGTCCATGTAATGTTTTGACACCAGATCTGCTCAGAAGTGCATTGCAGTGCTTGAGCTGAATTTAGGTCAGAGCAGCCCCAGATCCAACACGTAACCAGTAAATGAAGATGTATGTCTTAAAGACGTGTGATTGTTTATTACTTACACTTCTTAATTTGTCTTCCATTTGTTGGAGGATTTTCCAGATATTAGAAATGCTTTAAAAAATACTGAAGTTTAAAGACCACAGTCAGAAACGGTTCCTTTAAATCACACCAGTATTATTATTTTTCACTTTTTGAATATGAGTGGAACTGAGACCTCCTCAAAAGAGCATCTTGTAAAATGGATGAAGTATCAGCATCTGCTGAGTTTAGGAATGGCTTTTGCTTTCAAAATATCATCACAATTGTGTTGTAAACCTGTTCTTTTTGGATTTACTTAAAATTTTTGTCAATGCACCCCAAAGCAAGGTAGTGCACTGCAAAGCAAAGTAATTACTTTTCTGAAGGAAGTGTAAACTTTGGTTGCTTTGACGTCTAATGCGTGATACCCTGTTGCAATACAGACATTTGTTAAGGGCAAGAGATCAGTACTTACACTGCTGGTGTTAGGACTGGATTATGTGTAATCTAATTAAGGAGGTTACTAACAATTTGAAGGGATTATAAGATTAGCAATTATCTGTGTTTTTATTTGATTAAAATAAATGCTTGCAGATTTGGCTGCCATACCTGTGTTCTGGTATTTGGGATCAGAAATCCTGTTTAATTGGAAGTAAAAAAACCAAACAACAACAAAACTTTGTGGTTTGCTTCTGTTTCTGTGATGATTTTAATAAAATGTCTAGTCCCTAATTAATCTTCCCTCTGTTTGCACTGAACTGCACCTTATTATTGAAAGCTCTTTTGGAGAAAGGTTTTTTAGGGGAGGGAAGAGCATTTTCGAAACTACTGTACCGTTAATTTAAAAATTCAGTTTTTAGGTACTGGGCAAAGACAGTAATTCTATAGGATATTCCTTTGCACAGGGTTGAGGCTTTGTCTGTAACTTTGCAGTTTAGGTCTGGTATCACATAGTGAAGCTTCCCGGATTTATTGTTTGAAAAATGTCCAACTCTGTGTAATTGAGAGTTTCATCTCGTTGCAGAGCCAAGATCCCAGAGGCTAAAGTGAAAGGTCCTTACTTTTCTTCACACCCTACTTTAGATCCTTCTGGCTCTACCTCCTGAGGGCACTCACTGTCCCAAGCAATAGTATGAATAACTTTCATATTAGAATTTGATTTAATTTGGACTTTCTATGAAAGAAGGTCCGATCCTTAGAGGCCATCACAAAAGTCATTCTTGCCCTCACGACAGGTGCTAGGCATGCTCCTCAGCGCATATCCCAGCATCTGAGCCACAATGTCATACACTCAGTTTGATGGGGAAAAGATAACCTGCAAGGAATTTATTGTTCTAGGAGTGCTCACGTTTGGCGTGAGAAAGAAAGAAAATGAAAAAGGATAAAAATGCATCTACTTTTCTCCCTGAAAAATACAAAACTTGCACCTGCCCAAGCAGCTGATCTCAGGATGACCTGCCTATATATCGCCAGCTATAAATCATTACTTAAACACAAAGTGGTGGTTCCATATTTAGAGAACAAATGATTCCTCGTTTTCATTTTCACAGGTTACATGCAAGCTGAGAATGGTATTTTTAATCTTCTATTTAAAAGAAAAAAAAAAAGAGAAAAGACAACATTTTGATCTGATCTGACAAATGGCTTTGGGTTTCTGACATTTATGCCTAATTTGTATATTTCTTTTCAGACTTCTCCAGCTGCTATTGCATAAATCTTCCATGTTTTTTCCACTAACTGTATGGGTGGAGCAGAAAAATTGGGAAGTTCAACTTCCTCCTCAGTGCCTGTTGTTAGGAGTTTTAGAAGTTGTCCATGATTTAAAGTTGGCCTCAGTGGATTTTTTTGATAAAATTAGCTTTTATCAAGTTTCTGCCCTTACTTGCAGATGTGAACATCGTACAAAGCAATAGCTCCTCGGAAGTGGCAGAGTGACTTTTCAGCTACAAAGGCTGAAGTTGTTCTGACAGTAGCACATCGTTCCCTAAGGGGTGGTGATGGTAGCCGTCATCCTACAAGGAACTGCAGCTGCCAGGCTCCCAGGTGGCTCCACAGAGGTCCCCAGGCTGGTTCAGCCACTGCTGCTGTACAGCAGCAGTAGCACAGTCTGTCCGGTGCTGCTCAGCGCCCTCCTTCCCCTAGCTCTCCTGCCTTGGGCCCTAGATGGTGTGCTGGCACTGGCAGACAGCATCTCAGCATGGAGTCCATGCATGGAGCAGCAAGGACTGCCTTTGGTGCCAACTTCTCTGTTAGACACAAACCAAGACCCCTTTGCTCCAGTTTTTTGTAAACCGGACCCCTGAAATGACAACCACCTGGTAGGTACAGGGTAGAGGCATAAAAAACAGGAGCGTAACCTAATCTTTAAAGTAACTTGAAGCAGGACATAATCAGGTTGTTGCGTAATTATTTTCCTCATTCCTCAAACCCAACTCGTTGTGTTGTGTTTTAATAGTACAAATGCGTTGTACACTGAAAAAGTCAAGGAAAATTGATGGAAATGTAAAGAAACGTACAGAGAGTGCAGCGTTAGGAATGCTTTTCACAAAATGCTGTGTTAATAATAAACAGTGCTAACATGACTTACTGTCAAATGTACAGGTACCAGGGTTGTAGGGCTAGTTTTTAAGACTGAGTTTTAGAACCCTTATTTTGTTTAAATAGGTTATAGCTGTTAAATGGAATTAGGCCTATTATTAGCAAGTTGGATATGGTCACTACATCATTCTCCTTCCATTTTTTGTAGTAACAATTCATCCTCTGGCTTCAGCTCCATGCCTTCCTCCAGCTACCTGAGGTAATCATGCAGCCGAGCCGTAGGTGGTGTGACCAATTGCTTGAATACATTCAGCGGTTAAATATATCCTGTTCTAAAATGGGCAGGATAATGGTGATATAACAAAAACATCTCAGCAGCAGCATTTGTAAAGATACAGGAATTTTCTTTTGACTGTAGTGGTTATATCTAGCATTTCTATCTGCACTGCTAGACCTCTGTTTGATGCGCTTACTTTCACCTGCTAATTTCTAAGGCAGATGATCATATACAGGTATTTACCTGGTGCTGTTTTTCATTAACTGCTCCTAAAAATGTTGTGCATGGGAATAAGAAGGATAACCTGTCTGCTCTAGACTACAATTAGGGAAGCCCAAATAAATTCTGGTGCGTGGCACGAACAAGTTTGGGAAGAGTAAGCTTTGAGTCCTTCCCGCTGAAGGTGAACAGTTAGCCTTTTGCTCTGCTAAAGGGAAGGCAACAGGTCTACTGCTGAATGATGAGTGAAGTGGTCCTGTTGGGTGTTAGGGGGTTAAATGCTCTGGAGCTGCTGGAAGGATCAGTCCTCATCATCCTCCTGTCCTTTAGCTCCCAAGTCATTAATTTTTGCCCTGCTATCTAAGTTTTCTTGCCTTGAACATTGACAAGGTAATATTCCATTCCCGTAATTCTGGGAATATGCTGGTGAACTGCACAGCAGCCCTACGCATCGAAGGGTTGCTCATAGAGTTTGTGTCCAGCATGACCCTTACCTTTTGTGAAGCATGTCCTTCACACAAGGTAAAAGCGCAATGTTAGAGCTGGGACAAGGATTAAGGAGTGCAGAAGACAAATTATCTGCCACCACACTTCATAAACTGCAGTACGGGAAAAGAACTTGTACCAGGTGTTCTACAAGGTCAGCATTAACAGTTTCTTTTTTCCCACTGTGCAGGAAACTGATCACCTTCCTGACTTTTCCATAGAAAAATGTTCCAGTTTTCTTAGTTTGCACTGATGACATACTTCAGGTTTTACATGCAGTCCTAGAAAGCTTCTTCTCTGGTAAGATGGGTGTTAGGAGCCCTCATATTCCTCAAATGGTAGTTACCTATAGGAACTCCAGATCCTGTCTATGTCTTGGAGCCTCCAAGACATTCTCATGAGAGCTGATCCTGTGATCCAAATGTTAAGCTTTGAAACCAGTGCCAGTTCTCCTGTTTAACCCCAGCACTCACTAGGACTTCAGCCGTGTCAATTCTCTGGGTCGTGTCAACGCCTGATAAACACGTGATAGGTGAAAGCAAACAGATACACTCTTATTTTCCTCAGGATTTTAACACACTGTTCCTTTCATTTATGTGTCACCAAAAATGCACAGATCTAAAAACAGTAATAAACATGCATGTGTGCTTTTCCTGGCCAGGAGCATTCACCACCCTGAAGAATTCACTTTTCTTCATCTGTGTTTTCTGGGGGGGATTAGCATCTTTTTTAATCATCTGCTTTGGCTTTTAGACATGAGAACTCTTGGCAGCAAGTTCTCTTGCACTGTGCTTGGACTGGCGCCACAGGTAAACACAAACTTCTCGTGAGTTCCTTTTCAGTCTGTGTTTTGTTACCTCTGCTTCTCCTGTTTGGGGATTTTTTTGCCTTCTCTTTTATCAACTTCCTATAGAAAACTCCAGTCAAACTGGTTTTTCCTTTCTGGCAATCACCATGACAGACTTATTATTCCAAACCACTTCCACCATAGTAAGTGATCTTTAATTTCCAGCAACCAGTGCTGTTTCTAACCTGGATTTGGCATTCTTCGGGGCTCACAGCACTTGGTGGATTTGTGTAGACTAACAGGATATCTACAGTGCAACCATTTTTGAAAACAAAACCATCAGCCAGAATGTGTAAGTTGCAATGAAATCATTTTTCCATTATGACAGCAGGATAAACTTATAAGCAACAGAGGAAGCTCTGTTTGCAACATCTAGTGAAAATACATTTTGTTAACTTTTGACATCTCCTGGCATCCTTGTGGTATGTATATGGTGCTTGTAAACCTGATGCATTTTATAGCTTTGAGTATTATCAAGGCTTTTTCCCATAGTCGGGCTTTCTTGAAAATAAAAGTCCAGGTTCTTTTTGAAGAATTCACCAGAAGAGGTGGAGGTGAGGTCTTCTATGCACTTTAGTTAGTGGGATGTAAAACCAAGGTTTTGATCTATCATTCTGTCTAAAGACACATTCTCCAGGTCCTGATGGGATGCATTCTGTCTCATCTGATGTTTCAGGTATTCTCAGCTTCCCTTCCAGCACCAGTTTGTGTAGTTGCTGGAAGATGTTAAACAGTCGTTTCTTTCAGACACTGGATAAAGAGATCCTAATCTGCCATACATCAGCTCACAAAGCAGTCAGGATCCAGATCTCTCTGGATACTGCAATATGAGCTTTCTGTTTTCAGGTTATCTTTTGGTCCTCTTTCCAAAATTGCACTTATAATAGTAGAATGTGCTCTGTGTAGCCTTTACACAGAACTCAAATCTGTGTCTGTATAAACAGTCCATGGGTGTATCAATATGCATATAACAATTGTCTGCCTAGGACTGTCCTCTTACAAGGAAGAAGAAACTATACTGAATTCAGTGGATTCAAGCTGGTGTAAATGTGGTCAGAAGAAGGGTCTGCATGTGCCAATCTGAGACTCAGATGTTATCAGTGCTTCATTCTTAGTCTATTTTGCAGCAGCTCCACCATTTGCATCTCTGGGAATAAAATGTCTGATCACACGCAAAAGAAAAATAATGTCCCTTTTATAATAAGTAAATAAATTACCTTTCTTCTTCTTTCTCTCTTCGCCTGTCTTCTTCCCTCTTCTCTGAGATCCCATGCGGTAGAAGTTGCAGATGATGAGTCTCATTTCTGCTGGAGCCTGTTAACCTTTCTGTGTGAATTACAGTTTTCCAGATCTTAGTCAGTGTTTATGTTAAGAAGAGGGTTAATGATGATCCCCATAGGCCTCTCACTCGGAAAGCAAAAACATCTGCTAAGCCAAAAAGTGGTTAGTTTGCTAAATTTAGAAAGAAGAAATGCATTTCCCAAAATTCACACTGCTTCTTAACAAATTTAGGGAACCAGTGGGAGCAAGCAGTTATGGAAGTCATACTGTTTATTCATTTTTTAGTTTAGTTTGTGTATTTTCAATTAAAAATGAGATTGCTATTATTAAGCAGAAAGGGGGTTTTACTCATATAGCTGAAACATTTAATGCAGTTGAACTTTTTGTGCATTTGTTTAAGTTCATAGCTGGACACAAGCCAAAGCCTGTGAAGCTTGGAGATGTTCTGCAGTACATACTGAGTACATACTTAGCGGTGGAGAAAGTGAGGTTAAAATGGATGTCTGCTAGGAAACTCCCTTAACCAAACCCATAGACCAGGAAAACTACAGATTTTAACCATCTTTCTTTATCCTCACGAAATGTGCTCTTGATTGCCGCCAGCAGTCTGGCTCCTTGTGGGAGAGGGTGGCCTGATGAATGGTATATGAGCCCTTGGTTGCAACCGTTGTCATCTGTCTTTGCTTTTAATGTCTTGGCCAAAGTTGTCATATGTAAATAGGGTTTAAACTGGAGTTTCCTGCTTCATGGGATTAGTGGGGCACATGTTTTTGGTGGTACCAGTAAAGCATCTCACGATAGCTGTGCTCTTGATGGCTTCGTGGTGGCTTGGGCCACCGCTGGCAGCATCTGTGGCCGGGGGTGACAAAAAAGGACAGGTTATGTGCTTCCCTGTCGAGATGCTCATGCCACCAGCAGGTGGTACAGACACTGGGACAACAAAGTACCATTGCTAGAGTGTCTAGGAGAGATCACCATCGGTAGCCCAAGACTCTTCCCAGTCTCTTGTCCGCTCTCCCTCTGAAGCACGCTCAGCTGCTGGTGCTGCTGTGGGGAAACACATGGCTTTGCCAAAGGTTGTACAGCCCAGGATGTACAGTCCTGGCTGCCTGTCGCCATAAGCTGCAGCGTCCCCCCTCGCCAGAGCAGAGGACTGGCCAGAGGCTTTGCACTGGGTGGCACTTCCCTGGGTGGCTAACGAGCCGAGCCGCGGTTTTCAGGCATGACTGTACTTTGCTCTCCCCTCTTGGCCTCCTGTTTAACCTTTTCGTCTCCTGACAGAACAGGCTCGCCTTGCTGGCGAGCTGTGGGTTGTGGGTGGGTGATGGTGTGTTTCTGTGGATAAATTCCACCCTTTTTTTGGTTATCCCCAAGGAACTCTTTGCCAGCTCTGGGCAGCACAGCGTGCAGTCTGCTGGGAGGCTGCCAAGCCGCGAGGAAGTACGGGAGTGAAAACTGACAAAAAAAAGGATAAGCTAGGGAAATTCAGGAGACCTTTGTTAACTCAGGAGATCATTGTTAAATTCAGGTTTCACCGGTATTTGAGCAAAAGCCTCACGGCGAGACCCCAGCAGAGGGTCACGCTCCGGAGAAGGCGCCGGGCAGGGAAGGGCGGGAGCGGGAACGGGAGCGGGAGCAGGAGCGTGAGCCGGGCCGGGCAGAGAGCTCCCCCTCCCGGCCGTCACCCCCCGCTCCCTCCCGTGTCACCGCGCCTGAAGCGACCGGGGAGTGGGGTCGCGGTGCTTGAGAAACAGAGCCTTCTTAAAGCCGGGAGCACACGGGGAACTTGGCAGCCGCCAAACCCCTGTGACAAGCACAGCACCGATCCGTGGGTTCCCAGCCCTTCCGAAGACGGCGCCCGGTTCCAGAAGCATCATTAGTATTTGTGTGCTTGTTGTGGATGTTTTCTTCCGTGACAGCTTATGCGACAACTGGTTCTTCAAAACTGTGGCATAGCATCCGTGAGCCAGAGCAAATCCAAAACAGGCCTGGTTCTCCCTTTTCACTCTCACCTGCTGTGCCCTCGCACCCGTGCTGGCTCCTGGTGGGAAGCAACTGCAGAGTGGTGTGGAGGGATAAAACGGGAATACTCCTCTATCACATGGAAGCTGTATTTTAAATATATTAGTGATTTAAATTTGGCAGGAAAATCCCTAGCTGCTAAATTTTGCCGAGCATTTTGAGGGATTTCTGCTGATATTTTCAGCAAATGACTTGGGAAAATGAATCCTTTAGGGGTTAGAATATTACTAGGGGCTTTTTTTCATTATATCTTCCTTTATGTTTTATGTTACCAAGAAATATATAAAAACCATGTGAGTTTGTAGAAGCCCAACCTTGGAACGTAAGGTATTCTCAAAGCCAGAAATCCGTAGTTTCCTATTTTGAATGTTGCAGGAAGAATTAACTGGATTATAATTCTTTAGCCGATTAAAAAATAAGTAAAAAGGTATTTTATGGGAAAAAAAAGGAGGGGAGGAATGTTCAAATATTGATGTTGTTCCTGAGAACTGCAGCAGAAACTATTAAAAAAGGGGGATTTTTTTTGCCTTTCAGCTCTCTAGAGACGTGGGGTAGGTGTTTTCCTTGTGAAATGTCTGCCTCACCTGTGACTTCTTGCAATCCAGGGAGAGTGGAATTAAAAGTCTTAGTCCTGGATGGTTTCATATGTGTGTATGTGTGTGTATATATATATATGGGGGTTTGAGCCTGGATGAGGAGTTTGCAAAGCTCTTAATGATCCATCTGAATTGTAAAGGTTTGCAGACACCAGCAACTTACTTAAAGATAATTTTGAGATTCTTCGTTCTGAGAACTTAAAGCCTTAAAAATTTGCCACGTTCCCTTTTTCTCTTAAAGAGACAAGCATTTTGACATGGGTTCAATTTCTTGTTTTTCATGGCAACTTTTTGATACAAGGCCATTGAAATGTTGAGGTGAGAGCATTAAAAATAGTTGAAGTAGACAAAGGTTTAATAAAATGTTGCATTGGTCTGTGGTTTAGCACTTCATCTTTCCAATTCTTTGGATGTCAAAATACATTTGCAAATATAGCATGGGTTTTCTGTCTTATCATATTATTCCCAAGACACAATTTTTCTTTTAATTGTCATTTTGTATGTGGGGTCAGAATATCTGTACAGAGCTGTGTAGTGATTTATTCAGTGAGAAAAGGATTTTCATGTACGATTACCTCCTCTTTATTTGTGCATTTATGAATCCTTTTTTCAGAAATTCTTATATAGCTGCTACTGCTGCTCAAATTGCCATGGTTTTTAAAGAGAATAATACTTATTGATAGTTCCCTCATGCACTGGCAGGCACATCTAAAACCTGTACTTTTGTGTTCACAGCTTGCATAATGTAAAATTTAGAGATTGCTTGTCAAAGTAAGTGTCAGCTGAGTTTCCTAGGAAACTCACTGAAGATATTTATAAAACTACAGATCAGCTTAATAATAGATATAATAATGTCAGTAGCTCATGATTTTTTAAACTTTATTGGTCCGTTTAATTTGTTGGCAAACCAAGCCACTGCATTTCCAAACAGAGCGATGGAGACCTTCCAATACCTTGCCTAATTTATTTGTTAAAAAAGGTAGTTTCTGCCGTTCCATGTAAGGAAATGTAAAACACTCTACTGTAACCTAAATGTTACACTAATTATCAAACTGAATCATTTGTAAGTAAACCCACAATTGTGACGTAGAAATATAAATATATAAGTATAAATATTCTATAATATGCTATGGTTCTATTCACCGTTGAGTTGAATGCATGAGTTTGAAGTTTATTGCACGTGGATGCAAAACAGTCACTGCAGAATTATCGTGTATCCTGACTATGGGTTTCTATAGAAGCTGCATAAGTAGAAGACCTGTCAGGATTGTAAAAAGGCATAATTCTGTGAAAATAATTATATCACTGAGCTGAAAAAAAAAAGGATCTGAAAAGAGACAATAAGTGATACTTGGTGTCCATTTTTGTTCATTCTTCTGCGATTGTGTTTACCTCACACTGATTCCTTGAGTGGAGACATGAGCATTGCCACAACTGGGAGATATCTTCGTGCTTTAAGCTCTTTGAATTGAAATTTTAGTCATGTAAATTCAAAATTTGCTGATGTATAAATATATATATATATGTATAAAAGAATCTATAGTTTACCAAACATAATTATTCAAAACATTTAGGATTAGTAGAAATTAACATTCTTTGGAAAGCAATTTAGAAAAGTGATTCCAGTTTTCCCATTTTAATACAATAATGAGAATGAAGTTAGTGTATTTAGAAATGAGGCAGTACTAACTCCTTATCTCATCTGGAATCCATTACTTGTACCTACCATGTACATTTGCCTGTCAGAACTCCATTTTGATGCTGTGCTAATTAGCCAAGTAAGGAGTTTATATGAAGGATATTCAAGAACTGATTTTCTTTTGAAAAGGTAAGAGTTTAGCTGTCTTTTTTTCAGCGTTAGAAATCTCAGTGCACGCTTAATGTTGTTGCAAAACAAATCTTAGGAAGCCTGTCCCTCACACACTGAAAAGGTTAGTTTTCTGTAAAGCTGTAAAATTTATCCAAATCCTAATAGTAGCTGCATGTTGATTTATTGGATGCTAGTGATATCATTCCAGCTTGATATAGTTGCCAGGTAAAACCATGTAAGTAATTGGATTTATTTTAATATAGATTACATGTGGACAGCAACCTTATAAAATGTTACAGCTACTATGCCAAATGACATTTTTTTAAGCACGTGACTTTTGTCAGAGCCAGCTCTCTCTTACCTACAGTGTGGCAGTTTATGGTATTTGGAACTGGTCCTTTTACTGTGAGGAAATTGATGATTTCTAAGTGAAAGACAACTTTAGCTGATAGGTAGGACATCTAATTAGGAAACTTACATCTTTCCCAAACCTGCCGTGGATTGTCTGTAATGTAACTCTGCATTACTTCTCACTCCTCTGTTCCTTACCATAATTTGCCTGTTTGGAATATGCAAGTGCTAAAAACCAATAACCTTCCTTAAGTACCTGTTGCATAGGTGAGAGAGGTGTGAGATAGCACTAAATATCATGTTTAATCATTTTGGATAAATTCTGCCAACTTCGTCCTGGTATTGTGGAGACAAGATGTATTGTCTCTGATTTATACCTCTACCTCTGCCTCTGCTTCTGCAAGAAAAATACCAATTTATGCTGCTTTGCAGGGTTTGTGATGGAGTTGTATTTGTGTACAAACACTCACTTCAGTCCACACTCTTAACTAGATCCCTGTGTCAGGCATAGTCAGTACTTTAAAATGGACTTAGAAGTACAAATATGCTAAGGAAAATTACTCTGTGTTTAGGAAGTTTCAGCTTGAAGGCATTTTTCTTTGGGCTTTTATGCCTTCTTTTTTTCATGTCCTGTGCTGCAAGCATGAGATGAGAGTTCTGTTAATGATAGGTGCACCCGTTAAAAATGCATTGCTCTGCCTTGGTGTCTGCATTGACTGTGGGGATAACTGAAGTTAAACTGTGTTTGATTCTCAAGGTGATGAAAATCATCTGACCAAAAGGTTCACTCTGAATGCAACTTCTTTCCCATGGTGACTGTAGTTGACTATAAAGTTGTACTTTTATATCCTTATAATAAGTTTATGGGGCTTTTAGCAAGGGAGGAGGTTTTGTGAAAAGATGCTTTTTCTTTAGAGTTCCTTCCATATAGTGTTGTTCTGAGGCACCCATTGTGTTGCGTTAAAGAGAGAATTATTTTTTTTAAACACTATGCTTAGCCATCACACCTTGATCATCCAGAAAGAAAAGCTGGATATTCTAACTGTAGATGCTGCATTTTGTTTCCTGTCTGTACCAAAGGAAAAATAGTACAAGTAAATATATATGCAGTGCATTTTCTTTTACTTTCAGTTCATATCCGTGAGAAAGTGCTATGCGAATTACAAACAGGCTTTTAGGGGGGTATTTTTTCAACTGGTCAGTGTATGTGACCCCTGTGTTAACAGTGAGTCACATTTTGAGTCAAGAGTTCACTGGGTTTTTTTTCTTTCCCACCACAATTAAGTGTGACGTGTTCCGCATGTACACTCAAGTGAAGTTGAGGAAAACCTGCCTTTTGATAAAGAAATCTTGATAGTATTGTAGTGGGATGCATCGGCTGGTGGGATATTCACTGCCAAATACCAAATAACAGTGCAGATATTCAAGAAAGCTTCTAAGCGATACAGGGAAGTCTAAGTCTGGGGAAAATGAGCCAGCTGGGCTCACGTGAGATCTAAGAAATGGATGGAAGTGAGAGAGTAGAACCTGCCTATTTTAGCAATAAGTATAAAATCATGTTTTTATGTCCTTAAATGCTGCCATTCTAGCATGTGTTAGGAAAGAAATAAAGCTTAAAAAAAAAAATCTTTTAATTAATTATAGAATGTAGTTCCCCCCTTTTGCTCTGGTTCTCTTTTCTCTTACCTTTCTTGGCAGTTGTAAGTTTTTCTTCCACTTTATGCATCTCACTGAGTTTTTGTGACATAAAGAATCAGACTCATTAACATCCACTTCCTATCAGTTTTGCTCTCCACTTTGTGCTTTAGTTGTTGCTTGGAGGGCAGCATGTCAGTCCAAACCTATTTGTATATGCTAACAAGCATTTCTGCTAATGTTACTGAGACCATAATTAACATAACATTATACTTGATTAGCATTATGCTAAATAAAGGCACCCCTTCACTGCGTTTTCTATTTTAAACCCCAAAATCTCTTTTAACAACTGTATGATGTTATGGCATATGGTTAGTCGTAGTATTTTTTAGTGGACCTCACAAAATTATAACATTTTAACTGCATTTTGGACCCGCTTGTGGGTACTGCATAATGGTAAGTGTAAAAGTGCTGTATTGAAACAAAGCCTGGGTAAAATGTTTATTTGGCTTATAAAATGTAGCCTAAAGGAATATACAGGAAAACATCAAGGCTCATAACTTTACCATTCATGTTGTGTTTTACTTCACAGTGGGAGTCTAAACTAGAAAAGGTAGTGAAAAGTCTTCTACTAGACAGTATTTTACATATCTAAGTGCATGTTTATTTTTCTTCTAGCTTTTTAGAAAGAATTGACAGCGTCAGCATGGATGACTACACACCCACAGATCAGGTTAGTATAACTAATGGGATAGGGTCTGAACCAAGACTCTCATTCATCTGGGTGCTCTGTGTAATTTATTTTAGTCCCAGCTGCAGCTGAAATAGACCATACGGCAGAATATCAAAATATGGTCTAGCAGTTTAAGTAATGGGTATTAAAGAAGAAGAGGCTTTTTGGTGGTTGCAAGCTTGTCTTTTACTGTTGTTATATGTAGTGATTCCTGTAATACATCTGTTATTTCTTCTTGCTTCCCATTCTCTGTCCTGCAAACAAATTGAATGGAAGAGAGAACAGAAAGCATAAATGTATAAGCCTACTGTTTCCTTCACAAGCCTTTGCTACACAGCAGTGCTTTATTTTAATGGTGGAGGTGATCCCAGGTGGAGACTTCGCATGTCCATCAGAAGGGTCCTTCAGAGGCAAAAGCTTGCAGTGGATCTAGTGTCCAAATTCAGGGGAGAGCACCAGTGGCAGCAGCAAACTTTGTGGACTTCTCTGCGGGCATGCAGATTTCTTCTTTCCTGCCTGTGCCCATCTCCTATGGGCAGCATAGTTTCTATTTAAGCCTTATTTGCAGGACAAGACATGTTTTTTCCCAGATGCCATGATACATCTTGATAAGAGTGCTCTAATGACAGACACATTCATGTTAAGGCTGAAGTGGTGCAGCCTTGAAGTAAGAAAGGGTTTCACTATGTTGCACGTCTTCAGCTGCTTTCCCTGAGCTCTGACTGTGTAATTTCCTTGGGCAGGATGTCTCTTCGGCAAATGTTCCTTTATTTTTCAGTGCTGCTATCCCACTGTCATCTAGCAGTCTCAGCCAAGATTGTGGGCCACGTCATAAACTGCAAATACAGGTGGCAGAAGAGAATCCCTGCACTGGATAATTTGGTCTAACCATGCAAGGTGTATAACGCATGGATGCCCTTAAAAAAAAAACACAACTGCCAAATCTCACTGTGCAATCAGGGACTGAAATTCAGAGAAGTGAAGCGACTTGACAGGGATCACTTGAGGAAGTACGTGGAGCAGAGCCTGTTCCTTCAGGCCTGGTTTAGGTCTATCACCACAAGCGTGTACAATTACTCTGACTGTATTCTGAAACAGAAGTCAGTAAAAAGTAGCATGTGTTGTATTATAAGGTGAAACTCGTATTGTCAACCCAATACAGGATCAATTATTAAAGCCCTCAAGACATTTTCAGAGCAAAGCAGTAGCATTGGGATTTGCTCCATCTAGAACCTCATGGTTTTAGCATCGATATCACTCAGCTGGAGAGAGAAGTCAGTGAAGCAAAGCCTAATTTTGGCTTTCATGATTTATGTTAGCATTGCCCTGTTTCTTCCTGGGAGGCCTTTCTCTACCTGAAGCAGTCATTCATCATCTAGAAATTCTTCCAAATAATTTCCTTTGGGAAGAAATGCCCTGTGTCTCCAAAGATCAGAAGAGGCCGTTGTTATTTGGCAGGCGGAAAATTATTGCTCTAAAGGGGGGATTCTCTTTTGCTTTTGTTTTCATCCTATTATGCTGTATCAGTTGTCTTGCTGAATTAACTAGTAAAAATCCCTAATTTCCTCTTTCCTCTTGCTTTCTGTAACTTTTTTTGCACCATCCAAAATAACAACTGAGTCCAAGAACAAATAGATGTCAACAAGTGACAGAAAATGACAGTAACATATAAAATAACTAAAAGAATTAATTAAGTGGCCTTCAGCTGAGTCCATGTGGCTGCCAAAGCAGCCAAGATTTGCCAGCTACCAGAGTACTTCAAGCAGTAGATGGATAGGGGAAAAAGGCAAGCTGCGCTCGTACTCTGCACCACTGGCTACCTCCTTCCATCCCCACTTTCACAGCTGCTGCATGGCAAGGAGAGCTAAGCTGGACCAAGCAGCCCTTCCCTTTCCCCAGCAAGGGGAGTGTTCTGAGAGCAGGCAGCCATGGCTGCTCTGGGGGGTTCATCCCCATCAGGCAGCTGGCAACTTTTTCCAGCCTCTGATTTTGTTTTGCACTGACTCCCCAAGTGGCAGCGCTGGATAGTCAAGGTTAAAAGTGCTGCTGGTGGTGACGGTGGCACATGGAGAGCTAGTTGCCTGAGGTATGCATCATAAATTGCTTTTGCCTACTTCCTTTGAGAATCAAGGAAATTACTATCTTTTAATTATTAAAAGAAAGTTAGTTAAGTTGTAAAGTATTGCTGGTTTGAAAAATAAGAAAGAAATGCCACATTTCTGTACAACCTAAATTCTGTTCCCTTGTGCTCTGTAATAGAGCTTTAATTACTCAGTCACAAGTTATTATTTCGATAGGATTCCTGTCTCATTCAATACAATAGAGGGCAGAGTTAAGGTTGCCTGGGCAACTGTAAATCTGGAGTTTTCTAACATTTGAATGCTTGACTTTACAACATGAATAAAATTTTTCTTAGTTCTATGTAACTTCAGAATTCATTATCTGCATCTCATACTAAGTTGTATGACCATCAAGAACAGGTTTCAGTGGGCAGTAAGGAGAACATATATCAAGTCTCGTTCTTTCTGAGCGTGCACAAACCGAATGCAATGAATCATGGTTTGTGTTTATCCACTGTGTCATTATGCACAAATGCAGATTTACCAAAAAGTCTGATTGAACCTTAATTAAATGAAATGGTTAAGACTTTTCATGGAAAATGGTATTCCAAGCTTTTAAAAGCAAAATTAGGTTAGAAAAAAGCCTTACTAATCAGCTTCTGTGTTCTCATTTCCAGGACCTATTAAGATGCAGAGTGTTGACATCAGGGATTTTTGAAACAAGATTTCAAGTAGATAAAGTAAATTTCCAGTAAGTCTATTAATAATAATTTATGAATATCATACTAGTTTTTACCCACTTCGTTCAGATGTCTATGCTCATGTATTCTTGGTATAGTAGGCTTATGGTGGGAATGGATGTTTTTTATTTGGTTGGTTTGGTTTTTTAGCTCTCTTTCCATAGGTCCTGGTAAAATTGCCTCATACTTTGCAAAAAGAGCTGATATTAGTTATATGTATTGCCAATACTTTATTGTCGGCTTGCATGTGGCTGCTTTTACAAACTGGTTCATTGGTATAGCATTGTAAACTCATACCTTCTGGTATAAGAGCTCAGTGAGAATTCTCCCTTCTTCCAGAGGGCTACTAGCTCTGTGTTTGTTGAAGTTTTACGCTGTGTCTCTGTAAAACATCCACCCTCAGGCTGCCTTCAGTCACCAGTTCTTGCCCAGAAAGGTGGCAGTTCTGATAGGGCAGAGCCTCCCCCATGTCCTCCTCCTTACAGAGATGCACTCTCCCCACCACCCTTCAAAATACCCTGAAAACTGTCCTTGTTTACAGTATGTAGGTCCAGTCTTACATGCCCTATGCACTTCTGTGCCCTTGAAGAGTGTATTTCTCATTTTATGGGTTCAGTAGTCTTTTCCTGGCAGAGCAGGACAGGTGGAGCTGTGCAGCTGTCTCTAACATGCAGCACAGCATCAGCAGATCTCTCTCCTCTTCAGGCAATATTTTACTGCCTCTGTCCTTGGGGCTGTCAGATTTTTAGCTAAACCCTTATCCTGCGTGCTTTGTGTGGTTTTCCTAGTGCACATAAATGATATAACATCCTATGGCTTTTTAACAGCATGTTTGATGTAGGTGGCCAGAGAGATGAGAGAAGAAAATGGATCCAATGCTTTAATGGTAAGTAAAAATATTCCAATGCTTTAATGGTAAGTAAAAATATTCCATGTTTTTATTTTGGACTTACTCTCTGAGGTGTGAACAGCTTATTATTCGTATTCACACATAGTATCTCACTAGTACAGGAGTCCAGTGTTACAGATATTTTCTTCTGGTATTTTTGGCAGACTGGGGAATAATGGCAGTGTTACCCTGAGGAATATTTGCTGGGATAACAGAGATGTTCTCTTCTCTCTCCTTTTTTTCTTTCTTTCTTTTGTATGCTCTGCACAGATGTCACAGCTATCATCTTCGTTGTGGCTTGCAGCAGCTACAACATGGTAATAAGGGAAGACAATAACACAAATAGACTACGGGAATCCCTGGACCTTTTCAAAAGTATCTGGAATAACAGGTAAAGCAAACCTCATTTAACTACAAATTTAACTACAGTTCAAAACTCCTTGCAAAACAGGACTCCCCTTACTGTATGCTCAGATAGTTTATTCAGAAACTATCCCGATTGGGCCAGGTCACAGTGTGCCCCCATGGTAGGGGGGCATGTGCCCTTCCCTGGCAGGGGCCGTGGCACAGCGATGGTGCACGTGATGTTTCACCACTCCTGCCAAAATGGTGCAGTGCATGGGGACAGCTTGGAAAAGGCAAGCCCTCCAAACTGGCTGCTACAAGGGAAGCAGGAGAGACCCCTCCCTGGTGTCACTGTGCTGCTTGGCCGAGACTGAGAGATCCTCAGAATAACATTTGATCTCCTCCTCAAACGCAGCGGTGGGAACTGTTGGTGTTGCATTCGATTCCCTCCCCGGCTGCTGCTGCGCTCGATCCCCGTGTGGGCAGCCGCTCTCATAAGGCTCGTCTCTGAGAGCGCGTGGTATTTCTGCCTTGCGGGATGGTATTTCAGCTCTAATCTAACTGTAACCGCCATCAAGCTGCCATTCTGTCACAGTGCGTGTAAATCATAGATACCTAACCAAATAGCAATCCAAATAGGTTCCTAATAGGGAATAAGTAAAAACAGTACACAGAATAAGGTGGTGAAGTTTTCAGCACATACCTGTGAGGATGCTCTGCACTGAGAAGTGATTGAAGATGGAATGAGGAAGAATGTTAACTGCAAGTCCCAAAGGCACATCGTTACAGTGATGGATTAATTGGGGAAGAAAAGAGAGATTATTTTCTTTTTATTCTGGTGTCATACAGGCCACCCTAAAAGATGGAATAACTGTGTTGATGAACAGTAATTAAGACAGAGCAGTATAGGGGAAGGAAGCTTTCCAGCCTTTTTTTTTTTGCTTCATCAAAACCAAACAAAGCAGATGGTAATGTCTGTTTGTGGACTGTAGTGCTTTTAGAAACTGTTATCATTTTCTCAACTTTATATCTAAAGGATGATTTAGAAAAAAAATATTGAAAACTGCTCCCTTCAGCAATGTCCACTGCAGTTTTTATAAATGTATTTACTGATCCTAGAAATGTAGTCACCAGCACAGGTGCAACCCAATCGAAACTATCATTTAGATCATGGGTTTTTTTCTGTTGAAGCATGTTCCACACTACTTCACTCTCTGTCCACACAGGGATAGCCTGTAAATTTTCTATGACATGATATGTTTTCCTTGATTAACATGTCACAGATAACACAAACATTTGGTTTTTTCTTGACAGGTGGTTACGGACCATTTCTATCATTTTGTTCTTGAATAAACAGGACATGCTGGCTGAAAAAGTCTTGGCAGGGAAATCAAAAATTGAAGATTACTTTCCTGAATACGCGCATTATACTGTACCTGAGGATGGTAAGGTTTCTTCCCATGCTGGGATTGGACCTGCTGGCATGGCCCAGCCCACAGTTCCTCTCTCTATCTGTCTGTCTCTCTCACACACACAAAATTCACAAGCACACACTGTTCCTTAACATGAACTGTTGGTCAGGCAAGGAGCGTGCCAGCAGAGTAGCTCAGACATACCCTAGCGTGGGCAGGGTCTGAAGGGATTCTGGCTGCTGTGGGAGGAATATGGGGGGCTGGTTCCAGAGCACCTGCCTCTTCCTCTTTGGGAACAACCACCAGTCCCAGGAAGGCAAAGCTGCTGGGCACATCTCTCTCCCTGCCAGATGCTTCTGTCTGGGCATCCCCTGGTGCTGAACTTTGTTAGGGATTCATTAGACTTATTTTGCAGGCATTCTTCATCCTCCAACACTGTAAATTTCAGTCTTTGAAATACTGAAATACTTGAAATACTGACTTTGAAGTTCTTTGAAATACTGGAAGCCCAGCAGATCAGAAAGGGAACTTTAATGGAGGAAAACTACATCAAATAGAAATAGAAAGAGAGCTGTGACAATGAAGCAATGAACATGGGTTCAGTTTCTTGTAATTTCTAGAATTATAATGATTCCTGCACTGCAATAACAAATTGCATAAGTAAACTCTAGTATTATGCCAGTTTTATACCAGGCAGAGGGCTTCCCAAATGTCTTAGGTCTGTGTCTAGCAAATGTGGTAAAATTTGCACTTCCTGGCCACTAGCATCTGCCTGACCTGAGTGATGACCCTGGTGTGGTGCTTGCAGCCACCTGTCACAAAAGGCTTTCGTTCTACACCAACTACCACCAGCAGCCTAGGTTATAGAAGTGAAGATGCTAATAAGCTATTTTCAGCTTTCGTTCAGGTCTGGAATTTCAGGAGTGTGATTCCGAGTTTCAGGTGCAGAGGATAAATAAACTGTCCTAAAATCTGAGTTAACCTGGCACCAGTTTTGCAATGCTGAGGACTTTTGGAAGAAATCTATCTCATCACCTAAATTTCCCTCTCTGAAACATACATCACGTAAACAGAGTTTGAGTGAATTTTCAGCACTTTTTAATACTAAGCCAGTTATCAGAATAAAGTAGCTTTTAGTGTTTCTGAGAGGGTTTTCACAGTGGATATCTAGAGTGATCCAAAGTATCCACACATGAAGCAGCTGTCTATTTTTAACCCATAGTTATTCATTTATTCTTTAATTTCAGCCATCATGGGCATGCAGCACAGAATTCCAAGATGCTGTTGATTGTGCTGCTGCTCTTATTTTTACCACTAGTGCTGTAGATAAAAGATACATTTCCGTGTTCTGATAAATTCTGGCCTTTACCATATTATGTTTACAAGCATCTGATTTGGTGTCTTAGATGAGGAGGGATCACACTGACAGGAAATGAATAGGGTATCTCTTCAACATATTGTTTTTTACACTTAAGTAAATATAGTTGTTGCATGGCCTGGATAGCAACGACTTCATCTGCCAGCAAACAGTACTGACCAACGAGTAACGAGTCCCCTGCTCAACAAGAATTTAGTCTAAGGCTGCTTGATGGACAGTGCATCTAAAGTATTCTGCTGACTAGGGGCCTGGAAATAAAATACATATATATGAAAAGATCTTTTGATGCTATCATTTTTTCCGAATGTAATCTTGGACTCACCATTTTTAAACCCAAAACCCTACCTTGCAGAAGCTTTTTTCAGGAGATGCTGTTCTGCTGCAGAAACTGAACAGCTCAGCTTCTTTTTTTGATAAAAGCTGAACCCTAACTCCCACTTGTTTTATATCTATATGAACAAACTTGTGGATGTGAGTAAGCCTTTTTGTGATATGACCAATGACATTGTTGCAACAATTTCAGCAATTTTTACGTTCCTAAAATATGTTGCATGCATAGTCAGGTTTTACTGTACCCTTCCATTTTAGAATTATCTACTGGGAATCTCCTGTAGATATTTAATGTTTCAATTTCTGCACTGAAGGGCTACTTCCTCCTTATTAACCCTTTTGTTACAAAAAGTGGATGATTGTTTGCTTTTCATGTTTCTGATATCATTTGTTTTTAATTGAACAGCAACACCAGATGCAGGAGAAGACCCCAAAGTCACAAGAGCCAAGTTCTTCATCCGGGATGAGTTTTTAGTGAGTAATTTTCATCTTATGTGTGATTCTATCATAGGAAATACTGACAGATGGCATGGTTTATTTAGGGAAAACTGATGGGATTTTGCAGAAAGCTAGAAGGAGAGGACAACATCTGGCAATTTCCTAATTCTTTTCAGCTGCCCATCTTGCACAACCTTCCTCAGTGCTTGCACATTTTTATGCCTATTTTATATAAAGTCACCTGCCATGCAAAGTGTCACACAGCACGTAAGTGCCAGTGCTCAGAATGGTCACGTACAGTCCGTGTGTAAGCAAATAGGCTTTTTTATTTCTTTCCTGCATTCCTGCAAGGACTTTGGCAGTGGTCAGCTGGCAAGAGGGATTGAAAAAAAAAGTAGATTTTATGATTTTATTCTTAATTAAGATTTCTGGTGTGCCAGTTAGGAGGTTTGCCTCACCCTATGACTGGTGTCATGGCCCTACTGAGGAACCATAAGAAAGTTTCCTTGTCTAGTCACATTTACTCTTGCAATTGAGGTTTCTTCTGAAGCTGGAGCTGAAGAGGTGTTGTCTAAATTTTGAAGATAAAAGCAGTTATCAGGCACACAAATACAGCCCAGCTCTTCTGTCAGAATCAGAGGGTTTAATCCAGCATCACTTATGGCTTCACTCATAGTGAGTTGTTCCCACAGTGCAGAGCAGTAACAGAGACCAAAACCAAAGCTCATCCATCGTGCCCTGCTGGAAGAAACTATATGTGTGTGTTTGAGATAACAAATTGATTCATTAGAATTAAGCATTTTAAAGTCATTATGTATTTACAAGTATTGTTAGGATTTACCACTGTTGACACACCAAGAAAGAAAGAAGCAGTTAACTGTGTTCACGCTTTGGGGATTTCCATTCACTGCCTTAGCTTTCTGGATTCTGAGGAAAAATGTCAGATTGCACTGTTAGCGTAAGAGTTGCCAAAAAAACCTCACTTCAGGCCAAATCTCTCTTGTGGTAATGCTGGAATACTGTGAAGCAGGTGACAGTATCCAGTTGGGAAGCAGGGTGGCTCTAAGAGATCTGAATTATGGAGAAACTAGGGTGAAACTCCCCACCTTTATCTATTTTTTATCTCTTTTCATTATTTAAAAAAACATATCAAGGGCGAGGTCCTTACCTACCATGACTCACTGGCATTACAGAAGGAGGCTACCTATGAAGTGGGTAGGGGAGGTGATTGCAATCACATAAAAAACCACCACAGGTGCTGGGGGTGGGGGATGCATTTGGGCTGGGGCCAGCACCTGCCAGGCAGTCCCTGGGGCTCAGGTGTGGGGCTGAAACAGCTTTTCCCCCATTTGCCTGCAACTGCCGCAGGCTTGGCAGAGAGCATCTCCTCCATAACGTGTCTCTCTCCTGGGTTTGGGCTTGGTTTCTCAGCAGGATGGAACAGAGGGATGTAGTCATCTGAACATTGGTTTATGCTCTTGGACTGTTTGAAATGAAAGTCATGCTATCAACCCCAACTGCAGAGCAGGCTGTGTGTGCCCCAAGTAACGGGAGAGAGTGAGTAGGGGAGAAAGCCAAGTAGAAATGGTGACTTCCAGTTCCATGGGGTCAGGCAAGAAAGACTGAGGTCTCAGAGGGAGTTACAAAAGGAACAGAGAAAATAAGCTCGGTACAGACTGGGGAGGGGTCTGATGATTTGAAGAAATCTGGGTTTATTATGCTTTACTGTGATTTTTGGCATGGTAGCAGGTCTGCATAAGCTATGGATATGTGTGAAAAGTACCACCATGGTGCTGCACCCCCTAAAACTCTGCCTGGCTGTAGTCAATGGTACTGGCAAATTTAAAGCATGTAATTTGGCTAATTTTAGAAGGGGGTTGAAACTGACCACGTTTCCAGTAGCTAGTGCTACATGGTACTGTCTGAGCATTAGAAAGGCAAAATACGTCAGCTCCTGATTTCGGGGTTGGTGTGGGGGCACGTGGCCCCTGGGGGTTTGGGCAGCAAAGATGGGCACCACTGGATTTCAGTCAGGACAGCAGCGTGTGAGGGCTGGCTGGGCACATGCCCAGCTCAGGGCTCATGCACTTCAGGGCTGGGCTGGCGAGCTCATCTCCAAGTCCTGGAAATGTATCTTGTAGGAAATTCTCCATCCTTTAGCTGAGGCACATCGTTTCTCCTCCCAGACTCTTCATGGAGGCAACGAGCTTGTGCACTCCGTGTTGAGGCTACTCCTTAGCCCCATTTCGGTGTTTTGTACACAGGGCTCTCCAGCTGCTGATGTTTTGTTTGAATACATCCCCAGTTTGTAGGCAACCCCTGTTAAAACAGTGGAATGGCCACTCTAGTTCCTGCTGGTTTTTAAAAAATCTGAATCTGGGAGGTGAAGGAGCTGCTGTTCAGACACATAGATCAGGCTTCCTCGAATTGTGCATATGGCTCCTCGCTGGAAACTGCAGTGTAGGGGTGTTAAATACTGGTATTAAATACTCCCACTTGGAAGGTGAATGTTCTTTCATTGCTGTCCCAGGGTTTGGGTTTTTTCACCCTCTGAACTGGTGCTAAGTAACACACTACTATTCAAAATGAGTTTTGCATAGGGGTTCAGATATTGCTTTTGTCTTAAAACGAGAGAACTACAGAGTTGTCAGGTGACAGAAATAGACAAACTCCTAATATTTTGAAAATACGTCCTTTGGCATGCTGTTTATGTAACCAGGTGTCACCAGAACATCGTGGGCATTTGATTGCCACAGACATCAGTACATGATAAACAAAGGCAAATATTTATTAGTATTTTTCATGAGAGTGAGCCTTGAACTAGGTATTGAATGTAGCATAGTAAAAAGGAAATAATTTATAGAAAGTGTATGGAATACCCCTGTGTAATCAGTGTTGAATATCTAATCTTACCTAAGTTACCTGCAAAAGTCTGCAATTTCTTGTTGACCTAATTATGTAAATCATGACTTCTAAATGTCTATAGTATTGCATATCTGTAGCTGCATGTATTTAAAAGGTCAATCCTACATGTAAAATAAATCACTTTGTTAAAAATATATAATGTAGCCAGGGTAAGATAAAACAGTGTCTTTTGTTGTTTAGCCAGTGTAATTTTGTAATAGAATTTAGAAAATATTTCTAAAATTACTATCCTAAGAACTGACATTCTGCTTCCATAACATTCCATCTATATTCTGCAAGATATGCATTTATGTTTATCAGTCCTATAGGAATACAGAACAAAATTAAGGGTTTTTTTCTTTAATATTTTTTAAGATCCTGGGGAATTTTAACAAGATAACCATGGGGGAAGCGATGCTGAAGGATAAGTTAGAACCTAAAAAGTTGTTCAGTAGCCTTGAAAAAATGTAATTCTGCATGGTCTCATGCTTACTGGATTTGTGCATGCTTTATTACTCTGTGGGAACCCAGCCACTCTGGTAATAATTCCACCAGGTTCTGGGCTCAGTGAAGGTAACTTCAGGGGCCTTCAGCTTCAAGAAGCAGAAGCAGTAGGATGCTGTTCTCTGCCACTGCTGCCTCAACAACTTTTCAGTTTTGTGTTGCTGATTTAAAACAAGAGTTCAAAAATTTGCCACATGATGGCACCAGAAAAGAAGAGAAAATAATTCCTGGAACAGCTGCATGGCAGACTGCACAGCTGTCAGCGGCACAGATGGAGCTGCACAGTGACGTGCAAATGGTAATAGCTTGTGAAACTGATGATGGCATCGGTGGCTCCCACAAAGTACTAATATGCTGACCCTGTAAGTATATAACTCCATAATTTTTATTTGATCTTCATTTCAAATTTGTCATTTATATTGGACCAGATCACAGCCTTTCCTTCTTATTTACCTACTTTAGTGATCTATATACAGAATTTCCCACGGTCCTTGGTTCTCCGTTAAGTCTATAGACTGCTGAGACATGAAACTTCTCATGGCACAGCACCTGACTCTTTTTTTTTTGCCTTACCTTTTCCACAGAGGATAAGTACAGCGAGTGGAGATGGCCGGCATTATTGCTACCCACACTTTACATGTGCAGTGGACACAGAAAATATCCGCAGAGTGTTCAACGACTGTCGAGACATCATTCAAAGGATGCATCTCCGCCAGTACGAACTCTTGTGAGGGGGATCACCGTGGAACCTGTGGTTTTAAATTCTTTGCTCCTTACTCTTTCTCTTGATACTACCCCACACAGGGTGGAAGAATATACTATAGAAATGTCAGTCTCTTCACTTTGTTTACTTTAATTATTTAACCTTAAAGCTGATTTGAAGCAAGTTTGGGTTATTTTTCCTTCATGCTTTTTGGGACTATTTTTGTGCTTTATTTTGACATGCCACTTCTTCGTCATTCCACTAAGCCCCTCGGCTACCTCTGTTCCCTTAGGTTTTGTTTTTTTAAACTGAATGTGACCTGCTAAATTTTTTCCAGCGGGTTAACCTCAGTTCAAACTGGTATGTCAGCTGGATGACACTAAAGTCATACCTATCCCTCTGTGTGGGTTTCCTTTTGAACATGACATTGAAGAGTACTTGATGGGTGAAAAAAAGATTAATGCACTTTGTATCAGGTTATTAAATACTGTTGAGGAAGTAGACACACAATGTAGCAGCACCACAATATTTATTACTCTGTCACAGTTTTTAGCATTTCTGAGTTGCAGGTCAACTGATAAAGTGACCTCCTCTTTTAAGCCGTTACTGGCACAGGAAGTAGAGTAGATAATGAGAGGAACAGTGAAGACAAAGCAATTTTTCTGGGGTTTTGGAGCTAAGTGTCTCTGCACACCTCAGGCATTTGAATTACAGCTACTTTTCAGCCTGTTGCATCTAGGCAGAAAATTTACCACCCTCACTTATGTTATTTGTGCTGTCCACAAATGATCCTTTTAGTTCCGATCATTCTTGGACAACAGTCCTCTCCCTATATATATTTTTTTTGTTTTATTGCTGGTTTATTATATTGTACAGACTGTAAAATGTAATATTATTTTGTACAACTTTATTGAAGAAAAATACTTGTAGAAGATCTTTGTGCCTTGATTATGGCTGTACCTGTAAAATGAGCTAAGATGTAAGTATGTTTTTGATTGCGCTGTACAGCTTGATGTCAACCTTACCTTCAGCAGTGACTGGAGGTAAGAACTTTATCTGTAGAGTTTAGGGGTTTTTTTCTGGTTTATATAAAAATGCTCTTTAGTATAAAAATTATAAATTATGCAAATTAACCACTTACCTTTCCAAGTAAGGTATTACAGTCACCGGATGTTGCAGCAAACATGCCTTTCTCTTTTGAAGTCTCAGCTTTAAAACATTGGAATTCATTCAAGTGTCCAAATTGCAACCTGGTGTTGTTTTAATGGGAACCAAGGATTTAGTTTTCTTTTTTTTTTTTTTTTTTGTCCTTTATATTTAGAAAATATGTTTGGTAATTCTTTGGTCATTCATAGAACTTCACAATTGCACAGACCGATTGTGAATGTGTAAAGCACCATTATATAGAGCTCTTCAATCTTTGTACCAACAGCAGCTTTCATTGTGCAAGTAAATATCAAGAAAGAAGATAAGAAAAAAAAAAAGGTGTATAAACCCTTGTGTCTGGCCTAAGAGAATTACAAGATGACATTTTTATTTCTCTTTTAATAAAGAGACACATTAGAAAATTGTTTTATTTTAAATATTGTAGAATCAAAATGTGTGAATATTTCTCAAACTTGAATAATTTATGCAAATGACATTCTCAAAACAAGTTGTGGTACAGTACAATATATAAAAAGCAAGAATTGCTGTAGCAATAAGGCATGTCCTTTTTAGTAACTATAACACTGCTTTATATTTTATACATAGGTGTTTTATGTCTGTGACTATATACTTTTCCTGTGTCCAAGATAACCTGTACAAATGTCTAAAATTACAGTTGCAATAACAGAAACCTAGAGAAATGTTAGACTACATTACTTTATAGAGTGTTTTACCACACTTTGGACCATTCCCCCCACTCCATTTTAAATTTAGGGAGAGATTAAGAGCTAACACAGTCCCCACACTGGCATAAAAATTAGTAGGTTTTATTAACTTTTTACTGTAAGTATCATTATTAGTTATAAACCCCAATCAGACCTCTTTAAATTCAGACTACAGACCAGTTGAGAACTTGTTTCTAGTTAAATATAAAACAGTCCCATTTTAGATACTATAATATGACAATTTCTTTTCCCAGAAATGTGTTATGTTAATTTAGTTATATTTCCCAAAAAGTGAAAGGCTGGGTGGAATAAGCTAATAGTAAACAAAATTCCCAAAATTCTCTCACTTCTTTCCCATGCCAAAGAAAGTAATAGAGCGAATAACAAAAGATAGTCTTTTTTTTTTAAACTATCCCCAGCACAGAAGTTCAGGTTAGAGCTCCCAGCCTCTGCAGGAACATCAGCAGGAAAACTAGTTCTGGTGTGAAATAGTCCCTCTGTTTTTTCCAGGGCAGGTGGGGAGCAGCAGTAGGTTTGTCCACCTTCCCTCACAGAGTGAAGATGCTGAGCTCAGATTTTATCTTCTCCGTGCTGACCCCCAGGCTGGGGCCTGTGGCACAGCTGGTGGCCTCGGCCTCTGGTGCAGTTCAACATGTGACATTACAACAAAGTCAACAGGACTTGGCACCCTGCAGGAATCTAAAATAACATGCACTCCTATCCCTATCTGTCCGTAGACTGAGGGCCAAGGCATAGGATGATGTTACTGCAGCTGTATTTGACCTCCCTTCTTGCAGGAGATCAGAAACTGGAGGGCCTCTCACCACACATCTCTGGGATGCAATAGGGCCCTCTTTTTTTAAGCTCATCATAGCACATCTCTTTGAAAATAGCAGCTTGAGGTGTCACCCTAATTTTTTTTAAGCAGGTTTTAAGTGTGTATCAGCAAACTGGATCCACGAGCTTCTTCCCTTTGTTGTCTGGTAGACGATAACTGCAAATTACAGTCAGCTAACAATTTACTGTGTCAAGAACCAGAAGATCTCTTGTCCCAAACCACAGTCCCCTTACAAATGACACCCTAAAAAGGTTATGGAAATCAGCATCTCTCAGTGCTGATGCATCTAGTTTCTGCCTGACCCTAGACACAAGCATGACATTAGAAGGGCCATGCAGCAATAAAACAGAGAAACGTTTCCAGTTTGCAGGATTCAGCCTCCACCAGGGTAAGACACTAGTGCAGACAAGTGATGAGGCTATAGGATTTACATAATGTACAGTTACACTTTTAATATACATATTTGATACAAAAATTATAGCAGGAAAAGGACTCATTTGATTGTCGAATACAGTATTTTTGTACAGCATGAAACGTTCATTTCAGTTAATTATTTATCCTGTAGTAGTCATATCAGCTGTATAGGACTTCTATGGTATGTATAAATGCAACCTGCCTTCAGACTAGCAATCAAATTAGGTCATTTGCTGGCATGAATATAGTCTGATGTTTGACTGTTCTCAGCTTTGGTATTTCAGTGACTGAATGCAGATGTCTGGCTCTTCATACTGCTTTATGCTTACTGATTAAACGCTGAGCAAAATAAAACGGTGGAGTGAGAAGCTGAACATGAGCTAGTATCAGGATCACAAACAGAGCACCTGCTGCACAGTATATAGTAAAGACTCTGCTCTCATATGGAAGGAAGCATTTTTGGAGGGAGAAGTCAGTTGGTGTTATGCTGCCCTGGAAAAGAAATGAAGACTGTCACTTTGCTGTGTTACAGTGGGTTCTAAATCAGGAGTAAACACCACGGCTGTCAGATCTCCAATTTCTAAATCCTATGTTGGGTGGCAAGGGGTGGGGCCAGTTTCCTAGTACCAGTGCCTTCTCCAGGGGGCTGAAGAGTCCATACCTTGCGGTGCTGGGCACTAACTGGAATATTCACCAGGCCAACACGAGCCCAGAGGCCAATCTTCCCATCTAGAGTAAATAGAGAGCTGGGCTCCTCATCTGATTTGCCTTCAAGAGAAGCCTAACTTTAGCTGCTGTAAATCCACCTGGAAGGAGCCTTTCCAAGCTAAAGTTAGGTTTTGTGAATGTGCCCCTTCCTCCTCCAGAACCCTCCTCCTACCCAGTACGTGCTGCAAAAAACCACGTTGGCTAATCCAAATTATAAACATGAACTTCAACAACAAAGAACTTCATTGGGTTTTGGCTTGACTTTGCAGTTCAAATTAAAGTTTACAATGGACTGAGGCTGAGGAGTTAAAACAGTAGTGAAGATGATGCAACTTTAATTAGCCAACCTCTCGTTTTGCAGTGAAGATGCACTGTCTGGTATGTGCAGAGAATGTGTGTAGTTTGAAGGCAGCTACTCTCAGGAATATGGAATAAACAGAACTACTTTCAACAACAAATATTAACAGTTGCATAAAATGAATTTAGAAGTTTGGGGTTATCTGTGTATTAAGCAGCCTAAACTCAACACCAGTAAAAAAATACATAAAAGATTCCCCCCTCAAG
This sequence comes from Pseudopipra pipra, assembly GCF_036250125.1. Taxonomy (NCBI): domain Eukaryota; kingdom Metazoa; phylum Chordata; class Aves; order Passeriformes; family Pipridae; genus Pseudopipra; species Pseudopipra pipra. Next base: position 53,596,408 of record NC_087549.1, read on the forward strand.
TCACAGACTACTCTGTAAACAGATAGTAGGTTTTGCTTCTTACTCCAAGTTTTTAGGAGTTCTGTTTTGTTTTTGAACTTGGGAACTAATTGATTTACCTCTAAGGATATACTGAGCACTGGAACTGCCTGCACGAGCATAACCAACACACTGTATAAAATGTGAATTGGCAATGAGGAGGCAGATTGTGGGCACGTCACAAACGCTGTCACTGCGTGAAGCAGTTAATGCACAAGTCTGAAAACCATCATCACCCTGCAAAAGAGTCTGAGGTGGATACAGTCTTGTTTTCATAGTTGGTAAATCAACAACGTCAAACTAGTCTTTCTACTGTTCAGTGCACAATACTGATTATTTTTACAAGTCAGTAGTTTACAATGCACCCTCTTTATAAGAAAATGTTAGATGCTTGTACCCATATACTAATTAGGTCTTCAACAGCATTGCTTTGTACCACACAGAACATGTGGCTCCCACAGATGTACTTTATAAAGTGGATGCAGTGTACTGAGTGGGTTGGGTGGGTAGGCAATTTTTTTTTTTATTTTTTCGTTTTTACAGGTAGAATCAGTTTTAAAATATAGCTGACTGCCATGTTGATTTATTTATGAAAGTTATCTGACAAAAATAAAAAAAAATTAAAACTTACCATGATGAAACTAGGATTGTTTCTATTCCTCCAACTGAATGACGGGACGCTGACTTCTGGAATTTTCCCTGCATGCAGCACTTCACAAGCACTATGTGTGTGTCCACTGAGAATCAAACGGGGGTGAAACCACCATATCAGCTGGAACGCAAAATGATAAAGCACAAAACTTAAGTCACAGCTAAAAAAAAATGTAACTTAAAAACCCCTTTTTTTTTTCTTCAAACAGAGTGAATTTATGGCAATTGTAATATTCTTACAAAGTGTTTTATGCAAAGTTGTGTTTTCCAGTAAGAAACGTGTTGGTATTGCAATATTAATCACACCCATTTGGCCCTGATCCCAAGTTACTGGGCTGTTATTTTTTTTGCCATACAGATCAGAAGAACAAAGGCAACATCTTGTTGCTATCGCAAGTAGAAAAACTTTGGGTTTAGTAAAGCAGTGCTACTTTCTTGTCTAAGGAAGAATTTTGTACTGACAGTCTTGAATGAAGACATTTATGCAGAAGGAAAAAACTACTGACCATTAAGTTTTTAGGGAATGCCTTATCTTTACATTTTCTTGCACTTACTAATTCAGCAAAAACAATGCTTTCAAAGTATTGGAAAACTGTGGCTTTCTACCAGCTTTGTCGGCAATTCTATACAGTACAGAAAGTACAAAATTGTAAAGTGGAGGTATCAGCACTGCAGGAGACTTGAGAGTGTTGGGACTTACGACCTATGCCTGGAAAACCCAGTAGGATCAAGGTCATGATCGCAACGATTCTCAGAGGAGCCGCTCCAACAAGCAGCCTCTCATAGGACTCATTAGAGCAGGAGCAGGTGTGGTCAGTTTGACCCAGCTAACAGCCTTACCACAAGTTTTTAATCTATTTATAGCTACACTTGTGTTCCCCTCTCACCTACCCACCAGTACTCAAGTTCCCAATAAATCAAACCTTTTGTGATGCCTCTTGAGACAGTACATCATACTTTTCTTTAAAGGGGGTGTTCTTCTCCTCTGGAGGAGCAGAATCTTCTCCACTGCATTCAGCATCACTTTTCCGATAGAGAGGGTAATGCTGGGAGTAATTAAAAGAAAGGACCAGTTGTTAATGATCCAGCCTTTCTGGAAGAGTAATAAATACACAAAAACCCCATGCCAACATGTTGCCTCCCTCCACTTCTAACATACCTGTAAAAGAATGGGTTCTGAAGCTGGAAGCTCTTCCACATCACTGCATCTTTTGTTGGAATGATTTGGTTTCTGTGAATAAAATTAATCCATAGAAGGGGTGAAGGTAAATTAAGCAATAACTAGGTTTTCAGGGGTTGGAGGGGGTGGTTGTTGGCCTTTTTTTTTTTTTTTTAAGGGAAAGCAGTTTCAGCTAAGAGTACAGTGTTTAAGCACTATCCACTGTATGAACTTCTGAGAGTCTCTGCTGTGGAGTGATGTAATTCCCTGTTCTGTATATGCTGTAAATACAGCTGCACTCTTTCTGAACGCAGAAAGCAACAGCAGGATCTCGCTGCACAAAGGCAAAAGACTTTGGGGGCAGCCCGAGAGAGACAGTCTGCCAATTTTTCCACAGGGACCTGGTTTCCTGATTGACTGCCAGCCCCATCAGTCATGCTGCCCACTATGCGTCCAGTAGGCCTATGAGAAGGTGAAGAGGAATGAAATACAAGAAGCAATTGGATTTGATGAAAAAATAATACAATTAAAACATTACTAGGCTATCAAGACAGGACTGCAATAGAATCAGGAAACTAAAATAATAGGCTAGCTTGAAGGCTATAAAACAGAATAATATGCATAAACATAAATGCAGGATTATGTATTTTAAATCAAAGGGAGGGTTACAGAACTGCCTTTTTTTGGAACAGAGGAAACGACACCCTCTGTTGGCAACCCTGACAAGGAAATTAACACGTTAGTGCAAAGCAACACAGTTAAGTAAAAATGGTAAGAGAGAAATGAGGAGAAAGCTTTGCTAACAAGTTGCAATATGAATTGGAAACATCTTTTTCAGGAGAGTCTTGTTTAGCCTGATTATTGCTACAGTATCAGTAATCCCACTGTGGTAACTATGTAGCGGCAATATCCCATTGCTGGCTGTAATCAGATCTTTAATAAACTCTTACCTGCAGGGAGCAATTCAGTTTGTGAGAAAGTGCCACAAGCTTTGCCTCTGAGGTACTGCAGACAGCACAGCCATCACCGTCCATGGCTACACTGTTCACCAGGACAAAGCTGGAAGAGACCAGGGGGTGGATGAAGAGAGGTGGGGAGGGCAGGAAAGCATTTGTTGCTCATGCACACATGCTGGATAAACTTTATTTTATAAAATGCAAGTGTTTGAAAGTTGGACACAGCTTGACAAAACAGCAGAATGTAACAGCTTCTGAAATCTCATGCTAAAAATCCTCTTCTGAGTATCTGCACTGTAGACATTTCTCTGTCTGGTAGGCTGCTTTATAACCAGTTCTTAATTAGGTGGCACAATATACCTTATGCTTCATGTTTACACATCAAGATATTTTCATATTTTAACGGATATTCAAGTGGTATTCTCATGGAATGTCAGAATTTCGTCACTAAGCTGAATTCTAAGGGAAAGGAGAACTCGCTTTTCTCCCCACACACACTTTAGACCTCAGAGAGAGAATTTTAGACATTCAGTTTCTTCAGAGCAACTGAAAAGCAAAACAGCACTGCATTTGGTTGGCTACCCTGAAAAAACGTAGTTTCGCACTTTGCAGTCTCTAGCACAGAAAACAGGATTGTATTTGTAATAGAAGGTTTCCCTGTAGATTTCAAATCACCTTTGAACTTCTGCCACAAGATTCATACCCATTTAGTCACACATTCAGGATCTGAGATATATTCCAGTTCAATTCAGTATGTTTTACAGACACAAATGAGCTGAATGCCTTCACTTAAGAGATACTAGTCAATACAAAAAAAAACAGTTATTCTCTCTTAGCAAATTAAGCTTTTATACCACATATTTGTTGTAAAATAGTTTATCTCAGAACTTTTCATTAATAGTGCAGCTCATTTCAGTTAATGAACGTGATACCAGACATACAGTCTGTAACTACACGCACTGCTCTGTTTTATCAAAGGGGAAGTGGAGATGTTCCTTAATAATTATTTTTACAACAGCTGAAATACATATCTAGAGCACCCCACATCTGCATGATAAACTACAGCTTTACAGAGAGCATGCATGAAGCTCATAGCTCTTCCTAAAATAGACACAACCATTTCTAGACCTGTTGAGAATATTTTTCACATTTTCTTAATTAAGGAACTGCAAGTTTTGAATCTCACATTTACACGAGCGATTACAACCATATGACATGTGACAAATGCAGACTGGCAGTGGGCCTTCCCTTCGCATATCTGAGCTTTAAAGACAAACACCTTTCCACAAACTCACTCTTGGCTTCCCTCATCGAATTCCTGCATGGTATCTGAAGGTAACAGGGCACACAGCAGACGAGTGCAGCCACGGACACACATCTGTGAGAACAAACTCTGAAACTAGCTCTACTCCAAGCCAAAAGCAGCTTGTGCATTATTACTCCACCCTGTGGAAAACCGTGGAAAAGCAACTGCTATGTTCCCAAATTCCTCAAACGAGTTAAGTTCTGCAGAGTAAAGAAGTTATTAAAATTAATGAAACTTTTAATTTGTAAGCACAGAGGAGGTTGGTTTGTGTTTCTTTATGAATCCTTTTATGTTTACAGCCATGGCTCATTACCAGCTGCAAGGAAGTATAAAGGTAAACCAAAGAAATGGATTCTGGCTCCACAGTACTTTTCCATTTAAAAGGAATTTGTTACAATTTACCCATCTCAAAGTACAGCTTCCACTGTATATCAGACTATGGGTTTGTACAAAGTGTTTTGGGTTTAACATATCATAAGGTAGATGATTAAAAAGGCTCTAAGCTAAGCATCCCCATACTATTTCATTAGAAATTCCACTTCTGGTTTTCATCACTGGTCTGCTAGCTCACTAATCACTGCTCTAAGCATCGAAAAAAAATTTAAATATACTCACTTTATTCCTTTCCGAGTTATTAGCTTTCCTGAAGTCAAGTTGAAAACCTTTTCAAATCGATTTACCTTGTAAGTAGTCATTCTGTGTCACAGAGCAAAAATACAACTGAGGTAAGAAATTGGCATTGGAACTCATCTGACACTGTTGCTTTACAGGTTGTTGGTCATTCATTCGTCTTGCTGCTCCATTATCCAGCTCACACATTCATTCAGCAAACTCACAGGGATGCTCTGACACCCCTCATGTCCTCTTTCCCAGTCCCATCAGGGCAAGCACAGCAGAACGAGGGCACTCACACTCTTCTATGCCGAGATAACAGGAAAGGAGATAGCTCCCACTAAACACCTTTCTGACAAGGAGGCCCAACACAAGGATTCCAAGCCAGCACAGAAAGATCAGCTCTGAACAACTTCTCATATGGTCACAGAAACATAAAAGTAGCCTGAAACCTGTTTTGTGCACAGGTGGGTGTCTTTTAAGGTCTTACCCTAAACTACAATCCTTTCTGATTACATAATGATCAAAAACTTTCCATATAACCACAAAACAGGTCGCTCAGACACAAAACCAGTTACTGTATGCATGCCGACATTCATTCTTGGCACTTGGGTACTCCTTTCACTGACAAGACTTACTCATAATGAAATCCAATGTCATGATTCCCAACAATGACCACTAGCTCAGTAGAAACTGGATACTTGAACATTTTCCGAAATCTTCTGACATCATCTGCCCATGCCTGCATATAAAAAACAAAAGGAGAAATTAATGCTGTTCCACAGTATCAAAGGGGACCACTAGTATTGCAGTGGGTTTGCACAGCAAGGTTTTGTTACTGGGTGGCTACAGGGTGGCTTCTCTGGGAAGCTGTCAGAAGCTTCCCCTGTGTCTGACAGAGCCAATGCCTGCCAGTGGCCAAGGCTGAGCCCATCAGCAACAGTGGCAACACCTCTGGGATAACAGTAAGGAAGGCAGAAAAAAAACTGTGCAATTGCAGCCAGAGAGGAGTGAGAGTATGTGAACGACAGCCCTGCAGGCACCAAGGTCACTGAAGAAGGAGGGGGAGGAAGTGCTCCAGGCACCGGAGCTGAGATTCCCCTATGGTGCAGACCATGGTGAAGCAGCCTGGCCTCCTGCAGCCCATGGAGGTCCACAGAGGAGCAGAGATCCACCTGCAGCCCACGGAGGACCCCAGGCTGGAGCAGGTGGATGCCTGAGGAGGCTGTAACCCCATGGGAAGCCCATGCTGGAGCAGGGTCCTGGCTAAATCTGTGGTGAGAGGACCTAACTCTGGAGCAGGTTTGCTGGCAGGACTTGTGACCCTGCAGCGGACCCACACTGGAGCAGTCTGCTCTTGAATAACTGCAGCCTGTGAAAGGGGCTCACATTGGAGAAGTTGGTGGACTGTCTCCCATGGGAGAGACACCACACTGAACAGGGGAAGAGTGTGAGGAGTCCTCCTGAGGAGGAAGGAGCAGCAGAGACAACATGTGATGAACTGACTGCAACCCCCATTCTCCATCCTCCTGCGCTGCTGGGTGCATGAGGTAGAGAACTGAGAATGTCATTGAGCCCAGGAAGAAGGAAGGGATGGAGGGAAGGTGTTTTAAGATTTGGAATTATTTTCTCAGTACCCTACTCTGATCTGACTGGCAACAAATTAAATTATTTTTCCCCAGGTCTCTTTTGCCCGTGAGGGTAGTTGTTGAGTGATCTCTCCCCATCCTTACCTCGACCCATGAGTCTTTCTTGTATTTTCTCTCCCCTGTTCAGCTGAGGAGGGGAGTGATAGAGCAGCTTTGGTGGGCACCTGGCATCCAGCCAGGGTCAGCCCATCACAACTATGTAATACAGAAGCACACACTGAGATGTTAACATTTTGTAAGTTTTATATGAGGGGCAAAATTGTCAAGATACTACCAAAAATGAACTCATATCTAAAAGACTGGAAACTTCTACCAACAACAGGACAACTGCAGCAAAAAAAACCAAAGCCTTGCATACCTAGTCTGCTTTCTTCTGTCATCCATTTCCTTCAAGAAATCCTCATTTTTTGAAATAAGAGAGCTGATGATGTCATACCTGAGGTGAGCTCCATTTGCCTTCATCAAAGATATCTCCCAGAATAAAAACAATATCTGGCTGCAGTAACCATAAGGCAGTTTGGAAAGATCTCTCCATCTGCCATTCCCTGAAAGGAAAATACAGAGCCAGTCATCACTGCCCAACCTCTGGATCCTCAACTCTGAATACACAGACACAGCCTGGCAACAGAAAAGGGAAAATTACTTCCACACACTGAAATATGACAATATAATACGAAATTCAAATTAAATACTTAGAAATCAGCTTTAAGTACAGTAGGTGCATCTTACCTGGTGGGTAATTCTACCACAATACAAACAGGACCAACACATGCAAGAAGTAATACCAGCTTGTTTATTTTTTTCATTACAATTCCATTAAACAGCAATTAATTAGAACAGTGAATTAGTATCTCATTAGCTACTATTAAAAATACTAAAACTAGGATAGAGGTTATTAAAAAAAATAATAATTACCTTCTTAGTTTATCAAACCAATGTCCTTTGATCTCACCAAGTAGGTGAGTATCAGCTAAAATCATGGCCTTTAGGACTGAAGCTGAAGTCTCTTTTTCACCCATGGGAGCTCCACCTTTCACTTCTGGCCATCGGCATTGAAAAATCACCACATAATAAATTAAAAATTCACAAAATATGAACACTGAGGTGACAAAGCCCACAAGTTTCAGCAGAAAACAGAGCCTCTTCTTCAGAGGAAGATTCTTCACAGTAGTCGAGCTATAACTCAGCATTGCAGCACCAGCATAAGACTCAATGGCTCAGTTCTCCTCTCTTGGACAAAAATAGCTAGGAGTAGTCAAAGGATCACGTTGGGTGTTTTGTCAGTACAAAATCCCTGTGGAGAAAATACAAAATAAAATATTCATTAAGTCAGCATTCCCTGTGGAAAACTACCACGCAAGGCCTACAGTGTTAGCTTCTTGTCACCCTGAACGATTTGGGAATGTGTAATTGACCTAAATAGCAAAGTTGGTCTTCTCCTTCTGGTACACAGCCAGCCATGCCACTGAGCACAGAACTGCACTCTCTCCTACCAGGACCAAGGAAACCAGTTTAAAGCCAGCCAGGATCTTGGTGCATGATGCCTTTTTTTAGAACTATACAGTGAAAACACTGTGAGTAGGGGTCAAAGATAGGTAACAACAGAGTTTAGCTTAACAGCAGCAGCAAAAACAACAACAAAAAAATCCATATAGAATCATTTAGGTTCAAAAGAATTCTGAAACTGAGTCCAACCCTTAACTCAGCACTGTCAGCACTAAACCATGTCCCTAGGTGCCACATCCACACATCCTTTAAATACCTCCAGAGATGGTGACTCAATCACTTCCCTGGGCAGCCTGTTCCAATACTGGCCAACTCTTTCAGTGAATAAATTTTTCCTGATGTCAAATCTAAACGTCCCCTAACGGACATGAGGCTGTTTCCTCTTGTCCTATCACTTATTATTTGGTAGAAGAGACCAACATCTACCTGGTTACAACTTCCTTTCAGGTAGCTATAGAGGGCAATAAGGTCTCCCCTCAGCCTCCTTCTCTCAACCCTAAACAACTCCTGGAGGGCACCTTCTGGCACAAGTACATAACATGACTACACCAAATTAATTCCATTAGCACTTCTAATATGTCTTGTTACAATCTCCAACAACAAAAAAGCAATTTAGTATCCCAGAACAAGTTTACAGGAGCTTTTCAGAAACACAGGCACAGATACATGGCTATCTCACTAACAATGCTTTGTTTCTAACAAGAGGAAAACAAGAAAAAACCTAAGCCTCAGAAACAGAAACTGCACTACAGCTATAGAGAAACGTGTGTAAATGAACCTAAATTGGTAAGGTAACTGTATTTACTGCTTTCTTGCACCTTGCATAGCTTGTAACCCAAGCAAGTAACTTTTGAAACTACAGTGGTTTTTTTCTGCCCTGTTAAAGGCTAATCCAAAACAAATGCCTTCACTCCAATAAGCCACAATTGTAACAGGGCTTATTGATTGTTCCACTTGTCTACAAGCATTTAAAAGGAACTCATTATTCCTAGTGTAAGGAGGAAATGCCCCCTTTCACCATTCTCTTTCTTCTACTGTCCTTGACATAAACACACTTTTCCAGTGGAAGTGCCTACAGTAAACAAGTGTCCCACCTGAGAGAACAGAGATACAACCCTTACTTCCAGTAAAATCACTCGGCTTCCACGTGCAGCCTCTCGGGTCTCACTCTGAAGAGCACTGGGTGTCTGAAAGCCTCACTCTTTAAAGGTAAACCGTGGCACAGTTACAGTAAAAGGGACTCCAGGAGAACTATAAAGATGTTACTTCACATGCCCATGGACGAAATTCTAGAGAAAACCACAAAATCTTGTCACCCACCCAAGAATGGGATTGCAATTTTGCTTTCTGCAATAGAAAAATCCTAACATAGTACTAATATACAGGATGATAGCAATTACTGGACTCAGTACTCAGTGATTAGCAGCCCATGTGCATTTGAACTGACTAAATCCGATTAAAACTGTGAATATTCAGTGCCTTTGACTCTTAAGACCTGAAGTGTTGGGCACATTAGGACAAAATTACAGAGCCACACAAAATTGGATCTTTCTAAAATTCTGGCCTCAGCTGTATATAGAATACAGAATAAAGTTAAACTGCTTAACTGTCCCATGCACTTGCCTGTTTGATTTATGTCTCATGGAAACTGAAAACTGACATATGATTATTACATTATTTTGCCAACCAAAACCTCTGTTTGATAATAGCCACTTATTTTCAAACACAAGCTTCCCATATCAGCACTATTCGAGTACTTATTCGAGACAAAAAAATCATTAGACTGCATCATGAAATATTTCTAATATGCATTATCTAACATTAGCATGACTAATATTTAATTGCATGCAATTCAGTTCTATCTAAACTTGATTTAGCTGGAGAAAGCCACGGCCAGACGTCACAATTCCACAATACAGTGGAACTACACATAAAGCCTGATTAACTTGTTTAACATTCATCTCATCAGCACTTTAACTAGCAGTCAAAATCAAAAAGACCTTGTTTGTACATCTCACACCAAGGCAAGATTAAAGCAGAAGTATCTGTTACCCGACACAGCAACAAGGACAAAAGACAGGTAAATTCTTAACTAAACACACAAATTTATATGGCTTTATCCTGCACAAACTGCACCTACCCCAGAATTTGGAAGTAGACTTTGGTAGTCCTAGACAGTTTCCTCTTCCAACAAAAACAGTACTAATCTGAACAGAAATTGTCAGTAAGTTGTTTAACTTGCATTAAGCATGTCCAAAAGAAAAAAAAAATCACATCTTCAAGAGCAAAATGATCCCATCAAATGCAAGGAAAAAAAACCCTGCAATTAGTAGAAAATAAAAATATCTTCAAGGTAAAACTGCATTTTCAAAAGTCACAAGCAGCAACTGCCACAATCAAAGCCACAGAGCCGGTTATTTCCACATATGCTCCCTCTCCCATCATTTCTGCTGGTAATCGTTACTATTCTGGGAGTTGTGCCACACATGTGGAAGATGCCAGAGGTCTCCCATCTGCACCCTACATTTCCAGCATTCCTGATAGTGAAAGAAAAAACAGAAAGGGAAATTTAAAAAAAAAAAAAATCACAAAGTCAGCGATGCAGAACAAGCTGAAAGGCAACTGCTACTACTGGTTGAGAGAAATCCTGCCCACCTCGCTCTGCCACCTGCCAGCCCATGAATGTGGCTGGACGGCTCCACACATCCCAGGGAATGTGGTTTACTCGGAAACCAAGCACATGCAGCAGGGATCTGAACCTCCCATGCGGGGACCCAAGGAGCGGAGAGCCACAGCCTCTCACACGTGACGGTGAGGCCAAAAGTGGTGCTGTCAGGCTGCACACACGCTGCAAGATGGAGCTGTGGCTCTGCCTGTCACTGCACAGTGCGTTGCTACTCCTCCCCCTTACATGGCTCATTGTTAAGATTAGACTAGAATCTGGTTTCCTAGAGCTCGAGGACCTTAGTTATGAGAAAAGACTGAAGGATTTCTCACTGCTTCTTGTTCTAAATGTATGTGAGTGGCCTGATGCGAAAGTGAGCTTTAAAAGTTTCAAAAGCTCATCACCAAGGTGATTAATATGGTATTTTCACCATATTAATTACTTTCAATTGTTTGGGCAGAGAACTTTATAATGAAAAATATTCTGATCTTCAGTAGCTGGCAAACAGTAAAATTCTGCTAGTCATAACATTTTTTTATGCAGTCAATGTATACATTCTTTCGGCAGCAGAGACCCTGAACTTTTCCTCATCAACACGTTTGAAGAACAATTCTGCATGACATTTAAAAATCAGTCTGTGGACAAGGGCAATTACTGATTAATTTAACAACAGGACCAAAGTTTAAACATGCTAGAAGTATAACTTTATACCACAAAACTGAGGGGGAAAATGCTCCAGTGATTAGCACCGATTCCTTCTCCAGCATTCATGTCTATTTTGCTTATTAACAAGTTAGAAACATTTTTGCACTTATAATTCTTCCATTATACATGCTATTCTTCCTGTTTTCTTCCATCAAGTTTACTGCAAATGCAGACTTCTATCACGCCTCTTTTCTTTCCCCTTTCCATCTCTGTTCGGAACATTATCCAGCTTTAATTTACAAGTAAGCCGAGAATGAAACAAGGGAACACAATGCTCTATAGCCAGAGCAGGAGGCAAGGAGTTACCCTCTCTGTCACTTAGTGAATATGTAACTCTGAACATATCATATGCTTTGAGGTAAATTTCTTTATTAATTTACAACTACATAAAACTGTCCTAACAAACCAAGTTGGATACAAGAATCTTAATCCCACTCCTAGTCCTACCCCTCATGAGTGTGCACATATTTTTATGAAGTTGAAGAAGCTGCAGCAGGTTATAAGCAAGCTTAGTTTTTCTAGCCTTATGATAGTTTTCACTTAATTCTTCCATCACAATGCCACAAAGCTACAGATTTACAACTTTCAGAAAAATACAATTCTATAATGTAACTATGTTAAACTTTTGTGAAATGTAGTTACAAACAAGTTCAGGTTCAAAACCTCACAAGGTTCTGCAAGCTAACTTGCAACTGGGAGTTGTCTCTTTTCATGCCAAGCTCTGAAGCAATACGGTAATTTTGCCTTGTGAACTGGGACTCTCTGTACTCCACTCTCCTTTTTAGCTCTTCAAATACCAGAGCTCTTCCAGTACCTCACTCTTCAATCAAATAAGAGCTTCTGATGAATTCTTCTTTTGATGCTGCAAAACAACTTTCTGAGCCATCTTTCTGAATACACTCTTTCCAATTCTGAACCCTAAATCCTTCCTTCATCCACATATTTTAACTTATTATTGTGATTAAAGAAAAATTCCAAGGAGAGATTTAGCATTTTTCTTTTAAGAAACCCCTTTCCAATGATTTAATGATAAAATTAATTTTTGTCTGCATTAGCACACAGCGCTAAAATTCACAAAGACTGCCAAATCTACACATCTAATTTGATTTAGCTTACAGAAAAGGATAAATTGGGAAATTCAAAGATTTTTGTCATATTCCCATAAACGCCCACAATCACTCCTACAATGAATGTATTTCATAAGTGTGAAAGAGAAGGCTTTGAAACTTAGCTGAAGTTATGCAGACCACAGTTTATTTAAAAACCATATAAACAAAAAATCAAAGGCACAAAATACAAAAACATTTCAGAGAAGCTTGTTAGGATCATATTAATGAATCCATAACATTATCAAAATGAGGTACCACTTAAGCCATGGTAGGTTTAAATGTTGCAGTAAGTATAAAAAAAAAGTGGAAACTCTACTTGCCATTAAATTAACCAGTATTTACAAATGTGCTGTAAAAGGAAGCCCATACATTACACTTATTTGTTTCAAGCATTTTTCGTACTCATAGTTCAGTTTCAGACATTCCTGTACAGCATGCTTTAGATCTTCTACCTCTTCAAAAAATTCCTAGGAAAATCAAAAAATATTCACCTTAAACTTTCTTTCAAAGACATTCTCAATACGAGCTAGTCAGCATTTCAGTTCCTCAAAAGTTCAAAGACACCCTCCATATTTTTATTAACATATGATTGCGTTATGCAAACACAGCTATGGTGAAATACAGCAATTAACTATAACCTCAGGTAACAATGTAAAACTCTGCCCCAAACACACAGTGCAAGCAGAATTCAAGTTATGTTAGAGCCTGGAGTACAGACTAATAATAGGAAAGACTAATTAAAAAAAAAGGGAAAAAATGTTGACTTATCAGGCAGCTACAAAATGACAGTCCAGAATGACAAGGTAATAGTGTCACAGTCCTCTGTGCAAAAACACTACTACACCTCTCAAAATCAGACAGTAGCAGAGAGCACACCATTAACTTTGAAAATCCAAAAGGCAAGGCTATGAATAGGGACAAATGAGCAAGGAGAGAGATGAGGAGAGTATACTAAGGAACAAGAAGTTAGTATTGGAAGCAGACAACACTAAAGAGCTTAAGATGGAACAATGGATACCATATTTATATCTAGAAAGATGTAAAATCTTGTTAGACCTTAACTGCTTTGTAAATTGCTAGTACCTATTCAGAACTTCAAGTACAACTACACTGTGTTAATGAATGTCCTATTTCAGATTAGGATCTATTATTTCTCACTACAGTATGTTAAAAAGTTTGATTTTCATATTCGAAAGGATAAGATTTATGATGCATTAAACTTGACGTAGCCTAAAACACTATCCAACAGGTTCAACTGGCTCAGATAAAAGCAAGTGACAACAAAGGAGGGAAAAAGAGCAATATGTAAGGCTACACAGAACATAAAGAGACAGGCCAATATGAAATCCATAGAAAAAAGTTCTGTTGAACATGGAATCATAGAATGGTTTGGGTTGGAAGAGACAAAGATCACCTAGTTACAGCCCCCCTGCCATGGGCAGGACACGTCCCCCTAGATCAGGTTGCTCAGGCCCCCAGCCAACCTGGACTTGAACAGTTCCAGGGATGGAACATCTACAGCTTCTCTGGGCAACCTGTTCCAGTGCCTCACCACCCTCACAGCAAAGAATTTCTTCCTAATATCTCATCTAAACACACCCTATTTCAGTTTAAAGCCATTGCCCCTTGTCCTGTCACTACATGCCCTTGTGAAAAGTCCCTCTCCTGTTTTCTTGCAGGCCCCATTTAGGTACTGGAAGGTGCTATGAGATCTCTCCAGAGCCTTCTCTTATCCAGGCTTAACAACCCCAGCTCTCAGTTTGTCTTCATAGGAGAGGTGCTCCAGCTTATTTAATGTCAGGCTGTGTGGTTTCACTTTCTCATATTGATCCTTTTGCAATTATACTATCCCAGAATGGATAACTGAGTACGTAGTTCTAGTTAGACTTAACTCAAATATGAGACAAACCCAGATTCATAGAAATAATCTTCATATATGGAATTATGTTTTGTTCAGCTCCTGCAGCTCAAGTCTATTGAGCAATTCTGACTCTGTAAGTGAAGTCAGAAATTGCAGGGAAATATATGGACAGAAAGTGGAGTGTAATTACTGAAGTCTTCATTTCACCAACTTAGGAAACTCCTATCTACCAAAGTAACAATGTATCTACCTACATCCATCTGTATTTAACATTTTCTCCTGCCTATTCTTCTTTTTTTAATTAATAGCTACATACATCTTAAATAACATACAGTGACTTAAAACTACCTAAAAAAGGGTCACTGATAAAAAGTCATGACCTCAGATTTACATATTTCTCTTCTGGAAGATGAAACTTTTAGCCACAAGCTGTCCCTAACTCCCAAACATGGGGATCTAGAATTCACCCTGGCTCAGTGTTCTACCAGTTTCACACCCAATGAACTACCATCATCTTTTACTGCTACCCCTTAATGAAAGCCAGCTTAAAGTTATTTAGTTTGTGAGAAAGGACTGCAAGGTAAGAAAACAGATTCTAGAAAAAAAAAAAAATCCAATACAAGACCTGAGAAATAAGCAAAAAACAGTTCAAACAAGTCTGTTGCTGAAAATAAAATCTTATGTCAGCACATTAAACAGAGCCCTCTATAGCTAGATAAGATCTCTTCATCTTCTTACATTATTTTAAGAATTACCAAATTTTTGCACTTTCACTTTCTACACCTATCGATCTATCACAGAAACTTCAAAGCCTCTGCCCTCCCCAAGCTTGGAGTTCTGTCAGAGGCATAAATTTGATATGTTTGAGTTCAGGAGAAAATAGCTTTCTTTTCACTGAAATCATGAAGCAATAAAAGTGATCAGTCAAAAACCTATTTTTATTCTCTCTGCAAGTACCTGTTGGAAGAAATTAAGACTGTACCAGCAGTTACAATTTTAATGACAAAACGAGCAATGTCAAAACAAGCTGAGGCAAATAATCTTTCATAAAGGAATTCAAATAGCCCAAACATTAAAAAAAATAAAAAATCCACAGCTATGGATTAAAACCAAAAATAAAGCCAAAACCATAAAATTAAAATTGCATTATTCCTCTTCCTTAGCCAAGCAGCACTGTAGGACATGAATGTTTCAAGGAGCCATTCATTTCCATTTCTCTCAGAATGCTATACACTGATTTTTTTTGTATTTGGCTTGATAACAACATATGTTCAGCCTAAAGATGTTTTGGTTCAGGCAGAAAAGTTAGTTTTTCAAAAATCACCTCCTGTTAAACTTGTCTTAAAATAAATTACCTTGTCTAATCCAGCTAATTCATTTTTTAGTGCTCTCTTTTCTGCAGACAACTTTGCATTTTCTTTCTTCAGCTTTTTAATCTCCTTCAACAATAGCTCTACATTCAAATAGAAAAATGTACACTTCAACCAATACAGTCAACCTCCCACTCACATGAATCATATGACAGCTAAAGAGCTGCCTACCTTTTGTGATATTAGAAAATTAAAGTATCTTTTTCATAAAGTGATTTATTCTTAAGAACTGGCCCAGAACATATCCAAGTACTATGAAAGACAGTAGGATTTGCCAACTGGATAATCTGAATTTGCCAGATTCTTAGAATGGAGGATTATTTTACTTTAAAAATCCACAAAACATACATCACATGCTTCAATTACCTTTTTCTGACTTACAAGAGGGTCCCATTAGCCCTTGCTGACAGCACATTTCCTGAAAATTATGCCTACATTATAAGATCTCTTCCACCTCTTTTCTATGCTTTGACGTAGAACAGGATTGCACCTTAACTTGTGGATTTACTTGTGAGGAAGAACATGCTGAAATCAGTATTGCCTAGGTTTGTCCAACATTTTAGGGCTAAACCCAGGTTATTTTGTATATCAGTGTCTGAAAACCAAAGAATGGTGCAGTAAACATTATTACTAAGGGATCTGCATACATACATCTTACCAGAATAAAGAATAAATAGCTCTAAATACAGTCACACACTCCTACCTCTGATTTTATCAACCTACCAATTCCAGAAAAAGAAAACAGCAAACATTTAAACACAAACAAATGCAAGGCTGAATCCTAGACTACGAGATGCTGTTTTTACATAACAGGTTTTCAAAAATGAAAAGAACATTTTAGCTAAAGCTGGTTGAAGTAGAAGAATGGCCTCTAGGTAAGAAATCAAATGCATTCTCTCTGATGGGCATACTGGAAGGAACATCATCAAAATTAACGGCACCATTACCTAAATATTTACTGCAACAGGATTCCTTCTCTTCAGAAATGTCCCTGTGAGAAGTTATTCCTCCCTCTGAGGTTCGACTTCTTTTTCCAGAAACAGCACTAGTTTTCCAAGAAACCTTTTTACATTCCAGTTGTGCAATTCTTTGCCTCTGCTCTTGAAGATTATGCTCTAGCTCATGAATTTTAGTCTGTTGAGAAAAATTTTTTAAAATGAACAGAAAAAACACAGTTCAACTGAATACCACTGAAAACACATTCTGAATACAAACCCAGAGCTTTCATTTGCTGACTTAAAACTACATTCATCCAAAGGGTCTGAAAGGAGAAAAAAGAAAAAGCTTCACAGCAAGTGAAGCTTTGCATACATGTGTTTTAAAAAAATCTGCGAGCTCATGCTTGCAAGACAATCATGGAATCACAGAATGGTTTGGATTGGAAGGGACCTTAAAGACCATCTAGTTTCAACCTCCCTGCCACGGGCAGAGACCCCTTCCACTAGACCAGGGTGCTCAAAGCCCCATCCAAACTGGCCTTGAAAACACTTCCGGGGGGGGCATCCACAACTTCTCTGGGCAACCTGTTCCAGAACAATATAAATGCACAAAGAAACTAAACCTTCCCTCACAGCAAAGCATACCTTCATGGCAGCAATTCCCAACTTCTAAGAAAAAGTGCATATAATCCAAATTATAATTAATACTAATTCACAAACAAATAAAGCACAAATGAGGAAATGAGACTGGTCAACTGCAATGCTTGATCGATTGCCCAAAGAGGCAATACCTACTTGAACCACTAGAACCACCCCTGGTCATGCAACTCTACCTTCACTTCAGTTATGATGTTAGTCTCTTTGCACAGCAAGCCCACAGGTCTTGCTACCTGAAAGAAGACTGCTTGCCTCCATTTGGTTTGCTACTGCTGAATTTCTGAAATAAATCAGCTCTTGACACACATAGAAAAATATCAGGGCAAGGCAGGTCAAAAGATGTACATACAATTGGAAGGACAGGTAGGGAGATGAGTAAAGAAAAAAGCAAGGAAAGGGGAGACAGCTTTCTGTTACCAGAGACAAAAGTTCATTTTCAAAGGGAACTACAGGCTACTCTCCATTATCTCAACATCATGAGAAACAAAAATAAGTATAACGGGAATAGCATGATCTCATTTCACAAACACAAGAAACACTTTCCAGTCTCCCTAAAAGCTTACGTTTGGCTATTTGATACCACCTCCTACAAATTCTACTTACAGTGAGATTTTTAATTGCTTCACTTTGCTCCTTGTTTTTTTTGCTTTCTCTAACGTAACGTTTCTGTAGCTCATTATACATATGAAGCAGTCTAAAACAGAAGAAATGCATAAATTGCAGTAAAACACAAAAGCCAAAAAACATGCATCCCTTATGGCAAAGGTATTAGAGACACCTCACAGAGATCACTTGGGCTGTAGCTGCACTGCAGAGAGTTGTAACAGAAATATTTAAGATGGGCGTGAATGAAGTGAGACTGTCAACACAGAAATAGAAAGCACCAGAAAATAACAATAAGCAAGTTAAAAGAATGGTCTGTATGGATGGCAAAGAATATCTTTCACTCAGTCAGACTGAAGACCCTGTTTTGTCCAGCACACATGGCCACATTCTGATTAAACCTCAATGATGCAAGACCTATACACCAGCAACAGGAGGGTGGCAATGACTGCAGTGTCACATATATAATTCCTCTCCCTGTTAGCACAACAGGAATAGCACAAGGACACTCCTAAAGGATTTTAAAATGTTTGTCCAGAAACTAATTTCTTGCCACCAATGAAGAACCCATAATGAGGACACATGAGGCAGAGTCCCCAGCTCTCTGTGTTGCACAAAACACCTCATTGCTTCCAAGTGTGTAGCTGTGAGGATACGAGTGAGTGAAATCAATGAGAAAATGAGTGAGTGGGCAAAAATCAATGTAAAATAAACAGATTTGGGATGTTATCTTTCTCTTTGATATTACCTTGCACAGACTTCTGCTACACTAATTTCCTGCCATATTATATAGCATTCAGTTTCCATATATGAGGGCCAGAACATAACTGACTACATTTTTCCTATTTTTTTCTAGTAATTCATACTAAGTCATGACTGTGCACTACAAACAGGATGAGCTAGACTGTAGTACAGCACAGCTTTGTAAAACAACATACAAACAGATGCTAGAAAAAAACGGTACGTCAGGTCAACTGCATCCTAATATAGAGCAGGTCTAGCACTTGATTCAAAGACTAACTTGGACTTCTTCCCCATAAGCATCTAACTAGGTACTCAATTCCAGGTCAGAGCCAGTCACCAACCCTTCCTATGTAGTTTGCAAAGAGAGTCTGGTACACTGAAAAGGTATTTAACAAAACAAAAATACACCAAAAAAACCCCAAAACAAACCAAACCAAAACAAAAAAATTTTAAAAGGGCGTTCTAAAGACACCTAAAGGAAAGATTAAAAACAGGGTGCTTGGCCAAAAAGCCGTAGGGACTGCCTCAATCTGTGTAAGATCCACAGCCCATTTATGTAAGTGAACAAAAAGTAGCCTTAGAAGAGATGGAGCAGTTTGTTTTACAGTCAAGTCACAGAAGAATGGAACAATATTTTATGTCACTTTCCTAGTTATTAAAATGTTTCAATGTATATTTTATCAAATAAAAAAATGTATCTTTGCATCAGAAAAGCAGTTACAAGAGTTTCATTCTAGCATTAATTGGCAAACTACAATAAGTAGTGGCTCAACTCTAGAATTAACTACACCAAAGAGTAAAATCACTTCTCTGGATTATTTTGAAAACAGTATCAGCCCATAAATTTTATATACACATAAAACTGAGCTATATAAAATGAGTTAAGAAAGCTGCCACAAAATAGAAGGTGGTTAAAAAAATCTACAAAATCTTAAAAAAAATCTACACACACATGAAGGAGCTTCGTGGCTCATTAAATTTTTATCAGTTAAAGATTCAAGAAAGAAATCCATTTTGCTCTTTCTTTAGTGCCATTTTCAAGTTTAATCTAAGGTTTTGTAAATCCTTTTAAAATGCAAATGATTTTCCACTGTTTCAAAGGCTGAAAGCCACCTCACCTCCATAAGTTATAAATTTCACTGACTTAACCATGAACAACATATTCTACCCTACAGAGAAGAATACTTACTACTGTGACGAAGCAGCTTCCAAGAACTCACCTGACACTGTCACACTCTAGAACAAAATCCTTGCTGTCGCCACCCTTACGCCATAAATGGGTTTCTGTTTGAACCTGAACACTTCATTGAAAGAAAAACAACAGCTTAATAAAATTAGATTTTACAATTCAATTAGATCAAACAAAACAACTGAAAAAAAGCCAAGTTACTTTCCAGTTTGATTTTACAGTAGAGGTTTCCACGCAGGATCATAAACACACCAAAATTTAACCTGACGATTTTTGCAGACCACTACTTAAATCCTGGCAGGACACTTTCCAAAACACTGGCACTACAGTTTTCCAGGTCCAAAGGTCTCGGTTTCTAAATCTTTTAAATAGCATTGATGCAATTTAACTATCTTACTACTGTTTGGTGGAAAAATAAATGTAAAAGTCTTTGCAGTTAGACAGAGAGTACGTTGGCTAAGCAGATGTATTACTTGTTGATATTAAAACTGTTTTTTTCACTACAATAATGAATTCTGTACAAGTTGCCCCAGACAGCCTTCGTTCCTTTACATGCCTCAAGCATCTTCTACCTCCACCATCCTGGTCACAGATGGACCCTCAAAATATGTGTACTAGATAAGGCCTAGTTTGTCTGAAAACATAAAGGTAGAAGTCCTGAAATGTTGCACTTCTTTTGATGCAAAAAGAAACATTTGACACTTCTTACTCTCTGCTTGTGCCACAGTCAGGCATTAACTGGTGCAGATGCAACTTTTCTTGGATCTGACCCAGATTCTTTTCTAGCTCCTTATTTTTTATGTGTAGTCTTTTCACCTTCTTGACTAACTGTTCATTTTCATCACTGAGCTGAAAAGGAAGAGAATTTTAAAAAAATAAAAATCAAAGAACATTTTTAGATCAGGTATGTAGTAGGCTGATAACATTAAAATTCTGTCCCAAAAGCTTTACTACATTTATCTTAAACTATACAAACATATAAAGGAAAACAGCAGGAAAAACAATCAGCTTCAAATTTTATGAAAATTTGACTAAAACAAACCTTCTTTAACACGCACATTAAAGGTTTCTAATATATGTTCGTAACTCATTAAGGAATGTAGGGAACTGGCTTTGTACTTAAAATTAATCACAAAGGGACAAAACATCGGAGTTTTCAGTTACAGTGCTAAACCATGAACATCAGCTCCACAACTAAGCTCATTTTTATGTTATTACCGGAGCCAAAGGACTAAGCTACAGCTGCACTAGCAGAACTTCTTGTGTGCACAACTGCTGAACCTTGCCCATAATTATATATATTATATATATATATATTATGTATATAATATTATATATAAATTTTTTATATTATATATTATATATTATATAAAATATAATATTATAATATTATATATTATAATATCTATCACTATATTATATATAGTAATATATAGTATATAACGCATAGATTATTGCATAGGATATATAAAATACTATATAATTATATAGAATATTATATGATTATATAGAATATTATATAAAGCAATATATAACTATACTACAATACAGTTATATATTATTATACTTCTATATATACAGTATATATTAATATAATACTATAGTATATATATATATTGCGTGTGTGCGTGTGTGCATAGATATAGATGTAAACTACAACTCTATTGCCTTAACCCAGAGGGAATTAAGTAAAAGAGATGCTATGTGTCAGCAGAAGGAAGAGCAGAAGGCACCGAGACCCCGCGTTCTGCCCTAAGCCTGAGCTTTGCCCCCAGGGCAAACCTGGCCGCTCCCGAGCGCTCCCGGCAACATGCCCGGGACGGGACGGGCCTCCGGGGAGCCGGGGCGGCACTGCCGAGGGCCGCACTCACTTGGAGGCATCTGTGGACGGCGGGCAGGGCCATGGGAAGCGCCGGGAAGGCCGAGACACCGGGCGGGACCCGCCGGGATGGCCGGGCCGGATATGCCGGGAGCGGGGCACGTCATAGCCGAGCGACCGCCGGGGTTCCGGGGACACCTGGCGCCATCCCTCTTTCCCGGCGAATGGCGGCGACCCCCTGCCCCTGGAGCCGCCCTAAAAACACCGCAGTCTCTGCTTGTCGCTTTTAGATTGTCACTTTTAAACTGTCACTAAGTTTCACTTGGTGGGATTCCTGGGGTGTCCTGCGTAGGGCCAGGAGGTGGGGTCGGTGATCCTGAGGGTCCCTTCCAACTCAGCAGATTCAATGATCCTGAGACTTTCTGTGACTAACAGGTACCGGGTGGGTGGGATTGAGAACGCTGCCGACCACGGACCTGCACGGATATATCTGTACACCAACACACACCAAGTGATGCATCTCTGTAAAAGCAGGTTCTGCATCTCCTGCCCCCAGCACAACAGGTACAGGCTGTTCCAGTAACATCCACCGAGGCAGGAGAAAAGGGCATGCCTGGTAATGCTGCTACCCAGCGAGGTGGGGACTGTAGCCTTGGTGTTTGTGGTACTTGCTATTGCTACTGTTTGCTGGGCTTTGCCTTTGTGTATAAATATCTAAAGGGAGGGCATGCCAAGAGGATGGAGCCAGGCTCCTCTCAGTGGTGCCAAGCAATAGGACAAGAGGCAACAGGCAGAAACTGGTGGAAGTTTCACCTGAAATTGAGGAAAAACTTCCTTACTGTGCAAGTGACCTCACACTGGAACAGATTACCCAGAGAGGTTGTGGAGTGTCCCTCACTGGAGATATTTAAGAACTGTCTGGACACAATCCTGTGCCATGTGCTCTGGGATGACCATGTTTGAGCAGGGAGGTTGGACCAGACGACCCACTGTGGTCCCTTCCAACCTGACCCATTCTATGATTTGTTCTTTGTATTTGCTGTTATTTTTGGCAGACAGGTTAGAGGGCATACAGGCAGAATGAAAGCATTCCACCATCATGACAGACTGTACCTCACAGACACCATATCAACAGCAGGCATGAGAAGTTTACCCATTCCAGCAAGATTGACCCAAGGCAGTGACTACTGCCTGCTGGTCTCCCTAGCTTTTGCTATTGGCAGTTTAAAACCCTTCCTATTCCTCTCTCATTTGCTAGGTCTCAAATCTAAGTCTTCATTTGTTCTCTGCATCTCCTGTCTTTGTACAAAATGTTGACTCTCTTGTTTCTTAAAGCACATCACATGTTCCCATCTTTTTTTCTTTTTTGGTGTAAAATGTTGCCAGATGCCACCCACCCCTTCATCTTGACCATGTAGCCCACCTGACTGCAGAGCCTGGCAAATCTTGCAAAGACTCATAGATTCATAAAGATCATCTAGTCCCAACCCCCCTGCCATAGGCAGGAACACCTCCCACTAGACCAGGTTGCTGAAGGCCTTTTCCAGCCTCGCCTTGAACACTGCCAGGGTTGGGCCATCCACAGCTTCTCTGGGCAACCTGTTCCAGTGCCTCACCACCCTCACAGTCAAGAATTTCTTCTATATATATAACATAAATTTCCCCTCTTTCAGTTTGTACCCATTACTCCTTGCCCTATCACTACAGCTCCTAACAAAGAGTCCCTCTCTGGCCTCCTATCTGTGAGCCCCCTTCAGGTACTGGAAGGTTGATGTGAGGTCTCCATGCAACCTTCTCTTCTCTGGGCTGAACTTTCTCAGCCCGTCATGCCAGGGAAGAGAGTGGGGAGATGACAGCAGCTCAACACTGCCTACTTGTGAGTCTACGGTTTACCGAAAACATGGCACAAGACAGGTCACATTAGGCTGTGAGTGGAAACTGTAATCAGATTAAGGGAGGTGGCACACAGCTTTGGCTCCAGGGCACAACCCCAGCATCTCTCCTCCTCTACTCTCAACCCAGTCACTCATCTGTTCAACTTCTTGAGCTGCACACAGGGGTCACAGTGAAAGGTAAAAGCCTTGTCTAAATTCAGCTCAGCCTTCACTGTGCTGAGCTAAATGGACACAAGATCCAAGCTCTGAGGCTTTCAGCAACCCGAAAGTGCATGTGAGGGAAGGACATGCCCATGGTGTTAACTGCTGCCAGGAATCCTATTTGTGAAGATTTCTGAGTTGGTTCCACAGATGCAGAAGTAGCCACCCAACACTGCTAATTCTTGGGGCCCGTGACAAGTCACCTTGTCCCCAAATAGCCTGGCATCAAGGTTGCTACTTCAATCAGCGACTAACATTGAATGAATTAGCAACTTGCAGTTCATACTATGGAAACCAGGAGGTCACTTCTTGATACAGCTGGGTACAGCTACTAGCCACAGTAGCAGTAAGAAAAAATAAAACTGGGTGGGATAGGACCAGCCAGCAATTGTAATGGTGCTGCAGAGAAAGGGAAGTCCCATTTTCAGATGGAGTAGCAATACCCTGAGATGCAGTTACTCAGTTGTATTCTGGTTTATCCAGAACAAACAAGATCTCAGGTGAGGAGTCTATAAAACCAGAATAAAAGTTACATACAGAAGAAAATACAGCATACTATATACAGAGGGGTTGAAATAAGAATCATTTTAACTGAGTTTATCTTTGGTTACTGTAAAGGACAGTAGTAATTGTTTCCCGTGTACTGCAGAGGAGAATGAGCAGAAATAAAGTTACTTTCCAACAGAGATTAGTTCAATTCGCTATCAAAGAAAAAAATACACATAGTTCTCCCTCACTAGATATTTTAATAAACACATCAGAAAATGATCAGGCATTACTTTGAATACAGGTATACCTAATATGCACAGCATAGTGGCATACAGGAAGCACACAGACCATTATAAAGTCCCTTTTTGGCTAACATTTCAATGATTCTATGTTACTAATTTAGAAGAAAATGCACTCTTGATATAATAGTGATTCTGGTATTTTGCAAAACTTTGTAAATGACTACTTCAGTAATACTTTTTCCAGTGACAAAGGGAAGATGTTGTGTAAGGCATGCACCAAAATCATTGATTTGTCAGAAAATGTATAAGCATGGGATTACCTAATGCAACCCTACTATAATTCCAAGTGTAGCCTTTTTTGCCCATGGATTAAAAGTCAGTGTGTCCTTTCAACCCTCAGAGAGACCTGCCATCCTAATCAGATATTCCAGGAATTAAAATTCTTCTGTGAAAATCTACAGCCTCTGTAAAAACTTACACAAATTTCACCTGCCCCAAATTAATCTCTTCTATTCCATCCAAAACAGCTGTGTCAGCAACAACTCCCAAGTCCCTGTCAGGCTGGAAGATGGCAAGGCTTATGTGGTTTTTCTGCCCAATATGTTCTTTGGCACAATCAGTGCTGCCAATCTCACAGGCATATGCCAGCTCAAAAATCACAGAACAACCTTGAGCAAAATGGCCAACATGGGAAAAAGGCCCTTTTCCCATCTTGTTTTGATCTTTGGTCACAGACTAAAAACCCCATTTGTGTTCAGGAGCCTTCCCTGAAACAGGGAGAAGCAGTCTGGCTTTCCCAGGCCTTGGCACAACCACAGAGGGCAGCTAAATATACAAGTTCAGAATTCAGTTCAGAACACGAACATTTCTTGCATATCATGAGGAAAAGCACCAAGACATGACTGGATTTAAGATGAGTGTTTGCAGAATTGGAAAAAAAAATTTTCTCTTAATATGTGAGGAAATCAATGTTAACTTAAAGCTGACAAAACCAAACAGAGGTAATATTTACTAAACCAAATTAGGCTAACGAGGATCCCTGTAACAGCACACTGACAGAAGTTCTGTATCCCCTTCAGTGACAGAAACTTCAGATTATAACAGTAGGTTGTTTTAAGTGGATAATGTTCAATGTTTTCAGTGGATAATGTTCAAAAAACAATACTGGCATGCATGTGGCAGAGACAGTCTGCTGCTTGTCCCTTCAAGGCCAGGGAAAAATACCTTATTATTCTACACTCATGGACATGCTCTAGGAAAAAAAGTAACAGCTTAGGACCTTCCACAGAACTCCCTACAGAGAAGAAAAACATCTCTCTATGTAGAATCAAAGGCACTTGCACATCAGGAAAGCTCTCTCAGCCATACTTCCTGGAAGGGAAAATTTGCCATCATGACAGAGCCAGTCTGAAAACTCCAGAAAACACTGAAGGATGCCATTTTACCAGTAGAGCTGTCTGTCAGACCTTGAAACAAAAAAAAAAAATCTCGATTTCCATGTTAGCCAGCCCCCGGGATACATCTGAAGGTAAAGTCCTGCACTGCATGTTTGAGATTGTTGGTTAGTTTGTGGCAGGAGAGGAAAACCTGGACAGTGTCTAAGCAGTTATCCCTGGGCCTCCTGGACATGGAGGAGAAAGACGGTCAGAATGACTGTGCATGGCAGAAAGGGAACACGTAAAACATCTAATAGACACCATTTAGAACAGTGCATTAATCAAGCATTATGTCATACATGACTTGTTAGCGAGCATTAGGAAAAACTGTGCCAGTGTTAGGAATTTCTGATTGATGGAGCAGAAGTGGGATCAGCACAGCTCTTCTAAGGGGTAAAGAAGAGAAAGCATCTACTTACTATCTACCTTCCCTTCTTGTAGGCAAAACAAAAATCTGGACTAAGCACCCTCTTTTATTAGCTATAAAATCTCTCACTGCAACATTACGATTGCACTAAACTATAACATCATAGCAGTTTACACAAACAAAAAGCTTCTCATCTGGGTTACCTCTTAAAGGCAGGCTCAAACTATATGCTTTGTGAGATTCCTGATAAAACCTCCAGGGAAAAGGGCTAGAGACAGTAAACAACAATTTTATATGACTAATCCAATATAATCCTATGCTGGGTAAAAAAGCCATCTGCATGGATTCCTACTGAAGTGCTTTAATAACAGCGCAGCAAGCCTCCAGCTGTCATGCTGAGGAAACGCTCTTTCGCACTCAGGCTAATAATTCCAAAAGATTACTTCCTTTTTGTTTTCTTTTTTTCCCCCCTCTGTTTTTATTAAAGCTGTTAGACGCTTGTTCTCCCATTTAAGTCCCTATTGGGAGATCATCCTTCAAACCTGTGAAGTGACAAAGATCCGCACTGGAGGCCATCTGAGGATTCCACGCTGATGGCCAGTCAGCTACGGAGAGGTCACTCTCTCTCTCTGCAAAACTACAACCTATTTTATTGCATCACCGCAGCCTGCAATTACTGGCCAAGAAGAGAACGGCAAGCTGTTTGCTGAGGCGGAATTAAACCAATTCCAGCTGCAGCAGCTTCCCCCGAGTGACCCTGGTTTTTGCACCACCGTCTGAGCAGACCTCAGCGGGGATCCCCGTGTGGCACACAGAGCAGCCGTGCCAAGGACCGCGGGGCAGCGGTTTGGGGCAGGAAGGGAAGCTGACTACCACCTCCAGCTGAGCCACACCTAAGTCAATTAGGGCTTCACACCCTGGGAGAGAAGGAAATCCATGACTAGTCTCCGTTTTCTGCTCTGAGGTCAGAGAGAACAGGTTTTCCCCTCCACTGAGTGTTCATTGTCTCCGGGAAGGAAGTCCAACATCTACACAAATCTGGCAGGGGCTCAGGAGGATTGAGGCAGACAAAGCACCCAAGAAACACTAGTATTTCAGGTTCATCCAGGATGGGCCTATTCCAAGTGGATGAGATTAAACACGTGGCGTGTGTGTAGGTTATGAAAGGCATGTGAGAGGAACTGGCTCGCGTTTGGGGTTATGAAAGATCAGAGGTTATGAAAGACCTTGGCAGTTATGAAAGACGAGCCGAGAGTCTGATCCAGCAAGGCAGAGAGCAGCCTCAACCTGCTCGGAGGTGAACGGATGTTCAAAATCACCCAGCAGCTCACAGGAGGAAGCTCACACTGCCTGGGCTGGCCTAGGCTAGGGAGGGCTTGAAAAAAGCCTCTGGTGATCGTATTATGAATATTCTACCACCAGAATGAAGAGAAGGTTGGGGAAATTTTACTAGCCAAATGCTTATTTTCCAATTGCCACTCAGACCCCACTTAGAGAAAGGATATACTCTTGCTTAGAGAAATATTGAGGAGAGCACTTCCCCACTTTGCAACAGTACTTTTCTGTGATGATGATTTTCTGCAATTACCTTCAATAAGGATACTTCTGCATCCTGCCACTATCGTTCACACTGCCCTGCTTTTAAAATGTGAGTTAAACAGACCTTTCAAATGCACTTGTGGCAGCCTAATCACAATAAATCTCCAGGTAGAGGCAGACCTGAGACATATGGGAGGAAACCATCTGCTTTACATCAGAATGGGACCTAGCCAGTTTCAGCAAAAGGTATAGACTGTTTTTACTGTTGGTGAATTCAGCAACTAAAACTTTTCTTTCAAGGAAAAACACACTTTTATTGTGGTCTGAGATGCTTCCTAGAATGCAAAGCCATCTTTAACTGCACATTTTCTAATTTACCAAAGTTAAAGCTGTCTATGCTACATCTCAGCAGCCCACAAACCTCACCAGGAAATACCTTCACCCATCTGCCCCTGCACAGAAACTCTCTAGGGAAGGTCCTGAAGCCACCCACAGCCATGCTCAGCATGGCAGCAGTGAAAAGCATAGACTTCCAAAACCTGGAGGAAACTAAGGTTAAGGAAGAATCCAGAGCAGTTCTGTTCTATACTATATTGCATGTTTGTAGGGTTACTGCACTTATAAAACAGATACATGTTTGAAGAAACAACTTAGAATAATCAGTCAGCAAAAAGATTGACAAACATTTGGTGAGGATTTCTTCAAAATATTTCATCATTTCATATTTAAGCTAAACTTCCAAACTTTGTATATTAGTTAATTCATCTTCTCAGTGTTTGTTACCATTTTTGTTTTTCTAATTCAAAATGGGAACTAAAAATTGTTAGTTAGACTGACAGCCTTGCTGTCTTTGTGCTATTCACAGCCAGAATAGCATAATTTACAAATTTAAAGAATGAAGTTGAATTCTTGTGCTACAATCCATGAAGTCCAGTCACTTGCTCTAGAAGGAAAAGGCCCAAGTGTTTTATTTTAAAAAGTGTCTATTATTTTTGTGAACTACATATGGCAGGAGTGTCCCTCTCATCCCAAAGTCATCTGTGTCCTACAAGATAAACAATACAAGAAAATAGATCTAGACTTAGGGTCTGTTATGTTAGCTATAATGCCCAAGTCAATTTAATTTAGCCTAGACTCTAGAAAAATAATTAATTTTGTGTTCAGAGGTAGTAAGTGGTGGTGTTATGCAGTTTTCTTCATGCAGATGTGTTCACCACTAAAGCATATCTATTCTAGCCCTGAAAACGAAACCTTCAACCACAAAGCAGGTGCTGAAAGACAACAGCAGGTTTCATACACTCGATGTACTTAATGCATCTTTCAAAAAGCTACGCTGATGGACCCAATCCCTGGACTCTTTTTTTCCCATTCACTGCCAAGTGTGCATCAGAACAAGTCATTTGGAAAAACCTCACTCTGACAGATAAAGTGTGTGTTCCCAACACTCCCTCGGTGTTTTAAGTACTACAGTCTGACTGCTCTATTGCATAAGCGTGTATTCATTGTGGGCTGCCCTCCTTCTCCAAGGCGGATCCAGAATCCCTCAGCTATCTGTCCCCTACTCTGCCGACTCAAACGCATGGCAATTCGGCTTATACGGATTCTGGAACTGTCAGTTCTGAATTCTCCTCATCCTTGATAAATCCAAAACGACACACGAAGCCAAGTGAAAAATCTGAAGGGCAATGTATTTCTCACCACACATTTGAACTCTCAAGCACTGGCAAGCTGCTGAACTTTAAAACCTGAACTGCCCTTTCCACTCCCGAAGCCGCTTTTCCCCCACTTTCCCCCTTCACTCCTGAGATGGCCGATGCCAGCCTCCAGCTTTTACCCCAAAGTCCCGGTAACGCTGACAGCCGGGCCCCCGCTTTCCGGGATCGCCCTGGGGAGACGGGGGCAGCGGTGCCCCTCCCGGGAGCACGGCGGCTCCTCATCTCTTGGCAACCAGGAGCGCCCCATCCCTCCCCATCCCGGCGGTACCGGCGCCATGTCAGGCGGGGAGCCGAGGCACGGCGATGGCGGTGCGGCGCATCCTGCCCTCCGCATCCCGCCCTCCGCGACCTCGCCGCTGCTCCCCGCGGCACTCCCCGCCTCTACCGGCCCTCCTCCGCCCCCGGGGCTTACCTAGAGTCAGCGCCCAGCAGCCGCGCCTTCCCCATTGAGCGCGGCGGCCGCCTCCCTCCGCCCCGCTGCGCTCGGCGGGGCGGTGCCGGGGCGCGCAGTGACAGCGCCGGGCACCCTCCTCGGCGGGCGCTCCTGGGCGGGCAGCCGGGCCCCCCGCGCCCCCCGGCCCCGCTCCGGGCAGCGCAGCCGCCGCGATGAAGCCGTGCGAGGAGGACGAGGAGGAAGGGCGGGCGGCGGCGGCCGCCGGCGGCGCAGGGGACCCGTGGCAGGAGTGCGCGGAGGTGGCGGTGCAGCTGGCGCGCCGCGCCGGGCAGGTGAGACGGGGCCGGCACCGCCGGGACGGGCTGCTCCGCCGCGGGGGGAGCCTTCTCCCGGCGCGGGTTAAGGAAGGGCCGTGCGGGCACAGAGCTGGGCAGGGGGAGGAGGACGGCAGGGCTCGGCGCCCGCTCTGCCGGCCCACCGCCGGAGCCCTCGGCCGGTTCCCTCTGCCGCGGGAGGGATGACGGCAGTGGGGTCTCCATCTCTCGGGGGGCCCCAGCCCCTGGGGGCCCCAGCCCCTGGGGGCCCCGTCCCTCGGGGCCATTTCCCTCGGGGGGCCCCATCCTTCGGGGGGCCCATGCATCCGGGGGCCCATCCCTAGGGGCCTCCTCCCTTTGGGGCCCCATCCTTCGGGGGGCCCATGCATCCGGGGGCCCATCCCTAGGGGCCTCCTCCCTTTGGGGCCCTATCCTTCGGGGCCCCCGTCCCTCGGGGGGCCCCCATCCCTTGGTGCCCCATCCCTCGGGGGCCTCTCTCCCTCGGTGCCACTTCCCTCGAAGGTCTGTATCCCTCGGGGCCAACATTTGGTTTTGAGCAGCCTGTGCAGAGGAAAATAGTCGTGTTGGGGAGGTTTTGTCTTGTTATATATAGCACAGTGTTCAGAGTGACTGAAATTCACTTGCTGGGGACAAGTCAGCTGTGTCTTCCGCAAAGATATTTCGCTTATTTCAGATCCGTGTTTTGACACAGCAGAATGTTAATCATCTCAGGAGACATCCTGGCCCACACTGTATGCAACAGCAAAAATTCCACCAGGTCTAACAGATTCAAGAAGTAGGATCAGCAGATTGTTTGGTGGAGAAATTGGGTAAAACACAAACATGATCGACATCTATTTCTTTCTTGCTTCCATTCTGCTCTGTTTAGAATCAAACTTTGTACCTGTACACTGTGATTTAAGGGGCCCCATAACTTTTCCTTAATACATTGTTAAACATATTTTCTCCTTAGTAGAAAACATACACAAAGATGAACAGAATGCCAGAGGAGAGGAGACTTGCTTTAATAATGCAAGGGCTAAATGGATAATCCAAATCAGGATGACAGGTCATGCACTCACAGACTCTCAAAACAGGAGTTTCTCCAGCATACTCATTCTGCCAGCCATTTCACAAGAGAGACTCATGACTTGCTCAAGACTCCACACCTTATTTCTCAAAATATCAATTTGTGAAGACAGCTGTAACCTTCTCCAGTCATTTCACTCAGCCAGAAAATCACAGCACCTTTTCCTGGAAGAAATAAACATCCCAGAAGACTAATCCTTGAATCTTTTTAGTTCACAGTTTGCCATTTCTACCTTGCAAGTGGCAGAAAATAGCTGATTCCTTGGCAGGCCAAATTTAAACCAGCCAAGGATGTTGTTTAATAGGACTTTGGAAACTGGGTATTTTTTTATTGTTATTAATTTTGTCATGGTAAGGATTCTTTTTGTTACAAAAGACATTGGAGATCCTTGTAGCAGAAAAGGTGCAGGTAGGGCTGTATCTTCTATTTAAGCGTCAATCCAGCTACTGCCAAAAGTAGCTACAGGTAAGGATGTAAAATGCAGTGTAACATGGGTTTAATAGGACTGGATTTTTGTTGAAAATTGACTGATAAAAATGGGGGTTATTTTCATCAGCAGTTTTCTGGTCTCCCCTTTTGGCTTACACAACTGTTTGGTTTATATTACATTATGTTTCATGAGTATAAGTAAAATACATCTCCTTTCCACAGATAGGCATCTGTACTCTGTAACAGTAACTCTTCTGAACTTAAAAGAGCAATAAAGAAGTGATTGCTTGAGTATATGTCAAAAATTATGTTGCTGGACTAACGAATATTACTAGGTTAAAATCATTGCCTCTTTGCCCATCCTGTTACTTAGTTCTCTTACTTTTACAAAATATCACAGGCTCTCATTAAATATATAGGGATGTTTCATATTGAGAATGGCCACGATTTTGTAATCTCTGTAATTGACCTGCTTTAAAATTATGTCTAATTCACTCTATAAGGCCACATGTAACTGCACTTTTTCAGACTTTTCTTTTGTTTTTTCTGGGAGTAAACTCTCCTTGCTATGTTCGCTTGAGTACACCTGTTGGTTTGACTTTTTGCACAGGAAAAGCAGGCATGACTAGTCTCTGCATCTTTGATAGTATTTGAGAGCACCGAGTAATACTTACACAGTTCTCTCGAGTTGCAGAATTGGAAAAACTTCACCGAAACAATCCGGGTGAAAACAAGAACCTGACACTAGAAGATAGCATGTTGAAGCCCACACAAACTACTTTTTTTCCTTTTGACTTTCTCTTTTTTTTTCTTGCTGTAAAATCTCTGTAATCTAGGGACAGTCCATAAAACAGTGCTAAAATATAATAAAATATGTTTACAGCCAGATTACAGGATCTTGGCTACCAATTTCGTTGTATAATAGTGCTAAGATGCAATCATCTCTTTCCATTTCATCAACCTGTAGTTCCTTTGGTCTTCTGCTTACCTGATGCCTGTTACCTAGAGTGAGACTTTTATGGAGCTCCGTGCCCAGCTGGAAAGACCAGGCAATTACAGGAGGTATCTACAAACCTTATTGTAAGGCTTCTGCAAGGAAACGAGTTGAGTGATACTCTCAAAGTACTCTGAGGCACCAGGCTCTAACACTGTAGGCAGGTGATTTTCAGGGATTATTCAAGACAAATTGGATTCTGGGCTGTTCTGAGCTATTTGATCATTTTCTAAAGAGTAAAAGTTGTTTCATCAATTATGCAGGAAATGTGTTCTTTGTGTGCAGCTCTGGCTTGGACTGCATACGTGTACAAGCTGGAGCAAATGCATATGAGCTCCCTTTGTAAGAGGCAGAGTTAGACCCATCCGTCCCGCGACATCACCTGGTACTGCGGATAAGACTCTAAAGATGTGGTGCCCATTTGTGGCTGGTGACCTCAGCACAGCATCATGACTTCTCTCCTGCTCTCCTCTTGAGGTTGCACAAAAGGTGGGGAGAGGCAGTCCGGTGTCAGGCAGGTAAATGTGTGTCATGCCTCCTTGGCATGGGCCCACAGAGGAGATGAATGAAAAGACCATCGGCCACCACTTTATATTGGAGTCACACCCTTGCCACTTCCCACTTCCAAAGTGATAGGAGCCTCATGCTGGCACATGCAGGCTACCAGGGAAATGGACAGGGTTAAAGTTAAAAATGGTCATGAACAACTAGGTAAAGGATCAGAAATGAGAAATATTAAATTTGAAGCTGAGATGTGTAAAGGTCTGTATTCAAACAGGAGCAATCAAGTGCTGGAGCATATGATGAAATCAGCTTATTGCAGAGCACATCCACAGGAGAGAGGTTTCATCTCAGCTTTTCTTTTTGCAGCAAAGCTCAGGTGTGATCTCACTGCCCTGCTGAGCAGTAGCACATAGTGATTTGAATGGCTGCAAAAGCATCCTCAATCTACAGTGTATTAAAATGGAATAAAAGTCAAGAACTTGGCGTTGCAAAGAATAAATTAAAATCTTCTTAGGTTCTGAGCAGTATAGGCAACACAAAAGTAAAGAAGAGCAATTAAAATAAAAGGTGTCAGCATAGCAATTTCTTTTAGAATACACAACTGAGGGAGCTTGAGCGTTTTGCATTCTGCTTTGGATCACAGAGAAGCCCAAGGACCTTCCTGGAGCTGTGCTTTTATGCTTCTATGGTAAAACATTCAAGAAAACCACACAGGGCAGTGAGGGGAGTAAAACGATTAGGTGTGGTTAATATTTTGATATACAATAATAAACTTTAGCACAAACTCAAACTGAAAAGTATTACCTGCCCATACAAGCTCAGTGTATAGGCACAACTGATGTTTTATAGCTCACAAAAGAGAAACACTTGTCCAGATGCCTTCTGGACTAAGGCAACAGTCAGCAATACCCATTACTTGTCAGAACAACCAGCACACCCTTCAAACACATTATTTTGTACTGTGAAAACCAAGAGCTGAAACTGAAATTTGTGAGTTTCTGGTTACCTTTCCCATGCATAATACAGCAGAACTGTGTTCTGTGGTCATCAAATATTTCTCAATGGTTTTAAAATACTTTGATCAATGGAAATTTAGATAAACAATTGACAGGACTTGGAATATTAGTTTTGTTGCTGCTGGGTTTTGATAATATAATTCTACACAAATAAGTGGTACCTAACTTTTGCTTTGTTTTGGTTTTCCTAATTTCAAATAATTTATCGTTTTTACTGGTTAAAAAGTAAGTTATCTCTTTTTGCATCCTGCTCCTTTATTTTTCTTTTTAATGAAGAAGTGGGAAAAAAAAACACAGAAGGAAAATGGGAAAAATCTTTCATTAATTGTTTTCCCGTATGTGCATTTGCACTTGATGTGGTTTAGTTCAGAGTTCAGAGCTTGTAACAGTAAAACCCTTGAGAATGAGATAAAAACTTTTCCAGAAGAGAGTCCAGGTTTAGATAATTGGTTTCATATCTGGGGAAAAGTCTAAATTTTTGGTTTTGTTAAATATATAGCAGTTCTTTGGCAACTAGTGGGTGGTCAGTATTTGAAGTTCCAAAAACCAACGAGAAAAAATAAACTGTGTGTCTTTGTTGGCAAAGAAAGAAACTAGTGGAGTTTGCCTTATTGCATGTCTTTTAAAGTAAAACAGCAGTGGGATATAGCCCTCTAAATTAAAAAAAAAAAAAAAAAGAGAGAGAGAAAAAGAAGTTTCTGTGAAAAAAATCCTGAGCCTGAAGGGTTTTTCTTATCTTGTATATTTTTTTGGAATTTTCTAAATCATGAGGACTGCTATCATCCTTTTATTTCATTAGTTGCATCGCAGTCATCAATCCTTTTCTGAACTGTCAAGAGCGGTTTTTGCAGAATGATTCAAAATGCCTTGTTCCCAAAAAAGTACTCATTAGCTCAGAAGGATTTTTCATCAAAAGAATTAGAACAGCCTCTGGTAGAATTAGGCCTACAGCTGTTTTTCAGGATTAGCTTTATTTTTCAGTAAATATATTATTTTAGTATGCATAGGCTGAGTGCCCAACAAATCTGATTTATGAACTTCTGTTTCAGATTATTAGGAAAGCTCTCACAGAGGAAAAACAAGTGTCCACAAAGACATCTGCAGCAGACCTTGTGACAGAAACTGATCATTTTGTGGAAAATTTAATTATTTCTGTTCTGAAAGAGAAGTTTCCCTCCCACAGGTGAGTGCTTATAGTAAGAAACTATCGATGACCTTTGTTTGTCCTTTAAGTGCTGCATATCTGACTGGCATTTAAAGGGTATTTTAAAAGTCTGTATGTCTTTCTTAGATATTAACCTACTGTTGTTGGACACTTTCATAGGACTCCTATTTTTAAAAAAGTACCATTTATCTATACTTAGTGCTTTATATTTTCTAATATTTATGTTTCTTAATATATGTATTTAATAGCCATGTTTCCCCTGTAGGGACATCATGTGTGAAGGTTTCATATGGATCTCCATGATTTTCGGACTACTGATCTGTTCCCTGTTGTATAAGAATTATGCTAAAGATATCTGTAAAAATATAGCTGAAATATGTGATAGCAAAGGTCTGAACCTGCAGACCTCTCCTTCACTTCTTTTTGCCATCATACACACACATGTTTGCCAGGTCAAGACAATATCATATTTAATCACATAGAATCCCAAAATCAGGGAGAAGCAGGGTTTTTTATCGTCATCATCATCATCATGATTTGATGCCTATACATAAACAGGTTATAAATTACTACATGGGGTGTTAACCCAAGGTTTTAAAAACAGATCAGATTGTTGACTCCTCTTGAATTATTCTGGCCAACTTGAAAATAACAACTCTCAGTGCATGCACAGGTTAGAGAGAGGTTTTGTATTAGTTGGCTGACTTTGGTTGGCTGCAGAGACTCTGCAATTGATTTCTACATTTGACTTCAGTGGATAAAATTCATCTTCCCACAGAGCCTGTGTGTGCCTTAATTACTGTGTGACTTCCTTCTAACTGCGTGCATCTCTGGTGGAGATGAGCCTTGCATTCTAGCGCTGTGCAGAAATCAACAAAGAAGAAAATCTGGAGGGCTCAGCTACTAATCTGATTGTTGGCGATGCTGCTGGGCAAAAAAAACCCACCACTATAAGAAGGAGCAGAAAGAATATTTTATACTAAATATGGCTTTCTAAACACGTGTTGTGTGTGATGGCATATTGAAGCAGTACTGCACAGCATAATGTGTGGTTCTTGGCTGTGATTTGCTAGAGAGTGCCAGGCTTTACAAGCCCATTATTTATGTAATATTCCTTCTACTATTGCTGGCTGTGCTCTTTTCTCATCTCCGCTCTTACATTAGGTTTTTTTTCCTTGAACAGTCTGGCAGAGAAAGTAAAACATACACGTTTCACATAAAATGAGAATTGTCAGAAGCACTCGGATTACTCGGAATGGGAACAAAAGTTGTAAGGTCAACTTCGACCCAGGAACTGAAAAATCCTTGACTCTATCAACTCCTCACAATTAACTTCTGACTTTATAATAAATGAAGGATTTGCCATTTCTTCAAGACAAGTATTTTTTTTTATATTGGCCGTAGGTTTTGGATAGAATTTATTCAGATTAAAACTAAATTTAATTTAATTAAATTTAAAATTAAATTTAATTAAAACACTTGCAATGAGGAGTCTACAATAGCAAGCAAGGGTTAAATTACAGTGCAATGCAAACATTAAAAGATCATTTAAATTACGTTCAGTCTTTCCCCTAACCTGGCTGTTGAAAGCAGCACTGAAGATTTCTGTTATTTCTTCTTGTTCTAAATCATCTTGATTCTTATGGTCTCTGAATAAAAAAAATGTATTTTAGGAGTTAGAAAAATGAAAAGGGATCTTATTAGAATCTGTACCATTTGCACTGTGGCAGTGATGAGTCTTGACATATTGAAAATGTGCTCAAAAGTAAAGAGAAGTATTAGGAAAATCTGTTCAAAAGGTAGTTCTGTCCCTTGTTCCTTTCTTCTTTCTTCTTGGCTGAGTGATATAGATCATGTTCCTTCATGCTTCACTCAAGTTTTCATCTGTGCTCGCTCTTTAGTACTCTGTTATGGTCCATGTGAGTCTTTTCAAAAGGATATTTTTTTCTGACAAATCTTGGAGTTGTGGGTAGGCACAGCCAGAATACCAGGGGCTACTGGTTGAAAAAGGCTATCCTACCATTTACGCGTGTTATTGTTACACAAGCATCCTTTGTGTTATTTGTGGCCTTAAATCTGTAGACATTAAAACCAGGACACAGCGGTTAAAGAGGGTGACATCCAACCCTAGCTTCCCAGCTTTCTGCTCTCAGACCCCCATAGGGGTTAGGTGAGGGACAGCCCCAGTTTGAACCTCTTATACCTCACAGGGTATCACTCCTGCTGCAGTTTATGTGATGTTACAATTTCCCTGCTGTTCCAGCAATGAATTTCAGAGCGGCACCATGGTATGAACAGATGTACTCTAAGGCTTGGCTAAAATTACTAGACTCATTTTCAGTGGGAGTAAACTGTAATCCAGATTTGAAGAGAGGTCGGCAGAGCTGGCAGGATGTCATATTAAATTAACTGTTTTAATAAGATGGTTACCCCTCCCACTTCTCAAGCTGTTCCTAAGATTTGTTCTCCAGTACTTCACGCTGAGTGTTTTGCTTAGTTCGCGGGTTTTTAGAGGACATAGAACAACACATTTGATGTTGACCCTGAGGGACTCTCACAGTTCCCAGTGCTGTAGAGCAGCAAGGGCTTTTTTTTAACCTATCAGCCCAGATTTCCTAAAATGTGCACCTAATTTGTCCTACATTTTGGAAAAATTGCCCTTGAGCATGAAGACTTTTATCAATAGCACTGCTGTGCCCCAGCTTCATTTTAGCATTTCTGAACCCAAGGACTGCAGCATCACACCCCCGTTGTAAGAGAAAGGCGAGGGACGGGCTTGCAACACTTGAGGGCAAATCATCTTACACAAAAATGCTCCTGTCTTTAAAGAGGTTCTCATTTCACCTTTCTTTGACTGTCAAGACAATGGCTACAGTTTAGTCTCTGGCAGGGGGAGCTGGCAGAAGGCTGCAGCAGAGGCATAGTTTATGTGGAAGATGGACAATCTGAAGTGGGATGTAAGCTGCTTCAACTGCAAGATGAGCTTCCTCTGCAGCTAGCAGCACAAAGTGTGTGGTTGGGTTTAGGTGCTAATTACAGGATTTTTAAAAGCCGAAGTCAAACGATACAGCACCAACAAGACAAAATAATGGAATATTTACAGCGAGGAGTCTGCAAAGTGTTACATTAAACTGAGAATTTCAAACACTTGTTCAAGTCTTTCTCATTTCTCAGTTGTACAGGAGCATTTTGTCCTTCGGTTGTTATCTTTAATGGAGATGAAAATAGTAACAAACACTTCCTAGTTCCCTTTTCATACCGACTGGGGGTCCATAATGCCATCAAAATAGTCTGTTTCTACAGAGGTCAAGGCAGAGTAACATTTGGAAAAGTCAAGAAGTCTCCTCCTGTGCTCTCTGCAGAACATTTTAAGCTCATGGTTGCAATTGTTATCTGGAATCATGCAGTACATGGTGAAGACACAAAAGAAAATAGCTGCTGCTCTAGTCCTAGGGAGGCAGCTGTTTCTGCAAAAGACATTTTCTCTTTATTGTATCCATTTTTTTCTCTTTGTGTCTTTGAGATAAGCTTTTTTGTCCTCAGGTATTTACAGGAACTCTGAATGCCGTTACCAGTTGTTCGAATGTGAAACCACCAGCAAGATTCAGTACTAGCAGTTGGATTCTATACCTTCTGTATATATAGGGCTTTATGAAAAACTGTGAGAACAGCACCTGCACAGCTCTTATAGAAAGAGATCCTCAGCAGTTTGTGGGACAGCAGGGATAATTAAGGTCAACAGGAAATATGCCAGAACTGGATGTTTGTTTCCCAGGGAAAAAGGAGAAAAAAATTGCTGAAAGAAACTGGGACAGAACAACAGAAGAGAATATGACCTCAGATTTCATTTTGTTCCTTATGCATCCAAACAACAAACCAAAAAAAATAATAATTTGTTGATTTTTTTTCTGGGTCATGGGAAAAAGAAAGTTTAGCTTTGTAAACCTTTTAATTTCCTGAACCAGATTGTAAAATTCAAGTAGGAGCGAGATTGTGGATTTTCAAAAAGTGCATTATTTCCCGCTGACTGAATTTGACTGCAAAAGAGAAGGAGGTACAGTTTGCAGTTTATATTACTTACTGCAAGAGACAGGCCTAACCCACAAAATTACATTCTGCATAAAAGAAATCTTCTAGAGTTCGAAGGATGCTAGTTCAGATCCATTTCTGCATTCATTTTCATGACTTTCTTAATGATATATTGGGAAAGTGAAAATAAATAGAGTTCTTTTTTACCATGTAAAATAGTATGCTATAGATTTGAGAACTTTCCTTCGAAGTCTCTATGAAAGTTCCTAATTCCTAAGTTAAAAAAGCAATATGTGTATTTACATTTATACAAAAATGTTATAGAGAGAGAAAAATTATCTCTTAAAAGATGGAATTGTATTTTTCAAGTCACATATGTAAGCTAATGTTCTGGGATACTTATTTTATCCCATACCAAATGCAGGTTTATTGCAGAAGAATCCACTGCTGCAGGTTCAAAATGTGTCCTCACCGACAGTCCGACCTGGATTATTGACCCTGTTGATGGAACGTGCAACTTTGTGCACAGGTAAATGGACAGGGAAATGAACTGGGAAACACATCAAAAAGCAACATGTAGCTTCTCACAAGTCTACCCTTCCTCTCAAAGGTGCTTTACCATGGTAGGTTTGTTCCTTTGACTCACAAGTAGGAGTCATCCCTTTATCTCTTTCTTTGTACCTCACATGGTGTATCTGAGGGAGGCTGTGTTTGTGCTGGGGAGAGCTCTACACTGTTATCTGAAGGTAAGCTGAAGTTTCTGCTGACTGCCTAATGACCCAGAGCTGTTGCCTCACAGCTCATTTATAGATATAACCGCATGTGAACGTGCAGAGACTTGAGCTGAACTGGAGGAACAAGGCTGTGCTATAACGACACTTGGCCTAACGCCTTATGTGGGTTTTACACATTCCTTTTAGGAGTGGTGTTTTCTCCTTTTCAAACACAAATGCTTCATTTTTCCCTGGGAAGTACAACCACGGCACGTAGGTAGAGTAGAGCTGAAAACTAAGTACAGAGATACTGATTTTAATTTTCTGAAGTACCTCTGCAAAACGAAATCTAGGGGTCATTACTGCAAAAATGAAGACTTTTAATTCATTATTTGAATGCTAGGAGTTGTAAACCAATGACTATTCATAATATTTCTAAATAAAACTCTTCACTATGCTCTGCCTTATAGTTAGTGGCTGAAAGTAACTGCCTGTATCATAAAAACAAAAAAAAGGCATTTCCTTGACTTGTAGTGCAAT
The DNA here is from genome assembly GCF_036250125.1 of Pseudopipra pipra. Classification (NCBI taxonomy): domain Eukaryota; kingdom Metazoa; phylum Chordata; class Aves; order Passeriformes; family Pipridae; genus Pseudopipra; species Pseudopipra pipra. Next base: position 53,636,997 of record NC_087549.1, read on the forward strand.
TATACAGAATTCAAGGGAAGGTGAGGTGTCATGTGATGATGTTTCATGCAATTAAGTGAAATTTCCTCTTTCTAGCAGTATTTTCTGGATTTCTGAAGCCCTTTTTAAAACATGTTTTTAAGAAATGAATTTATTTCATCGTTTAAAATGCAAGAATTATACCGTAATCAAAAGGACCAAATTAAGTACATGATCATCACTTTGCAAAAAGTGAGCATAGAGGAACTGGTTTCTTTTTATGTTGATGTTAGCAGCAAGTTATCTCCATGCTACTTAGTTGCTGTCTCAGATGCATAACTTGAACAAAATGTGCTCTTAAAAATGATGACTTGTTATAACGTTAGTGATTTTATACTGGATAATTCAATTACACTAAAGCAAAAAAATCACTAAAATATACAACGTGTTTAGTATAAAAATT